>NC_132986.1:8658155-8986280 GCF_047496725.1 Anoplolepis gracilipes | reverse complement strand
AAATGTCTCACTTAGCTAACGGGATGGAAAAACTGGTAAGACAAAAAATCTTAATTTCCTTCGTTAATTTTACACCAGGCAACCGCACGCACGAGGAAGCAAGTTGAATTTGTAGATTATAATTTAATTTCTCTTTTACATATTTAATATACATAAACCATTTTCATCATTTAATCTTTGTATTCAATAAGAAAAAATTGTACAGTAAGAAAAATTGATTTTAAATTTGTCGAAGAACTATATCTCATATTACTTTTTTCAATAAGAGCTTAAAATTAATTTAGATATAAATTAAGATTACATAAATTTTGTTTCTATCTTATATATATATATATGACTTAACAATGAAGTTTGTAAAGATAATTTTGATTACAATATATCCTGAATTAATGTTATTTTATTTCAGTAATTACCAAAGCTGTTCAAAAGAGCTCTTAAAACTCTTTAATATCAATTAAAATTATAGTCGAAACTTTTAGTCAAATACAATTGTAACATAAAAGAATAATGTAAATTCCTAAACAATTTGTTCAATTCAAACTTAATTTACGATCAAACTAAGTTTTCTTCATAGAAAATCGGGCGATGTAAATTTCGAACTTGTAAGAGAAAGTCCATCTTCACGTTTCGCAAAGTCATCAAGGCCGCGCAGTCTCGTAGAGTTGTCGAGATTGTCGGACAGTATTCGGCGAACACTGTGTTTAGTGGTTTAAAATTAACCGAGAAGTTCCTATAGTTGACTCAGACCTCTGCAGTAGAAGGGATAAGTTTCGCAGCAGAGAGAGGCTACTTATATTTTTAGAGGGTTGGCAGTAACAAAAGCGACAGCTGACCATTTTACCGAGTCGACGATAAGCTCTTTCCGTTTAATGGCTAGAACGAATTGTTTTTACTTTTATTTGCGTAGCTTGTTTCTAAACGAATATTACGGGATTCTATTGTTTTTTTATTGTAATTTTACTAAATTTTTTATTTATGTTATTAACTAAAAGCTTAATTAATAATCATAAATAGATTAATACACCAAATGGATATATTGTTTTCTCTAATACTTCTTCAAGAAAATTGTGATTAACAACCTCGGAAATATATAAAGTTCTTTAAAATTTAGCGTTGTGTTTAAATGAAGCATGTAATTCTGGCATTTTATGCAATATCAGAGAACTTTGTGTAACATTGCGATTGAGCAAATTCTTTCAATAGTTTGCGCCAATATTGTAGTTCAGTAGTTTCAGCAGAAACATCGATCTCAAAGAGTAAACATACATCTTGCCCAAACAAAGTAATCTTTTTCTCTAACACAGGAATTTCTTGTTCCAGAGCGATAATAATATCTTTAAAATACGTCTAATTTTTTTCTATGTAGCATGTTGCAGCATGTTAAATATTTTTTCCATTCGATTAATGTGTAATTTTTCTCGAAAAATTACACATTTTTACAAATTTCCAATAAAATCATTATATCTTTTATTAAAGATAATCTTTAAATATGTATATATTTACAAAACTAACAATAAATGATTTTTATGAAGACGAAAAATTTGAAATAATTTTCTTTATAGAAAGCAAAAGTAGTTTTCTTTTCTCCAATTTTTATATAAAAAAAATTAAAGAAATTATTAAAAAGATATATATACATATATTAATACCAAAAATTTATATATGTAAAACGAAAAATAATATTTATAATTTATAAAATATGTTCTAATATATACAATATATATAATAAAAAATATCTGATTTTGTTTGTCATATATTACTTTTAATTTGATTATAAGAAAAATACTGTATTTAAAATTTTAGAAACTAAAACTGAACATTCCAGAAACAGATTTTATCAAAGGCTCTCTCCCAACGTGGCGGTGTGCACAAAGTTACTAATAAATTTATTTAATTGGTGTCAAAACATGAATGAATGATCAGCACGTACATATTAATAAAATACATCGTTTCTCTATGAAACTGTCGTAACTTTAGATTTTCCTGCTATCGATTTCTCAGTCTCGCCAAATGGCTCATATAAAAGCCGTGATGATCGATTTAAAACACATCGTTGCGAATTTCTACGAGAATTTGCGAAGCTATGTTGACATATTCGTTCGAGCGTGAAAACAATACTTATTAAAGTAAACAGTAGATGCTTGTCAAGACACTTTAATGAGATGAGATAATAAGTGAAAATGAATCTCGTGTACACTTTATTCAGTACATATTCTCTTACATCAAAGATTATTTCCCTTAAGCATGTAATTTTGTTAAAATTATCCGCGTGATGTAAAAGCGATATTTCGAATACCTAATAATTTTAACAGAAGAGAATTATTTTCAAAAAAAACCTTTCTGAAAAAATACACCAAGAAAGGTAATGATGCGTGTATTCTTTTGAAGAATAGCCATTCATCTGTCACCGAAATAGGTCATACGTAAGAATGACGAGACGCGATGAGCATAAAATGCGACGAGTGTAGCACCGAAAATAATTCTGCTGTTTATATGGCCGCGATCGAGGTGTCTGGCTGTAGGTATAACAAACAGCAAAATAGTTTCACGCATCGCCAATTTAAAAAAAAAACGTTCTTTGTCAAGAGAATGTTTATTCTCTGTTTATCATCTGTTAGTTGATTAAACGCTAAAGTTATAGAAAGTAATAAAAATGATGGGAAAATATAGAAACTATATAATTTCTTTGGAGAAACTAATTTTCCATAAAGATATGAAAATAATATATGAATTATAAATATTTTTGTTAGAACATATGAGAGAGAGAGAGAGAGAGAGAGAGAGAGAGAGAGAGAAAGAGAAAGAAAGGGAGATAAATATACATTTATACATGAAAGAAAATTCTTTACAATTATTAGCATTAATTGACATTATATAGGATTAAACAAAATTGCGTGAAAAAATTACTTTTAAAGTAAAACATCGTCCTTTAAAAGGCAATTAGAAAGTAAACATAATATAACAAGAATAAAAAGAAGAGAAATTAAAACATTCTCAGAAATAGATTGCTCAACCAGTAGATTATACCAAGTATAATTAGCGACTGGCTCTGTTGTTTCTCATGCTACTAATCAAAAATTAACGACTCAGCTTGCAAACGATTAAAGTACGTCTGCGTAAACGCGTTCTCTGTTATTCACATATTATTTCTTATCGTAAGAAAAGATCTTTATCAAAATGGCTTTCAAATTAATCCAATAAAATATTATTTTATTAGAGTTTATTTAAAATTCAATAAAATTAAATAAAAAATAAAATCGTTTTATTAACGTATTACTATAATTTTCTTTAGCTTATTTTTTTCTATTATTCAAAAATTAATAGTACTTTTATTTATGTGTAGGTATTTTACTTTCGCATTGTTTCATAGAATTATTATTTTCGAGAAACAAGATATCCAGGAATGATCATGATTGTCTTGACGACAAAATTAATGCTTGAATTTTTTATGAAAGTTCACAAGGAACGAAATTACGTAATTATACTACGTAACGTATGTATATATATGAAAAACAAGACTTCAAAAGGCGCTTTTTTCCGCAATGTCCGCAGTGGAAACGATACCGGTACCAGCTGCTGTGTTCACACTTTGCCATTATTACCTACAACTGACATTAATCCCATCTCATTTCCTGACCGTTCCACTTTGTGAGGGCAACGAAACTGAGCGTAACATCGGTACGACCTACTTGGTAAATAAAAGTTTCAGCGACAAATGTGCATGCCAACCAATCTTCAACGAATCTCCAACATCTTCTCATTTAACGCTCACATTTACCGTCGAAATACCGTAACTAGAGCCGAATCATATGATCAATTTCTTGAATCGGCTAAATCTTTTAATTAAATTAAATTAAATTTTTTAAATAATTATTTTCTAGAGAGAAATTCTTTAAAAGTACATATTTCAGTTTTGAGGTAGAACTGAAATGCTTAATTCGAAACAGAAGCTAGTCAAAATTAAATATCTTTTATCCATAATAATATATAGGTGTTACATTAAGATATATTTTTAATATAATATTGTATCATTTGAAACATAATCAGATTCTAATCTAATTTAATGATAAAAAAGAATCTATTAACTCAAAAATTAATATATGAATGACTTATATATGTACCTTGCGGTAACTATTGTATTAACAACTCAATAGTAAGACAACGTTCATTTTTCTTAGCTCAATTTCTGGTAACTGTCATTAATACACGTGCCGCATTGATGATGTATGATTTTCGCGAATAATCTCTCCATCTGTACATATATATATTAATGGATTCTTGCTTTTTGTTCTTCTTTCTTTCTTTCTTTCTTTCTCGCTCCGTTTTTCTCGGATCGACATAAATACTATTCTTCGATCCTACGTAACTGGTTAAACTACGAGGGATACCATGTTCGCACAACACCTACGACAATGTCACGCATATATATACACACTGCCCCGGAATAAACTCGCGAAAAAAGATTTATCGACATTCGACGGATAGGAGTAAAATTTTGCCTGAGAAAATAATCCGCTTGGTCTCTAAAATCGATGTTTTGGTTAACGGAAATACGAGCAAATAGACGCTTATAGTTATTTTGGATAACTGCGGGAGTAATTTCTATTAATTCTTTAAACCATAAAATTTATTTTTTAATTTAAAAATATAAACAGTTTTTGTTATAGGATATAACATTTAAAAAGTTCTTTCTTTTAACTCTTAATATTTACTGAATTACATTATTTAATAATAAAACAAATCACACAAATGAATAAGATGAGAAGAAACTTTAAATAATTCGAATTTTTTTGTCTAATAAAACGCACAATTTAATAGCTATTTTACATTTTCGATATACAACCGCATTCCTATAATTTTCTTTGAGATAAAAAAAGAGAAAAAAATACTTGCCCGCGATACAAAGATAAAATATCGTCGCCTTTATGTTCAATGCCACCATATTTTCTCGTCTAAAAAATCGCGATTGCCAACCAGAAACGTAGAAATCGACAAAAAAGTAACAGAAAGATATGCCGCGGCAATAGCTAATAAAGCCGCAAGTTAATGTGCGATATACCGAAAAAAATGCGTTGCTTGCAAACTGCAAATTGCAGTCGGATGCATTTCGTGCTAACGCGTGCTTCTCATAAATTACCCTCAGAATTCACTCGAGAAACATTGCTGAATGCATTATCGCGATATTTGGCTTTTCTTATAGTTAAATCCATTGCTTATTTGAAGGAAACTAATTTAAAAGCGACCATTTTAATGCAGTTTTATCGACAGTACTCCTCAGACTGAAAAAATATTAGAAGGAAATTAATTAACAAAGAACTGTGCTGTGTAGCATTTTTATAATTAAGTTAACAGATCCTTTTTGGAAGTTTTATTCGCTCTATAAAGAAATGAGTTTTGTTCTAGCAGAAAATTCTATTATACTACGTGTACAATTGATTTTTGTTTTGCAATATAACTTTACTGTTAATTGAATAATATCATTGCGGAATAAGGTAAACTTATACAGCGACTATTTTAATATTTCACAAATAGAGATAAAATGCAAAAAATAAATAAAAATACATTAGAAATTTATAAAACTTTCTATGACTTATGTTAGAGAAAAATTTGATCCATAAATTATCTTTTGTTAGAAAAATCATATTTCCTAAATATATATAAATGATTTATATCCTACATATGCTACATATAAATCATCGCTAGATTTCATCACATGAAAACCGTTTTAGGACATCGAAAGAGGGTATCCCTCTGAAAAGGGCACGATATCATTTTCGACATTATGTGTACACACACACACAAGCGCGCGCATATATAGAAATAAAAATAACTGAAGGAAAAACTTGAGGAGAAAACTGTGAATAAAAAGTTATTTAAGAGAATACGTCGAAAAATACAAGAAAAACTTTCCTGAATATATCCATGTATAATAGAGCATCAATATTATATTCTTTGCTTCCAGCTCGTACTAATGTCTTATAAATAAGGGGAAAAGAAGTAGTATGGCATATTTTGCATGAAATAAGCGCGTGTGACATGCATACTATTAGTTCGAAAACAAATTTCGGAGATCAAGATAATCTTGAATACCGAACATCATCATTTTCTCTGCACTCTATAAAACATTATAGAAATCTTTGATATAAATATTTCGTATAAAAAATAAGTATATGTGTGTGTGTGTGTGTGTGTGTAGATATACACACTCACATATATTTGTATATGTATATAAAAGAATACATAATACTACATTTTTACAGCTACAAAAAATTATATAATAATAAAATAATGATATACAATAATATATTATTAATAATTAACGACATTTATTAGACGAATCAGCAAACTAATATTTTAATGTAATGTGTATATATATATATATCATTCAAATTCAATCCAAACGTGCGTTAAATGCATACATATAGTGCAATAGACATCTGATTACCGCAAGATTATTCTGGCCTGCAAATATCGTGCATGATGTTTCGTGCGAAGTACGAAATTGCGCACGTTTCTGTTCGGACGCGCGCAAATACCGCTATTACGCAACGTTATCAAAGAGGTGGCCAGCCATCTCGTTCTTAGACGTCGACACGTGCCAAGACCGACAAGCAAAGAGAGTATCCATCCGAGTCTATGTGAAAAACACCGGTTCGCGAAACTTTCTCGCACCCGACGACACATCTACTGGGAGAACTGCTTAAAAATAAATTGACCGACAGCCGCCCGGCGAGAAATAGATCAGCCGAAGTAAATTAGTTCTCGACTTTAAATGACACACCAGCAGCGACAACACGATGATTTTACAGTTGGAAATTTATTTGGATATCCCCCATGATATCTCGAACTGGTATATTCAACATCGAAAACATGAGATCTTTATAGCGGGCAACATTCGTGATTGATCTGATACTAATTTGCTCCAAGTGTCAAAAAATATTTAAATAAGACTCCTTAGGATCTCGCACTAAATAATAATCGTGCATGTTAAATTTTTTTATTCATATAGAAAATCAAAACTTATATAGAATGAAAAACTTAGTTCGAAAATATATCGTCGCTTACTCTTACTAAAAAGTAAAGAAAAACTGTCGAAGTTCTTAAAATATATTTTGTCAAACTATATGAAAAAAATGTTCTATTATTAAATACATAAGAAGGCAGAGATGTAGGGTTAAAATTAGACAAGTATCCGAAATTTTTTTTTGTGTCTTCACATGAAACATTGATATCGACGGGACATTTATTGATAAAGCAATTAGGAAGAATGCTTTTTTTCCTTTAAATCTGTAAGCAATTAAAAATCATGCAGACAATTAGAGACGTTACTGGTGAGACAAATGACACAAAGCATGATTGCAAATTGAAACAATCGGCAATGTGGGAAACCATAATTGCACGCTAGATCGGCGATGCGGAAATTAGGCAAATATAACACAATTACCATTATATACCTGCGTCACATGTATATGCTACCGTAGCACCGTAGCAACGGATTTGAATGTCGCCAAAGTGGTCAGTCGTGCGAAGACACAATTCAATCAATTCGCTTTACATGTGTACGTGTATTTTCACATTCTTATATGAGTATATGTGTCTTTCTGTATATATATATATATATACACAAATTGAAACATATGTACGCATTATAAATCAAGTAATCGCATTATCAATCTGTTATCGTACCTTGAGTCGTACTTATATCTTAAAATCTTTATAAGCAACTCATTTTTGAAATTATTGAATGTACGATGTAATAATTTAAAGTTTAAAAGAAGTACCGGTAAAAGCTTCTAAATGCATCATTAATCCGTACAGGAAGCACTCAGGAAAAATAATCATTTTATATTTATATATATGATTTAATGAAATAATTTTATCTATTTTTGCTTTCAATTTGAAAATTATATATGTATAATAATATCTGCTAAAATAGTTTCACAATAATTTCGCAATAATTAGGTGCACAGAAAATAAGTCAATACTATTGCCTATTAATCAACAATGAAATAATTCGCTTCTAATCAACATTTTTGTAATATTTAGTTAAGTTGGTAAGTACTTACATTTTTTTTATATTCTTATCAGGAAAGACTCGAAAGTCGCTGTCTGAAATCAAAGACAAGTAGAATCAAGACTTACTATAACTGAAATACAATAATCGAAATATAAATATTTATTTTTTATAAAGTTTAACACTAATCTAGAGAGAAATATGTCCAACTTTAAAATATTACATAGTAACATTAACAAAATATAAATTAACGTAACACGTTGATATTTGAAGACAGATTTTCTATTTTACAATAATATTTGCTTACCGATAATCCAATTATTGATCCAATTAACGCGAAACCCAGTCCGAAAAGTTTTACGACAAGGGCAACTATGAATAACTCGATCGATGAATCAAATTATTATTATCCGCCAAAAGAGATTCCGTCATGCAAAGCGTATGTTTCGTCGGCTTTAACTTAGCGAACTCATGCGATTACTCGGCCGAAATTTCCGATACGCACTGAACGCGAGAGATACCTTTGACGATATTCCGTCGCGACTTTCCATAACATACGCTACCTACCTACATAGCTAGATAGACAACCGTGTTTGTTTGCAATCAAGTTTGGCGCCCTCGAAAGCTCGAGTGTAAACGTTACGGTGAACTACTGACAGTCATGTAACAACAACGCGATTTCTCGCTATTGCTCGATGAACTAGTAACAATGAATACATGATTCGCGCTCGTTGAAACTTTAAATTGTAACAACAACGAAAAACTTTCAGACAACATTTATGGATGATAGCGTAAAATAAAATAGAAGAAAAAACTTCGACATCCTGATGTATAAAATAAATAATATTGAAAATTTATATAAAATTTTTGATTGTATTCAGAAATATTTCAGTACTTTTTTAAAGAGACTGAAAAATACATAGCGTCGCGAAATTTTAGTTTGACAAAGTAATATCAATTTTGTAATTTTTTATTCATAACTTTATTCAATTATTTCAGACACATATATTTCTTCCTTAATTCAGTGATAGTTGAAATAATTTATTAAATTTCTTTTATTCGAGTAGGAGCACACACAGTTCCCATTGTCTGTTTCTTAAAAAAATCTAATAAACGTATATTTTCTTCTTTCTTTTTAGTTTATAGTTTACCATCGGCGAAGCTACTGCGACACAGGATTCGGATGGCAAAGCGGCTCGCGATCCGTCGTAAAACAGCGATACATCGAAAAAGCATCTATGCTGAACTCTCTACGCGTAAACGATAAAACCGATTAGATTCTCTCTGCAAAACGACAGCACGATCGAAGATACAGAGCGAAATATACATCGAGTACAAGGGATCGACGTTATGATATCCGAATTCATTCGGAGATCTTCTAACTTTGAAAGACAACGCAAGCTGTTGACTCGATATCTAACAACAAAGGTGAAAGATAATTCTTTTTTTTTTTTTTTTTATATATGTAAAGTTTGTCACGCTTTTGATAAAGGAGACTCTATCGATTTTTAACTTTTATACATGTCTGCGAAAGACGAGCGAATATCTTTTCTCAATATTCCGATAAAACTATAATTATTCGAAAGGAATGTTAACGGATGCATGTAGATGGGGAAGTTTGTATACACGCATGGAAAGAAAAACAAATTTCAAAAGTCATAAGTAATCTGTGAAACGAATGGTCCGCGTGAGCGTAATTTTAAATCGTGCCTGTATTTTGCATGAAATATTTTTCACAAATAAGTTTGCAACATATATAACAGCTTTTTTACCTCTTTAAAAATATGTATTTTTTATTAATCAAATATCACGTTCATGAAAAAGTTATTTCGTAATTTTTTCTCAATTTTATATAATTTATTAGACTTGCAAAATATAGTCAACCTATTAGCATATTATTGTTATCGATCAATACTTATTAACAGAAAATTAACAATGTTCCAGAGAGCAAAATATTTAAGAATCAAATTAACGTAAAATAAATTATATATAATAACTAATTAAACAAATACGAACGTAATAACGAAGAACTAATTAAAGCAAAAATTATACAAATAATTTGCAGTTATTAAGTTTGAGGAGCGCGAAGATACGACCAAAATTAAAACAAACAGAAGGAAAAGATAAACAGAGACGGACGAAGAACTCGCGAAAGTGAAAATGGTAACGTGAAAAGCGGTGGGATCGAAGAGCAGTGCAAAACCGGGACGAAGTGATAGAGAATCGCGAGATTAAACGATGGAAATGAGCTCGACGACGGTCGCTTCCGATTATTACAATGTTGACAAGTTCGCGAAGAACTTCAGCAACGACAGTAACGATGGGCCGCTCGAATGCAATCAGCAGATCAACACTAACGGTCTGTCTGACTTCATCGTTTACGGCATATTCATCAATCTGATCGGTCTCTTCGGCATCTTTGGCAATGCAATCTCAATGATTATCCTGTCTCGGCCGCAAATGAAGTCGTCCATCAATTATCTACTGATTGGACTGGCCAGGTGCGACACGGTGCTGATTATCATCGCGGTAAGCGTATCTCTCTTAATTTTTACATCTCTTCATCCTTTTGCATTTTCTGCGTAAAAATTATATTTATTTAACTTTTACAGAAAAAGAGAAATAAGATAAAAATTACAGAAATAAAAACAAAAATACAGAAATTGCAATTTAAAGGACTAGAATCAAGTAAAACATAATCTTTATAAAACTAATGAACAAATAATGAATGCAGCAAATAATGGTTTATTTGTGTAAAATTCATTTATTTATTATATTTATATAAGATTTTCTTTTTTGATACTTGGAGGAAATTGCAAAATCATACGAAACAAATATACTTTGTTTAACTTAAAAAATATTTTTACATACTAACATTAACACAAAATTAGATTTTATATGGTAAAATTATTATATAATATCGTAAAATATTGCGCAGAATATTGCATATTTCATAGAAAAGAAATGATCAAAATTAATCTACCTGAGTGGTTAAGTTATTTCTCGCTCTTATTACGAAAAAATGACATGAAACAGTTAGTATATTAAATATGCATCTCACCTCTTACGAGCTTATGTGTTTAAATAATATTATACTATTTTTTAACAAGGGACAGAATGCAGATTTATATTAAATATTTACCAATGTTGATATTTTATTTTATATATATATTGTTTGTCAATATATTTTTTAGTTATTATTTTTTTAAATATTGCTCTTTAAAAAGACAACAAACAGATGAATATTTTTTAATCATCACGTAATATTAAAACGTATTTATTTATTTTACAATACGTTATAAATATTTTATAATTTATTTATTTATTAAATCCGGCTAATTATTCTATTCATTAATATACATGTAAATATTGTCATCTCCACTTTGTATTTTATATATGAAACTGAAAAACATATCTCTCTTTTTTTCTCTCTCCACAAACTTTTTCTCTGTGCGATATAAACAACTGCAACATTTCACTCGTGATCGAAAAATCAATGTTTAATTGGCACACAAGACCAGAACGATTTTCGATGGGATCGTGGAATGCCTTGTGATTGCAGCTAGATGACCCAGCACGTTCACTATCATCATGGCCTGGCACTTGCCAATCAATCACCCACATCCATAGCTAAATAAAATTTTTCAAAAAAAAAAATAACATTTATCATTTTATATTGTTTCCAAGCCATCGAGCTGTATTTCGAGAAGCATTATAACAAGCTGCATTATAACAATATTTTGTTATCGTCATTTTCTATTAACGGTAGCTTTCGAAACATTGAGGATAATCAGATCGAAAATGATATACAAGTCTACTTTTCAGATATAACAAGTTCAATCATGAAGATATCTCAGAGAATTATCATAAACGTCCGGGAACAAGATACAGAAGAGTATTTTATCTCAAGGCAAAAACATTAATAATTTTCAAATCATAAATGAAATTATTTTCATATTACGATATATATAGCGAACAAAATTTATTTAATTTTGAATTAATCTTATTTTAATAGAATTTTAATTTAAAGTTACGAATATAGTTAATGTTAAATATTAAAAAATTGGAACAGAGTTTAATTCAACAAAATGGATTGAATCTAATAAATTTTTGAATCAAAAGTAAATTAAAAGGGTAAGAAAGCCAGAAAATATATAATTGAGTGCACTAGATTAAAAAACTTTATGAAAAGCTTACAGATTTGCGAATGTCAATTTTATTCCGAAAGCAATTAGAGAAATACAGAAAAAGAGAGAGAGAGAGAGAGAGAGAGAGAGAGAGAGAGAGAGAGAGAGAGAGAGAGAGAGAGAGTTTCTTATTACACTCGCCAGATTTTTGTTTATTATTAAAATGTAATTCCGTTTAATTAATACCTTGCACGCGACCATAGATTTTCATTAAGGCGTTATTCCAACTCAGATTCTCCCTGTATCATTTTTATTAACAAATTAGAAATGTAAAACACTTGCCTGTTTATCTACGTTGTATTAATTTGACGATTAATTAATATTCGTCGGAGTAGTCGAAGATCGAAAAAGATTAGTAACATGACGTTTGATAATATTTAATGATATTCAATAACAGAATTCAATTTTCATAAAACGCATAAACCGCAGACTTGTCGCAGTGATTAAATGCAGACCTCTCATTTTAATTTTACTCTTAGTCCTGCATTTTGCACAACCGTAAATTTGCAATATAGCGGAGCTTTTCATTAAAATAAATCCTCTTTATAATGTACATCCCAGTAGTGCGTCCCAGGATTTACTTTATATAATTTAAACTATATCTTTAAACACGTAATTCATGGTTTTATAGATTCTTTTATTTTTGCCTCAAATGTGCATATGTGTTTTTATATATGATCTTACAGATTTTATATAAATTCAAAAATAATGTAAAGAGAAAGAAGCTTGTTATTAATGAATGTAAAAATAATCCCCATAAATTTTGTAATTTGCATGTATTTTTTAAAAGTTTAAAAAAAATGCATATATCCACAGTCAGTATGGTATAAATAAGTTAAATAAAATATGATGGTAGGTGTAACTAATTATGATATATGTATATAAATCAAAAAGTACTACATGAAATTTTGAAAAATATATTATGAAGAAAAATCAAGATACTCTCACAAAAATATCGTCGAGAAAGTTTCTTTCTAAAATATTTTATAACATCAAAATATTGTACATTGTAGAACATTTAATATCGGCTACACGGTATAACTTTCTTGCAAAAATAAAAACTAATACAATATAAAAAAATTGATATCATATAGTTTAAGTATATTTCTTTTTAATTTATCCTCGACAGTATAAATTCATGACTCGGGAAAGGAGAATTAATATTATCGAAAATGCATCACGTATACCTTGGTCAGAATATTACAAAGATAATATGAACTACGCGTCAAGCTTATGTAAATAAATTCCAACGTACAGCATTACCTTTTGTTTCCTGATCTCATGGGTAAAGTCAAGATTAATAGCATTAAACAGTAGAGATCAGCAGAAGCTTCCGGTAAAAGAACTTGGTTGGAGAAGCTCATACACAAGATTCTGTATTAACCCTCTCAAGACTACATTACGTAAACCCTCCCGATTATTAATTCATGTGGAGCGATATATACACACACTCTTCTCTCTCCCTCTCTCTCCCTCTCTCTCCCTCTCTCTCCCTTCTTAATGAATTATTTGTTCACTCATTGATCAAACGTCATGAGCAGAAAGGCACATGTATGAATATGTTATACATATTGAGGTAAATAGCAGCTAGAAAGATTTTATTGAAAAAAAATAAGGAACATGAATCATCTTAAAAATAGAAAATAAGAAAATGGAACATTCTTTAACAAAATCGAAATAAATATCGATAAATTTTTCATTATCCACGATTAAGATGATAGAGTTATAGAAAACTATAGAACTCTAATAATTTGCAAATTAAAACAAAATATCATGAAACTATATGAAAAATAAATATAATGGAAATATTTATTTTCTATTTGATTAAAAGATAAATTTACTTTATTATAATTTTTAATTATACTATTTTAATGATTATTTACTGAAATATGCGAAAAAAATGCCAACGAATATTCACGATTAAAAAGATCTTACATAGCTAAAAAATTCTTATTGTCCTAAGAATAAATTAATTAACCTTAAGTAATCTTAACATGTAATTGTTAATAACACGTAAAAATTATATATTTGCAGGTATTGATTTACGGATTACCAGCGATCAGCACGTACACTGAGCTACTATTCGATTATAAATTTATTATCTATCCAAAGATCATCAGGTACCTGTATCCGTTAGCTTGCATATCACAATTTGTGACAGTGTATCTAACGTTAACAGTGACCTTGGAAAGGTACATTGCGGTTTGTCATCCATTGAAAGCCAGGTCCTTCTGCACTTATGGACGGGCACAAGTGGCAGTGGTGATCATAGTAATATTCGCCTTTATTTACAATCTACCTAAGTGAGTAATAGGTGTAATTTTCAAACTATTTATATTATCTTTCACTATAGTTGTTTTCTTTAATAAAAATGTAAGATTAATACGTGTAATAGAAGAAATATTTATTTAAAATTATTTTAGTAAAATTTTTGATCTTCTATATTTAGAATAGTATAATTTAAAGTAGTTATAAGAAGAATATATAACAGAAAAGGATAAAGCGAAAAAAAATACATTCTAGATTTATTACATTCAATCGATTGTATAAAAAAATAAAAATTATTATATAAATTAATGGAAATTTTAAGTTTTTAAGTAATTGAACTTAATTTAGATTCTGGGAAATCACAGTGTATAACGAGAGGCATTGGAAGTATAATATCACAGTGTACTGCGTCTTCCCAACCGAATTGAGAAGCAATGAGTATTATGTCACCTTGTACATCCATTGGATGTACTTCTTCGTGTACTACATGTTCCCGTTTATCGCATTAGTGATTTTTAACATGGCCATTTATCAACGGGTGAGTAACGTGAGTAAAGTCTAACATCATCATAATTTCGAAATCGCGGATATTATCTCATTAACATAAATATTGAATTATCTAATAATATTTTACGCAAGATAATATATCTCGTAAAAATAATACTTTATTTTACACATGCACAAATATAAATTACTTCGAATATAAATTACACGATGGTAAATTAATTACGCGAAACAATAGTGATAACGCGGCAAGAAGAGATTAAAGAGATAATTACTATTATTGCAAAAACGTCATCGTCAAATAATTGTCAAATTCAGAGCTAGTAAAAAATATTGACAAAATTCAAAATACATGGCAAAGCCAAGGATTAAAGGCGAAATATCGATTTGCATATCGGCGACAGTAAGCTTTTCCCAGTGGAACTAATATTTTCCAGCTACCATTTCGTTTTATTAAAACTTCTTTTTAGAATTTGCAATAAGCTTCGATGGAGAACGGAAAAAGAGAGAGGAAGGATAGCTGTGTCGATACCGCAATAACTTTGTCGCGTAACGGGCCGTTTATAAAGTGACATAAAAATACGAATAATAATGCCAGCGTGGCGAAACCAATAAAGTTACTCGGAGTGTGTATAAGTTTCTTTTTGTGTGATACACATGTTTAGAATTCGAGAGCACGTATAAGGGCAACGAAATTCACGAACGGTTGCTCTGACACGTGCCACTTGTATAGACCGTATGACTGTAGCTGCAGACACAAGTAATATCATCCTGCTACGATGAAATACGGGAAACATTTATAACCAGAAGTTAACGTGCAAATAAAATATTACAAGATAATTTCTCTCCTGTGCTAAATTTTGATAGCAAAAGTAATATAAAAATATAATCAAATTAAAATTAATAATAAAAAATTCAAGAAGAGAGAGAATATAATAGTATACGCAATAATACTAATTATTTCAATATGTCTTTCTTTTATTTTATGTAATTACTTTAGCAAAAAAAAAAAAAAAAAAAAAAAAAAAAAATAGAAATTAATATAATTAGTAGTTTTATATAAATTAATAAAAATTGTCCTTTGTTTTGTAATTCTAAATAATTTTTATAAAATAAGAATATATTTTCCTGTGAAAGATACGTAATTAATACATCTTTTTTTCTTGTAATTTTTACTAAAAATTTGATGAATTAATATAAGATTATATTTATGCAATCTTAAATAGTAATTTATAAAATAAGAACGTTGTCTTGTAAAGTAGATGATTTGCATTTTCAAACAATACTAAGACATAATATTATCACGATAAGATTTAACCGCAGGGTCGAATTAGATTCATACGACCCTCGGGGGTCTGAAATTACAAAGTGGCGGTTGTCGAAGGACAACAATTTCCCTTGGCTTTTCCTTATCGCAAAACTTTAGCGTTCGCAAACTTCGCCCTTAATTCCGGGCTCAGGATGCGATTTTCGGTAGCATATTCTTCGGGACTTCGGGACTTCCGATGACTTTTCACACAGACGAACAAAAGGCGTAATTTCAATGAGAATATTCATGCGGCGGCATATGAAACGAAAGCAATCACCTAATCTCGTCTTGGAAGTTGTTACTTTCTATCGAAATTAAAGTTTGTTGATGTTTCCTGTCTTCGTAAAATATCGAGAATAAATTACGTAAATAAAATAAAGAATGACTACTTTTCCCTTTATTAGATCGAAAAAAAAAATCTAACGCGAATAAAAGAATCAGTGCATACATTTATATTCGCATATTGTGCAATTATTAATAAACTTTTTCAATAATTCATTATCATTGTGATATTCTCTTTTTTTCAATGATTCTTTGGAATAGTTCATAATACTTTCTTTGAGTGTCCGAAAAAGAGAATCCATTGTCCATTACATGGACGATGTGACTTTGAAACATGATCCTATCGGAGAACAAGAAGCAAAAATAAATGCGTGTAGTAGGGACATCTTTCGCTCTGTTTTTGTATTTGTGGAATCCGACATTTGCAAGGAGCAAATGTGATTTGTGTTTCAACTCTCTATTTAATTTGTAAATAATAATTCTATTAGCAATTTCTCGCACGAAAAGCGTATTCACCAAGTGAACCGGATGCGGTAATCCGAAGTAACGCGCGGCAATTTGACGATACGCGACGCGCATAATAATCCGCCGCGAGCGACGCGAAGTCTTAACAATAATTAGCTCTGCCACTTTGTCGTCGTAATTGTTTTAGCAGACGAGCACGTAACTTACTTTCACGCTTCAGAGGTTGAAACCGCGAAATCAGAAAAATACCGCGACTAAAATAAAAATAGAGTTGAAATAAATAGATTCATAAAGAAAAAAATTACGTGTTTTCAATGTCCAAATTTTTAAAATTAGAAATATTAAAATTTCCTTGTGCCATTTTTTATTTTTTTTCTATTTTAATTCTTCTTACGAGATCAATTAATTTATTTTTCTTTCTTTAATAAAAATTGAGATTTTATATGATAAACGTACTTCATTTTACAACAGGACACATATACAGAAAATATATTTAGTTTACTTTCATGTAATATTATATATATCATTAATTTTCTAAATTTTTTTTATAAAAATAACTATATATTGTATAATTTAATTACTACATAACTTCTTTACACAGCTTTTCAATTAGTTTAAATTATTTTTAATATAAATTTGAAATACATTAAAAACGGATAATGTATTATGATCTATAAAATATATGTACATTCCATTACCTCGCAAAACATCAATCATACATTTTAATCCATTAGTTAATCACGACACAAGCTGTTCTATTTTAAAAATAACTATAATATAAACTGTTATATTGACAGTTTTTTATTTGTTTTGTCGTCATATTTATTACAAGATAAACAATGCTATTATTTTATCTTTTAAAAAAAACGTTAATAACTGAAATTCCAAAGATTAATCATTTTCATAAACGAATTTTCAAATATTCTATTTTCGTTCCGCTTTATTTGATCGTAAGTAAATTACAAGAGCTTATCTGGCACTTATTCAACACTTTCTTACATTTTCAAACCCTGCGTAGGCGAATTTGGAAGCTACGAAACATTCAAAACGAAGAATGTGAAATACATATATAATGAACATAAAGTGCGGAAGTACTGAATATCATACATGAATCGTAAATGTCCCTCCTTTATATTATCTATCTTCTACACGAGATTTAGATATTACACAGAGATTCCGGTATAGAACAGCACTCCATTAATCGTGAATACTGATTTTTACAGAAAGATAGAAAAACAAACAAATTCTCACATCAATACTAGGAGAAGAAATATTAGGGAGAAAGATATAAACATTGGAAGAATAAAGAGAGTAATAAATATATTTACAATAGATAGTGTTAAATATTTAAATTTAATTCAATGTTTAATGAAAAATAATTAACTACGTTTACATAAATTATTAAAAAATTTTTCTAATTGTAAGAGTTTTGTCCAGATAAAACATTGCTAATATTTTAATGTTATAAAAATATTTTGCACATAACAATGTAAAGTTATGTAATCTAAGAAGCATTGATTTTAAAATTCAATTATCGATAGAGTAATTATATCAACGTATAAATATAATTACAACGAGCAAATTAAGTATCAATGGCTTATTTTAAAAACGATTGTAATGTCTCCCAGAGATTATTTATTGAAAATTAAACAAAAAATTTTATCGACATTATTTTAAAACTATTTCCTATAGTTTATTAATATCATAATTTCGCCAAAAAATCTTTTTTAGATATTTCACATATTTGTAATTTGTATCTTTCTTTCTCTCTCAATCTGGAAACTAATATAATAAATATTTTGAAAATCCCAAGCTGTTGTTGCATTGAAAATTTTCATTTTTCGGAAATAAATTTTTCGTAACTAAATTCACAAGACAAATAATTCGATTTTTTACGGATCTCATCGTGAGATATGACTTCGCTGAAGAGCTATCGTAAATCCGAAAAAAACAGGTCAGACGCAGTTTAAAACTACACTGAGGATCTCTGTGAACACGATACATCTCATATAATTTCGCGCCGAAATAATACGTGATTCACTAGAAAGTGAATAACAACTTCAATATGTCTGGCAAATTGTTGCCATTTTTTACATCGTGACAAGAAGGCTATTAGGACTATAATTGCAATATACTGTAAGCATTTCGCGACTCGTTTCTGTCTCTTAACTTTCTCGCTTCGAGAAATTTGTTCACTCGAAAAATAGTGATCTGAAAAATAATTATATTGATAATTTGTGATAGATTTTTTTTCATTTAAAAATTAATTGAATGTGATAATCGTAAGATTAATAAATATGTTCTATATTTCTATCGAGAGATTTCTAATATTCTCATACATGATGTAATATTCATTTATTAATGTAATGAAAGAGCCACCTATCTATATTTATATCTCGCTTCGATAAGAAATATTTTATTGTTTTTCATATGATGAAACAAAGGAGAAATAAATGTTTAATAATTGTGCTAATAATGGCGTTTTGAAATTCTAAAAATATTTTTTTTAATAATTTATGTAAACGTAGTTAATTATTTTTCATTAAACATTGAATTAAATTTAAATATTTAACACTATCTATTGTAAATATATTTATTACTCTCTTTATTCTTCCAATGTTTATATCTTTCTCCCTAATATTTCTTCTAAGACTGACTGATATCTAAAAATTTATAACTATTGATACACATAATGTAATTTTAACTCGTCTTTTTTCGGCTGTCGTGTTTTTTTTCTTCCCGTTTTTTGTCGATCTCTCTTTCACATAGAAAATTACGTTGATTCACCACATCTTGATGGAATAGGAATTTGCTTATTCGTCAACTCTTTTCGTCGTCTGTAATTAGTTCTTTCAAAAGCCAATTAATCTTTTCTTTCACGTTCGGAAGTCATTATAAAGTTTTCTTATTTATCACTTGCGTATTAAAGTGTTAAACGACACTCGTAAAAATTTAATGTCCAAAAAATTACCTGGTCAAAATATCTCATAAATCTTATAATAACGCAATTTCATATTATTAATCTTCCTAAATGAGCAAATATACCATAGTAATTTTCGTTACAGAATTACTATTACTAGCAATTATTAAATATTTATTATCGAATTGAGATATAGATAGATAGTTTTTCACAACATTAATAAATACATATTACACACACACAAGATAAGATATATTAGATCTTTCGATAGAAATATGAAACATATATATTAATTAGTTTTATTAAATTGCTTATTTGGGAAGTGAGAAAAATATTAAAATATTAGTTTGTTATATTTTTCTTCTGAAAATTCATAATCAAATATAGTTTAAATTGAAATTAATTTAATAACTAAATAAATGATTCAAATAATATTTGTCATTAAACATTTTTTTTCACTAATTTTTCCCGTTCAATTTGTAAAAATATTTTTAATATACAAAAACCTCTAAAAAGTATGTAACAAAAGTCTGACATAAAATATTCTTCAAACAATCCATAAGCCACAACTATAGATTTTATGCAAATTTAATTAAAGATATTAAATAAATAGAACTAGATTTTTCAAACTTTCTGCAGTTATTAAACTTATGTTTCTTCTTGAGTAATTTTTTAAATAATTAACCTTATAATAATGTGTATATATCTGTATTTTATCGTGTGACTAAGAGAGAAAAACTACTTATATTTAACAAAACAATAACATTGAAAAAATATGTAAGCATAAAATCAATCATGCAAATCACAGCATAATGTTTTTCCATTTTAAAAATATATAAACAGAAAAGAGCAGAAATATTTTTTTTTAATTATTTTTCTGGTAAAAGTACATTTTATGCTTCAACAATATATATTTTATTTATCTGATAATATAATTAAATCATAATATGCAAGATTTTTTCCAATTCAAAAAAAAAAATAAAAAGAGGAACTTATTTCTCTTTGTCTTAGAAAATCTATCAATATCTCTTAATAAATTTTCGTGCTGGCATTTTTATTTTTTAGGTCAGAAAAGCAAACAGAGACTTGCAACAACTGTCACGTCATCAACGTCGCGAGATTGGCCTGGCGACAATGCTCCTGTGCGTGGTAGTGGTGTTTCTGATCTGCAACATTTTACCCCTAGTTTCGAACGCTCACGAAACGTTTATCGCGGATCCACCACATTGGATGGTACAGTTTGGCAACTTGTTGGTGACCATCAACAGCAGCATTAACTTTATCATCTACGTGATCTTCGGTCGGAAATTCAAGAGGATATTCCTCAAGCTCTTCTGCTCGTCTAGGCTATTTGTACCTGGGCGGGACAGTCCAGAGTTTCAAACGTATGACGAGTCAATCATCACTAATACGACGAATATCGAGCTGAGAAACTCAGTCAGACACGGTCATCTCAATCGCGCCAACACCATCAGCTGGAACAATAACATTCACGTGTCAAATGGCAGCACTAGACAGAGCCTGAAGAGCAGTAGACCGGTTAGTCCCGGCGTCTATTATTCGGCCAGGACTCCGGCAAGGAGTCCCAGTCAAATGTCGAGAGCATCGAATGGTCGAAACAGCTGGAACAGAAAGGAAAACGGCGATTCTACGCTGTAGTAGACATCATTATTCTTATCGAATTAGCTAAAATTAGTTTTTAATTAATCAAGTTTCAAGAACTTTTACTGATCACAAATAGTGAGAGAAAAATAGAATTCTAATGAATAACAAATACGGTCAAACTACATTAAAATTAAAAAGATATAAAAATAACTTTTCATTATTTTTTATATCTGTTGCTGAAGTGAACTCAATCTTAATTCGTGGATTTTAATTGGTCAGAACTGATGAAACAAAAAAATAACAGGACCATGCTGTAATCTATCATATATAATTGCTCGCCGCATTTTCCAGTTTATTATTTAATTAATTCAATTAAAAGTGCTATTAAAATATGGAGAATGTCAATCAAAAAGAATCATAACGATGTAACAAATAATCAGTTTGCCATTCGATATTTTCTCTGCGTTATTTATTGTTAAGATTATTTGATCGAAATTTGAACAAAAGATTCGGAAGAAGTAGAACGCGATCAACAGATAACTATTTTCCTTCAAAATAGAAACAAAAATCTGATTACTTTTTTTATTTTATTATCTAATCAAAAATTTTACAAAGAATCTTAATCAAGTATTATATTAAGAAAATTCGCAAGCTAAAAAAAGATAGAATAAAGATAATAACCCATTTATCCGCAGAGTCGATATATGTAAATTTTTTAATTCGTGTTAGCAGTTTCGATAGAACATTTAGTCTTCAAAACGGATGAAACGATATGGCAATTCCGCGGTGAACAGTTGATATTATCATTCTCTCGGGAACAGCTCGGACCAATCCTCCTGCTCATGTTCGAACGCTGTAATCCCACAGGATGGCACAACTTCAATATAAGAAAAAGGATCGTTAAGAATAACAATCTTCTATCACGGGAGAGCTTAGAAAAAGGACTTCTCAATGATGACCTTTCAAGTAATTCCGAATAAGTTCCATATTGCTTCAAACAATTTAATCGAACGAAAGAAACTACTATAAGTCTTGATGCAACATCCTGAAGAATAGTACTTCGAAAAGACATTTAATTAGAATTACGCTAAATAATTATACTCGTGCGTAATGCTTCCGTCATTCGCTATCTCACATGAGTATTTTTTTTTTTTTTTTTTTTTTCAGTTAAAACCAATAGAAGATTTTTCTTCTTTGTGATAAAAAATTAGCATTATATAATAGATGTATAAAGCAAACAATGATATCAAAAAATTGAATCTTAAGAGCTTTATTGCAAAAGAGAGAAAGAGAGAAGAGAAAGATCAACATATTAAACACACATCATTGTTCTAAATTTTATTTGAATAATATAATATTTTAAACGGAGAATGGCATCTTGACATTTGTAAATAAAGTAAACGTAAGTTAACAAAAAGCTTTCAAGATCGAAAGTTTAACTCCATTGAATGTAAAAAGTAATTCGCTAACATGGATCGGCAAGGAAGTTTCCGTGTTCTACGGACTTTCGGCGAGTTGATCACATACTATACTCTCCCGAGGAAGTAAATCGGATTTCGTCAAAGTCAAAAGTACAGAAGCCAAGAATTCAACGTTCCCTTGGGAGACTTTTGTAGAAAATCTTATGTGTCTTGCGTTCCTCGAACTATTGCTCCTCAAAACTTGCATACTGATCAACCTCAAGAGACATTTAGCTGACAAAAGAGAATTTCCACTTTTTATTAATATAAATATAAGATCAATAAAATAAGCACTGTTGATATTACTTTAAAAAGATTACGAAAATTTTTTCAGATCTAGTAAAAAGTTTAAAAATACGTTAAAATCTTCTAGACGTTTTTTAATCATAGTTTAAAGTTTGATATAATTTATAAAAGATATCTTTTTCTTAAAATCTTTCTCTCTATAATAATCGGTAAATATATAATAAAAAATAAATTCACAAAATTCTCTATATATATTTTTCAGAAACTTTCAATATTTTTCTAAATTTATCTTCATGGGGTGAAAGATCAACACGATCATACTGTAAATATTTCCTTTTATTTAGGAATGTAAATTTTTAAAATGAAAGAGAAAAGATGAAATAAAATGGAAAGAATAAATGTACTAAAACGCCAAAGAAATATAGATTCTTTTCTATTAGAGACATTATTCAAAATATTAATGTTAGCCTTCTAAGTTTCACGAGCATACATGGTGTGTCTGAGGAAATGCTATTCGTGCTAAAAATTTTCTATCTTTGTTATTGAAAGTTGAACAAGGATAGAACACGTTATTAACGTCTCCTTAAACACACCCATAATGTAATATCCGCATTGAAAAAATAACATTCATCACACGCGAGCAAAAATATATATGTATATTGAAAAAAAATTAGAATTAGACGTTAATATAAGAGAATTGTAAATATATTTCTATTTATAAATTATCAAATAATATTCATATATGCCGTCTAAATACTTTCTCCCTCCTGTTGTAAAAATGATTTACTCTCATAGATTATATCAATATTTTTAATTCAATAAGAGAATACTAATAATGTCAACTAGTAAAACAGATTGTCCAATTTGGCGTTTCTATCTAAATAATCTAGTTCTTGAATAAGATATAGCATAAGATATATTGAAATTTATTTTAAACGATTTTAAGATATATTCTTACTAAAAGGAGAGAGGAAGGAAAAATTAGATTTAAGTTAACAGAGGGAAACAAAACGCTCTCGTAGTTATACGACAAAAGAGATTAGTCATTCTAGTCATGGAATTTCTATCGAACTCGTCTAAATATATATACTCGTATACTTAATATACATACAATGAGACTGTATATATGAATCTACAAATCCTACAAATATGCTGTTTATCCTATCCCACTGCTATCTTGACATTCTTGTAAATATAATGTAGGAATTATCAAGTAACAATAAACAATAGCGGAAAAAGCACTAATTCAATTTCAAAACTAAATGAAGAAAAATTTACACTATTAAAATTTATTCTACAATATTTCTTAATTCCTGAATAAAGAATATGATTTTAAATATCTTCTTATTATTCTTTTTATACATTTAATAAAATCTAACAAAAATTTTAAAAACTAATCCTCATGTACAAAATTAAAATAAATTTATAAACTCCAAATTCTTTCGTTCAACAAAATTATATAATTATTGAGAATTAGAGCTTTATTCCAGCTAGCATTTTCCATCACTGTTATCGTACAAATTATTTCCATGTATTATCATTAGTAACATTCTTTAATTTAATGCAGCTAGACATTAGTTTTGTCACTCATGTAAATGTACTTTTTCTCTACGACTCAAATGTGCTTTAAATAAATTTTATTGTACATAAAATAAATTCAATCAATCAAAACATTGAATTATAAATATTCAGCCCTTGATAATAAATAAATGTGCTATGAGATACTTCATATAACAGAGGTATAGTCTTAATATGAATAAACATTGTTATAGGAAGTTTCTATAGTATTATATATTCAGAAATATCTATATCTGTCATCTATTAAAACATTGAATGAGACCTGATGACAAAATAATGCAGATTAAATTAAATACAGTTTTAAAATAAAAAATAAAACTATCAATTTAACAAACACAAGTCATGTATGATCAATGACGTAAATATATCAATAGAACTACTTCAATATATTGTTCAATATATTATTCAATCATTAGTACATAGTCAATAGTTGCAAAGTTTCTTTGTACTTTTTCTCTGTTTCCTATTTTACATTTTAACAAAGAATTTTTAAACAACAGATGTAGAATTGCTTTTTCTACTAAGATATGACTGATGACTGATATATATGTTGTATTGATAATTAATAGTTACCCATAGCAACATACCACATTCACAGAGACAAGCATCAAGCAACAAAACAAAAGAGATCTATAAAAGATCATTTAACTATTTATTTGAAGAATTCGAAGAAGATACACGACACAATACGCATCGTATTACATAATGTAACTACAGTCTCATCCACGAATTACGTCTTTTTCTTTGGTTTCAAGTAGAAGTATAAAGCGATCAGTCCTATACCAGCATACGTTGCCTTCGTCACCTGGAAAATTAATCAAACGTTCTGTCAAAAATCCTCTCCAAGGTAAACGAAAAACTTCGTCGACAACGATTTCGAGGTTAAATTACTCACGTTCGCTCGACCATACATGGTCTGGCTGTTAAAGTGTTTCGCTAAACCAGTAAGCTTCTCCTCAGCCATTTTTTTCACGGTGGAAAATCCAATTGATCGTGAAAACTTTGGTCACAAGAGAACCGTAGAACGTTGTTAATTTGCGAATCCACTACGTCTTCTTGGTCACGATAATCGCGATCATCTGCTAGACGCCATGCTCGAAATATATCGAAGGTAACTCGCGAGATATCGCGAACAACTTCCTGTTTTTGAAAAGAATTTTATTTAATGCTCTCATAAAAATTATTTTTTAATCTCTGTTGTCAAACCTTTTTAATCTCTTTTATTTTGCAACATTCCTGAATATTTCTCAAGGTTTCTAAATATATATTCTATATTTACATTATTACGAGTATGTATTTGTGTTGCTTCCATGTATATTATAATTATTTAGGTGCATATTTAATATAAATTTTATTACAAAAATTATTCTTAATATAAATGTCATATATTTTAATTTTTTTCAGCCCTAAGAAAAACTTGAATACATTTGAGAAAGGCACTATTAATATATATATATATATATTGAGGATACTTGATATGGGTGAGTACAGCAATCATCACAGATCTTTTTTTTTACTCAATATGTTTTGACAACCTTTTATCAGTCCATTTTCTCATTTAGAACAATTGATCACAAAAATATTTCTTAATATCTAATACTTAAGGCTATTTGTGTAACAAATGTTATGCTTAATGAAAGGACTCAGATAATTTCATTAAAAAATTACATATATGTACGTTGAACATTATTAGAAATAATATGATAAATGAATCTAAATAAGGAATTTAGTACGGCTTATATTCGATTACTCAATTAAATAATAAATCATGTCGTACTTTAAAGAATAAAAAATTCCTGTACCGGTAACTTAAACATAACTATCAACATAATTATCATCTGTCTCATTTTAAATATAACAAAAATAAAAATGAAGTTTATGTATACAAACAGGAACTTTTATCTGAATCACAGATAATTAATAATTAAGAGATAATTCTAACAAATAAAAACTATACAAAGCTTTTAGCACTGGTAACACATTTTAAGTATTTATATTCCATAAATTGCAATGATCAATACGTTGTTTTAAGTCACGATAAATCACAATTAGCGTCTAGAACAGATATAAGTATCAAGTTAGTTAAGCATTCCATATTTATACATACATGAAAAATATATTTCATAAAGAACACTGTTCATTGTTAATAAAAGAAATCCTATAATTATTGCTTTTTCAAGAAAATGTATAATATATAAACTATCGTTTGTAATTTTAACAATTGAAATTGACTGAAAAGTTTAGATATTAAAAATACTCACCCACATATCGGGCAGAACAGAACCCTCCCAAAACTCCTTTTTCTTAAAAGCATTATCTATTTCCTCGCGAGTGACTATCTTCAACTTATGTAATAATGATAATGCGGCTTGTAACGAGATTAAATGAATAGAGGTAATGCGTTTATTGCAATCTCGGGGGGCATTTAGAGGATAACTAAAATGATAAAAATATTTTTTTAAGTACCATTTTAAAATTGGAATATAAAATTTCTGCTTCAGAGCTTAAATATATATGTGTGTGTGCGTGTGTGTGTAAAATATACTATATTTAAAATATTTTAAACTTACTGATCAAGTCGTAAAAATTCAACTGGATAGTCAGATCTTTGGATTTCTTTGAAAGCCACTTTTATATTCATTGTTTCTAACACAGCCATCAGACGAGAGCATAATTTGAGATTCGTAAAAGTTTCCACAAATTCGTGTGTTAACATCCATCCTTCTCCTTCGGTGTGGAATATAAATGTTGTATTTTTAACTGAATCTATATGAATTAAAAAAATAAAAAACTTAATACAATTTATTTCATATATACATACCAAGAGATAAATAACAGTTTAACCCAAAATGTTTTAAATGTTTGATAATGTCATACGTACCAATTTTTTGAAATACAAAAGAGGTGTCGAAAAAAAAATCAATATTTGCATTTATATATTCAATGGAATTTTGATTCCCAATGTAAGATGGATTATTGCAGAAATTCTTGTACATATCCATTTGTCTTTCTTCACTCCATTGGAAAATATAACTTAAATCGACCATTCCATTCATGCCTTGAGTTACAGATTCTTTGTTATTATTATAATTCCAATCTTTGTGAGGTGAAGGATTAATGAATGTACTAATTGTAGACTTTTCATTATGATTTTGTAAAGGAGCACTGTTTTGAAATTGCGAATGAATCCAACGTTCTGGAATCTCGATTTGTTTCCAAGTTTGAGGGGAGACTATTCGCTCGTTTGCGTTCTGCTGATAATTCGGTTCATTGTTTATAATCGGAGGTGAATTTTGCAACGTATAATTGATTGGTGGTCGAGTTACATAGCCTTCATCAATGTGCGAGCTATCAGGTTTCGAGTGCAAAATAGTGATATCGTTCGCAGACTGCGAAGACAATTTCTTATTATTACAATGTCCTTTGAGAGACACATTATGATCATTTTTATAATCGCTATTGCAAGCGTTATGTTTCACGTCTGTATTCGTTTGCTTCTTCTGCGTATTATACATTACTGGACCGGCTTCATAGATGATTCTAGGAGTGTAATTTTCAGCTTTACTGACGTTGACATGTTCCGCAGTCGCAAAGCTATTACTTCCCACGTGAATGTTCATAGTTTCCATCTTCGAAAAATGATCATTTTTAAAATCGTTATTATAAGCGCTATGTTTCTCGTCTGCATCCATTTGCTTCTTCTGCTTGTTATACATTACCGGACCGGCTTCGTAGACGATTTTAGGAATGTAATTTTCAGCGGTATTAACGTTGACGTGTTCTGCAGTCGTAAAGCCACTGCTCTCAGTATGATTATTCACAGCTTCCATTTTCAAAGAAAGATCATTAAGATTTTTAATTGAAAAATAGGATGTAGGATTTGTTTCATGATTGTTCGCCATTTGCTCACTCTTCGGTATCTGGGTATCATTCATCATAGGTAACTTGAAGGGATTCGTCTCTTTGAAGGAAGCGTTGATAAATTCGTTATTCACAGAATTAAAAAAGCTTGAAGAATTACAATTATTATTAGGGACATTAGCGTTCATCATTGGAGTTACCGGCTTTGTCACAGAAGAGTTTTCACTGCCCTGATCGGCGTTTGGGAAAAAACCATTGACCGTGGTCATTGATGATCCATAATTGGTAAATATGGAATGTGCAGAAGTTGGAGTTAATGGAGAAGGCACTTGGACACGCGGACTGAATTTCTCAGATTGATGCCAGTTCGTAAAGGTACTATAACCATTTGAGCCATAAGTGGAAGACGCTCGTTTGTCATCGTCGAATGGATTCGACAGCGATAAATTACTCATGCCCGCGAGTTTCTGATTCACGAAACTTTCGTCATTCGAATTAACCGGCGTTTTTTCCGCTAAGCTGACCTTATCTGATGTCGTTTCTCTCGCAAGATCAAGTGACATTGACGAACTCGTCGTAGAATGATCCTTATCTAGTATCAGTATCTTTACAAAGTTTTTCAGAAACTTATTTAAATGATATTGGATTGTCATGTGATTTTCAAATATGTTTTTATTGAGTGGCGAGCGTCCTAGTATATCGCGAAAAATCTCGGTCAGCTTGACGAACAATTGCACGTTCTCATTCCAGATCGACGTAAATATCGTGTTTGCTATGTCGTTAGAAATAACATTATCGTTTACGAATTGATCACTCAAGAATGGATTCGTTGTCACTTCCGCGTTGCCGTAACTCGACATCTTCACATTCGATGTGTCTCCGAAGGAACATATATCATTGAAACTTCTCGTTGACATGTTAGATAGACTGGGTCTTTTGTCGAGAGGTGCAAAACCCGGAGGTGGTTTGATCGGTTGTTGCTCAAGACCATCGCGACACAGATGAGTCTGTTTTGATGAGTTCAAGGGTGTTTCCTCGTTCACGGGCTCGGTGGATGTCCCTATGCAGCGGCTATCGGACATTAGGTTCTCCTCCGCGAAGCAATACGTCGGTAATTGATTGAATTGGTTTACTATATACTTCATTATGCTCGCCATGTCGACGGCGTCACCCTGAGTAACGAAAACAAAAGGGATAAGATCAGATGAAGTGATATGTATATCATTATAACGAAACTTCCGTAGAGATTAAGTAACAATATATATGTTTGAGTAATATTACATCAATATTTCAACAAGTTTGAAGTAAAAAAAAAAAAAAAAAAGATAAAAGTACTCAATGATTATAAAAACAAAGTTGAAGTAATATCGAATAACATTTAACGGAGACACAAGAATTCGGGAAAAATTATCATTTTATGTGATCAAAGCGTTTTCGAACTGACTGGTATAATAATTTTACACATGTTTTGTCATATTCCAATATATTTATTACATATTGTATTATTATAGTTTGTATACACTACACATAAGGTTCAAATTTTTCCCAGAACCGAATTAAACATCTTAATAGCTGTTACAAAGTTGCATAAAATATAATTATAAAATATATATAAATATATATAATTATATTTTATCAAATATATATTTCTATAGTTATACACTTTTAAACAATTATTAAAAAGTTATAAAATATTGTAATTAATACGATAATCATATTATCTTCATCTTAATTTAAAAAAAGAAAAGAAAAACTACATATTGTTCACATCGTGATATTTTTCCTCGAAACACAATTTTATTAATCTTTTAATTTTAGAAAATTCATCATCTGAGAGCTCTGAAAGATTTTCTGAAAGAAAGGCTCTGGGACAAAACTATCCCATTCTTCATCATCAGATTCTATATCACAGTCATCTAACACTGGTGGAACGAGTAATTTTTCAGGCATACTTATGTCGTTATTCATCGATTTACATCTTATACGATCTATCACTAACTCGTCGACCAATTCGCCTTTTTCCTTGTCACAGCTTTTGTCATTAATATCATTTTCTTGGTTACTCAAGTCATCTGAATTTAATTCAACATTGCTCGTTACATTTTCCGCATTTTTCAACACTAGTTCCAACATATTCGGCTGTTTTGAATTGTCAATGTTAGAAGTGATCGCATTGATTTCCACTGGTTGATTCTTCTTGGAATCATCCAGATTAAAAGAAACGACAGAATCGTTATCCGAGGTCAAAAGACCTCTAGTTTCTTTAAAGTTGCAATCTAATAGAAAATCATTCGAGGACGTGGGCGAGAGTTTCGAAAAGCGCACGTTACTTTGACTTTTGAAGTCCTTGTGTTGTTCATCGTCTGATGAGATGATGCTACTAGTAGTGCTACTTCTGTGACTGCTGGAAGATGACTGAATCTGCTCGCTGCTGGGAGAATCCCTTGTATTAGAAATATCCGTCGAAGTACTGGAATTTACTGAATTCATCTGCATATGCTTTATTTCATTCTCCAATGTCTTATATTTGAGACTGAATCCCTTGCCATTTGTACTAGATTCAGGTAAACTATCTGTATTACATTCAAATGTTTTCTTATTATTTATTTTGGTTATTTTATTTATACAATCTTCATTATTAACCATATCAGAAGAGATTGATTTCATATCAGCGTCAAAATCTCTATTCTTTTCTATTTTTTCTTTGGTTTTTATTTCGCCATTTTCGTTTATGATCTTGAATAAGGCTGTCTCTTTTATTGAAGAAGCTACACCATTGGTTTTAACGGTATTCGTGTCGGAACTTAGTGTATTTTGAGACTGAATATCATCACATAATATTTCAAGTACGTTTCTCGGCACAATTACTGTGGTATACTTATCGTTATGTATTTCCATCTTGTTTCTCAACCTTGCCACGGATTGAGACACATTCTTAAAGTCATAATTGATATTCTTCTCAGGTAAATAATATTCTTCTTCCTTACGAGTTATATTTAGAAAATAGGAATTAGCAGGTAATGACTCTTTTTCTTTATTATTGAATTTATGCGATTCTGATTTCTCTTCTGTTATATTACTTTTATACTCTTTAATTAGATTATCTAAATTATTATGTGACGTAACAGTTGTTTCGTGAGAAACAGTATCGTTTTTTTTTATTATTGACCAATCAAAAGGCTTCATTAAACCACGTCCCCCATATAAACTTCTAAATGTTCCGAAATCTTTCTCATTATTTTCCTCGTTATCAGAATCTCTTAAACTAAAGGTTGAATCCATATTTACACAATTCTTGTTTTCATTATCATTTTGTAAATCAGCCTTCGTATCTGAATCGATTTGTTGCACGTTATCTTTAAAATAGTTTGGCTCTGAAATGCTTGAATTAGAATTGGATGTAACATTCAATGTTTTTAATTTTTGGAATAAGGCCAATCTGCTAGGACCGCTTGGTTTCTCGTTTTTCGAATAATTTGTTGATTGTGATTTAAAATCTGATGATCTAGCATCCAGCGAATTAATATCCCGCAATTTCTGCAGGAGAGCTTTTTTACTAGACGAAACGTTACGTAAAACCTCCACAGTTTTGTTTTCACTTTTTACATTAATTTTATCATTCTTCTTTACATCAAATAATGTATTCATTCCTTTATTGCACGCGATCGATTGATTTCTGTCGTGCCGCGTTTCATCTAAATTTACTGTATCGCGTTCTGTATCAGATATCTCAATATAGGCAATTGACGTAGACATAGGCGATTGTGTATTATTACACGTAGAATAATGAAGATACGAAAAGTTTTCGTACATACGCACCATTTTACCATATCTTGCTAATTTCTCCTTGATTAACCATTCGTTTATATGTACGTCCACCTCATCGCTTGTATCAGACAAAATAACCATCATGGAATTGTTCTGCCAAAATAAATAAGTATCTGATAAATAACATTATATCCAAAACAATTCTATTACTATTACTTTCTAATACTATTATTAAACTATATATAATTTAATATTAAGGATTTATCAATAAAATATTATCTAATTATTTTTTTCTAATTCTAAAAATTAATACAAAGACTAGTCAAAGATATGTTACACAATATAAATAGAAACAATTTATTATATTGTGACTTTGGAAATAGAAAATAATCTCACCAAAGGATCAACAGAGACTATAGTTAAAGCTAAAAGAGTTTCATTAATTCTATCAATCAATTGGTCTGTCACACTCTTTTTCCAACGATCTCCAATACATGGTCTAACATTATACAAGCCGCAAGGTATTGCTTGCGCAGGTCGAAAGGAGAATTGTTTGTGCAAATAATATACATCTTCGGACGCATACGTCTTCAAAGTGCCATAATCATAAAACAACACCTATTAAAAAATAAAGAATTATTATATAATGTAATTGATAGAATTACTTCCAGAAACTTAGTTTTATTAGTTGTAAGATTTTTATTTCATATTACATTTTTACTCACCGTCACTTTGAAATCCGGTTTTACAGATCTAATGATCCCTCTATGCCATCTATTTGCATATACACATGCACAGTTTAGACCCTTTTTTAGAGCAATCTTAGGAATAGTATACTTATCCTTCTTATAGTCGTAAAAGTCACTAAAAACAGTAAAATAAATAAAACAAAATAATTTTAGATTTTGATTCAAATTCTATTGTTAATATATGGAGATTGATTAATCCTCCTACACTTACCTTAAGTCATCCATCAGTCTATCAAACTCTTTCTTGTTATCTCGCAGATGTATCCAAAAGAAAGATGGATTAAATATTTCTACAATATATACTTCTAGATATTTTTTGTCACTCAGTTGTAACTCAGTCACCAGTATTTGGTCAACGCTATCATTGTAATTCATTACATCGTCAGGTGCAAATGTCTTGGTTATAGTAGGAGACTACAAGATTATATAGATCAGTTATTGTAATATTGTTAAAGTATATATTAAAAAAGCACAAATATAAAATATAATTATTATATAAAAATTAAAAATCTCAGAGAGAATAAAACAATACTTAAGAAAGCATCATTAAGAGAAAATAATATTTAAATCCTATTAAAAAACTCTATAATGGACATTATTTATATATATTATAAATATAATGTTCTCCATAAATTTATCTTTTTTTATATACAATATTTTTCATTTACAATAAAAATTAAAAAATCAAAAGCATAATATTTAATATTTCCATATATATAACTTTTTAATAGATTTTAAAATTAATATTTATAAAAAACATTAACAGTTTAGCATTATTCTCCTTTCGACCTGCGCAAGCGATACCTTGCGGCTTGTATAATGTTAGACTGTGTTGGAGATCGTTGGAAAGAGTGTGACAGACCAATTGATTGATAGAATTAATGAAACTCTTTTAGCTTTAACTATAGTAAATATAATTAATAATGTACAATGTGATCCAACAAAAGATATAAGATATACCTTGTCAGCTAATTTTAGATATCAAATAATATAGACCTTACCAGATAAAAAAACCATTATTTATTACTTACAACATCCGCGGGGATCGGTGCATTGTCATCATTATGTTGTATATGTATTGCAATGTGTTCATCATATTGTTGGTGTGATTTTGACTTTATTTCGATAGGCTCTGTTTTCGTCAATTGAACTTGATCAGGAACTATCGGCCTCTTGTCTGCGCTATACAATAAAAAGTCTTCGGTCGAATTCGTCCGTGTCATATAGAAAATATCCGGCAGGTAAGACACGTACTCGCGGACGCTGTTAAAGCCTAATTCGGCATAATTTAAATTTACTTTATATTTGTTCAAATATTTCTCGGGCAGATCTGCACACCAGATACCCTCTGGACTATCCCGCATCAAATCATCCAATCGTGACTTCATTCTTTTGCTTATCAATGTAGAAAGATCAACGGAGTCAGTGATCATAGTATTCGGAGTGTCACAGTTCGTATTGTTCGCGGCAAAATACTCGTCGACATCGACGTCGTTATTGCGATTGAACATTGGGCTTTGTTCATTATTCGCACGCCATGCAAAATTTGTAGCGAGTCGCTCATTCGTCTTCGATTGGTTCGGATAGTTGCTGCTTACATAATCTACCAAGCCAAAGTCTTCGTCGCTAAAATCCTCCAGAAAATCGGATCCTTCATCTCCGCCAACCATTTCTGCGACAGGTGGTCGTGGCACCTTCTGTGGCTCTGTCGAAGGTTGCGGACAATTCTTTACCTCTTGCGAAACGTCATTCACAGACAGGGGATAAATCATATCACGATCTATATACAAAGAATGTGACAGCTCGCGCAATTGATACTGTATATCGTTTATGGAGAGTTTAGTATGTGGCAATTGTGTCTGTAGCATCTGCATGGCATTTCGCAGAGACACACCAGTTGGATTGTTCTTGACAAACGTTACGAGTTGTGACAACTGCTCAGCCGGAATCCTGAGCCGCTGACGCTGTGGTATGACATAATTGGGTAACGACCGCTGACGAAACTGATAAGATGGAAGGTATTTCGGCTTCTTCTGGCGGGACACTAGCGAGCTCACGTGTTTAGTTTTCTCTGATGCGATCCCGCGTACATAGTGTACATCTTTAAACCGTTCAATTGAAAAGTGCTCCGGCATACTTTTGAGAAATTCTACCACATCAGTATAGCCGAGTTTACGCCATGGTATACGCTCACCCTCCTCTCTGTAATAGTCTTGATCGAGAACAACGACTGGCGTGGGTCCAGGTCGAGCAATTAGCAACGATAGAAGAATCGTGCGAATCTCATCGCGATTTTTATTCTTTGTCGGCATCGTGTTGAACTTCTTTTAGTCGTTACATTTAACGTTAAAATAATTCAAATATTCTTATAATATGCCTAATATGAGAAATATTGTATTTCTCATATTATTGTCTCTCATCAAAAAACTTAGATACCTGCAAAAAAAAGAATTTCATATCTATTAAACTTATAGATTTTTCAAAAATCTATTACATTTATGTTAATATGTTATACACTATAATTGTGCAAACAATGTAAAGAGGACAAGTGGTATTTCTTAGTTTATTACATATTTTATATAATTATTACATGTACAATAGCATACATGTTAAAAATATTTCATATAAATGAAAGAAATAATGTATATCGTTATTATCTCAATCCTGTGAAAGACAATTACTTTTCCTTCATTTATCAAAGATATAAAAATTATATTTTGTATCTGCCTATAATAGAAAATAGCTGTAAGATTCATATGTATATCAAATAACTATTATACAAAATTAAATATCTTTTATTTGCAAGATAATTTTAATATACAAAGTGAGTATCACATTCTTAGAGCCTAAGTGTTTTCTTCTTGTTTTTTATAATATAAAAAAATATCTTAGGAAACTTTTATCTGAAACAAGTTACAGCTTATATTCTTTAAACAAATAATTCACGTATAAGAAAGTAGATAAAATGATTATTCTCTTAGGAAAAATTACAAGTAAAATTTAAACAACTTTGTACATATCGTCATATAAATTCTAATGATACAATGAATAGAAAATAATAAAAAATTAAAATATTAAAAATAATTACATATTATTCAACACATTCTTTTCTTTTATATAGATGTAATTTATAAAGAGAAAAGTTTCAATTAATGTGATATAAATGATTTTTTAAATTGTCTACATACAGAGAAAACGTTGCAATAGCTTGTTAAAATTATTCTTAAACATTTTTTTTTTTCTTTGTTAATTGTGCACAAGTTAAAACTGTGATAATGCATGTTACAAAAAAAAAAAAAAAAAAAAAAGCATTAATATAAATAAAAATGAACAGAATTACGTGATGCAAGTAAAAACATGGCGGAGTAAAAATTAATTCAGATAATTAATTCAAAATTCTTTTTCCTTTCTTTTATACAGAGAGCTTCCAACATGAAGAAATTGTTTAGCACGTGAGTATCTGTATGTGTGAACGAAAAATGGGTTAGAAAACTCACAAAAAAACAAAGACATTCTAAAGGAAGCTAAATAATCTTACAGCTAATAAATGCAAGTTCTATATCTCTCCTGCAATTAATTTTATCTTACCTAGTGATAATGTTCCTTGCAAGAGTAAATAACTCGTTAATTAATATTTTAACCTAATCTTTAACCGCTCTAGAGATATAACCGAGATATATAGCGCCAAAGCTAAAGGCCAAAAGAAGATTTGCCGTGTTCTATCTGTTTAGAAAAAAAGATGAGTATTAGAGGGGAGGGGGAGGAGAGGAAGGAGAGAAAACAAATTGAACGGGTAGAAAGACACAAAAGTAAGATTACATTCTAGAAAAAACATGTATACCTATCTTTTTCTGTCTAACTCGGTTACATGAGAGAGAAATTTAAAAACGGTTATTCCGATCACGACCATAGATATTGAATTCTATGGCTTAGTTTACACCGACATACTTTGATACGCGTACTAAATACTACTGGCCAATCACAGCCATTCCATTCTTTAGAAGACTGGTCACGATTGGCTAGTATAGTACGCGTATCAAGTGCTCAGTGTAAACTAAGCTTATGATCACGACATGTTTCAAACTTTCAGTGCCTTTGTTTAGGCCGGGTCTACAATAGATGTCGTAATTGGATGTGTAGAGTTGACCAATCGTATTCGATTATTCTTCTCTAAAGTCAACTATGATTGGTTAACTCTCCCTACATCCGATTTATGACAGTTATTGTAGAACCGACGTAAACGAAAGCACTTAAACTCTGTCTCTCTCTCTCTCTCTCTCTCTCTCTCTCTCTTTCTTTGATCTGATCTACAATAGAGTCGTAAAAAATTAACCAATCACAGTTAAATTTAAAGAACAATCGAATCTGATTAATTTCATACGACAATTTACGACTCTATTGTAGACCAGGCCTTTCTCTTTTATAAGTTTGTTTATAATTTATTAGTATAAACATGTATCGAACGATGATTTAACTGGTAGTTAAGAAATGAAACGGATTATGTAATTTTATGTATAGCTTCTAAAAAGATGTAAATGGCGATATTATATTTATGCGATTACGTGCTGGATAAAAATTCCGAGTTCCAACCAACCAGAGAAAAGGAAACGAGTGCTACTAGATAAAGCTACTAGACAATAGTGACATTAGTCTAGATTGCGCGAACTCTATGGTCCTCGGTAGAAACTGTAGAGAGAACGGGCGTCGCTAGTGACGCTAGTGACTTTTCTCTGATTGGTCGGCTTTAAATTCTTATTCATGAGCCATAAACGACTACAGGCTTGGTAAGTATCTCTTGAAAAGCGCTGAGTAATATCAAAAAATACGAAGACAAAAGCACTTTCTCGATTTTCAGTTTCACGCATTGATATTCTAATATTAATCTATCTCCAATATTAATATTAAAACACTGTAATTTACAAGTATAGCGTCCATTTTGGGATCGGTAAATTTCTCAGCGATTCGAATGCTTTTTATATTTTGAGAACAAAATAAGCATTTAAAAATGAAAAATAAAATTGACTTTAAATAATTTATACAGAAAAATTCCTTTAACAATTAATGCGAAATGAACTTTTAAATTATCATGCAGAAAAAATGTTGAATAAGTCGATACAATAGACAATATCTCGCTCGTAAAATCACTCTTTTTTTTTGTTAATGCATTTGATAGAAGAAAGAGGAAGAATATTAAGACCATGATAATAATGCGTTGTACAAACAGAAAAACAAAACAGAAAAAAACATTAATATAAATAATTAACATTAATAAATAAAAATGAACAGAATTACACGATGCAAATAAAAAAATGTACACGGTGTAAAAATTAATTCAGATTTGCAAGTACTCGAATAGTGCAAAATTCAAATACATATTTACATCGCAAATTGAACGACATACATGAAATAGATATTTTTCTTTAGTATTTATAACTAATTACTAACAGTCACAATATCAAACACTTCCAGAATGATAATGACAAAATTATAGAATCACTCTTTTATTTTATAATTTTTTACCCCTTTCTAATTTAATTGTTTATAATAACATTGTTATATTTGTGATATATCATTTGTAATATCACTATAGACTGGCTCTACATTAATAAACTGTTTAATAAATTTAACAGATACTCATAATTTTTAATGACAGATTTACCATCGAAAAATAATATCAATTTTAATTTATTAATTAAAAGGTACTATAACATTATATGTATATTTCATCAGTTTGGCTTTTAGGCATAGTCGCACTCCATCATCCGCATTGCAGCGTTATATGACCGCAAGTAGGCGTTCTAGACGATGAGGAAAATAAAGATTGACATTAATTCCGTTATGGATACGAGGGTTCACGACATCCTTAGTAGTTGCATTTGCGACGTTTAATCGGAGGAGACAGACACTGCTTCCCATCAAGATGTAGTTCCTACCCGCATAATATGTTATTATATCCTTGTCGTAATCGTTTTCTTGAAGAAAAAAAGAGGAGAAAAGGTAATACAAAAGCTGCAGAATATTACAGATTGAATAAGAAAGAACTATTAATATGTCGTTTATCGATAACAATAATTTATAGTGTATATATATATCTTTTTAATTTCATATATATATATATCTCATATGACTACAGTTAAAGCAATAGAAAGCACATCAATGTAATGTTTTATAGATATTAATTTTTCTTTTTATCTTACTTTCTCATGCGAGATAAATATATAATTATATATATATAATACATAAATATATAATATATAATTTAAAAATTAACTAATATATAATATATAATTTTATATTTTTATAAAATACAAAGAAAAATACTAAAAAAATCAAACTAATTCATTATTAATTATATTATTCTTATACATTTATTCTTCACATCCTATTTATTAAAAAATATCAAACTTTAAAATTAAAAATTTAGCTAATATTTAAAATTTTCTTTCTCATTGATGATAATTATAAATAATTAAAATCTCTCACAAATTAAATATTATAGAATATTATTAACTTATTATCGACTTATATCTTCGAAACTTTCAAAATTAGCGAGTCACGTTCTATGCCTAATCGTAATCTATAATTACAATAGACAATATATATGATGTATTTGACAGCAGATTTCGTAACATGACGTAATATTATCATTAATTTTCAGAAAGATTGGGCAAAACCAATCGTCATTATTTTCTTCTTTCATCTATTTTTTTTAAATTAAAAAATAAGCACTTATTTTTTTATTTAGGAAACCGCAAGAGAATGCAGCTAAAACGAGCGAACTTGAGGTCTTATGCGCCGATGCACCACACCAAGGGGATCGGCTATAGGGTAGAACTACTATTCGAGGATCTATCTCTCTCTCTCTCTCTCTCTCTTACGGCAGCGACATTTAAAATCGCTGCTGCTCGTCGCCGGATGGCAGTATCGGTCTGCGCAGCAACGCGTTGCGTTGCGTAGCTGGATTGGCGAGGCTGAGAATCCCGCCGGGTGGCATCGCGTTAACTGTAGCCCCGCAAGGTCGGGCGAGGGAGCGCCCGCGGATAGAGTCGCGAGAGTACAGAGCATTTTCTCTAAAAAAAAAAAAAAAAGAAAAAAAGAGAGTGACAAATTCGACGTTTTTCATTCCGTCAACGATTCATCCGACGTTCTTTCCTCGTTCCTGTGAAAAATGGCCCCATCATGCTTCGAGGTGATCCTCGTCGGCTTCATCCTTGTGCTGCCGTTTCTTTACGAGACTAGCCGCACCTTCCGCTATTACTTCAAGTTCCTGGTCTATTACGGCATCGTGATGGTGAACGCGATACTTCTCATGCCTGTCATCTCACTGCGGCCTGGCAACGTTAAAAATTTTCTGTTAGTATAGGATACTTTTTTAAATGAAAAGAAAAACACATATAGACACTATGTCGTGCAATATAATTTTTGAAGTTAAAGAATTTATAAAATCTTCCGGAAGTTTTCGATAACAATATATCGAACCGATAGTGTGACAAAGCGTCTATGTGTATGTATATGTGTCTCGCCGGAAATCCCCATAGTCGCGTAACCGATCGATATTACGTGTGTATTGCGCTCGTTCCGTGACGTTCGTTTTGTGTGTTACTACGATTCTTTCATGTATCCCTTCGTGTATTCTTCCTCGTGCCAGCTTGACAGGCGTCGCGGCAGATGCGAAAATCGCCGGAACGACCACGGGAATTTATTGACCGGCACTCGTTGGCTGTTTAGTGGGTGGCGATGATGGTGGTGCCGGTGGTATTTGTGGTTGTTATTGATGATATATGTGAACGTCGTGTCAGCGCGAATGTTGGTGCTGCGAGGCGGAGAGGGTTTAAAGCTTGTATCTCGGAGCTGAGAAAATGAGTCGCTTCCCTATAATAATAGTATACCCTTTAGCAAACAAAATAATACAAATACTGAAGTAATATATTTATATTTTTCACATTTAACATTTTACGTCACATTAGCGTTTGCATAAATAGAACATGCTGTTGCAATAAAATCTTTAAAGTGCGTGAGAGTAATTAATAAAATATGGTCCATTGGAAATCTCACGCGATACTTTCTAACATTGTTTTTTATTTCACTTTATATTAAATATTTTTATCAATGCTGTCACATCTCAGATATCCAGATATTTCTATCAGCATATCCGATATTTATTAAATCTATTAGAATATATAAATTAACATTAAATTTTTTAATTGTTTAATAATAATTATTGGTAATTTAAAATCTTTGCAATACATCGATAATATCTATACTTTAATATCCTTTTTTTTAATTCTAAACATTGTAATTTTTTGACCTTTGTAAACTGTGGTTTACAAAGGTCCTTTGATACAATTTGTTTGTTGTTTATTTTCTTTTTCTATTATCTCAATTTACTTGATTTTTTGCACGTTACACACGCACACAGACATAATTTTATATATATAAAATTTTGCGTGCTCTCAAAAGCATGCAAAATAATATTCTATTTTTAAGAGACATATACAAAGTGTTAAGTCATGAAGTTGACATAAATGTAACTTATGAGAATGTTATAAAAATAATAACATATCAGATGTATGTTTTACATTAGCAATTAAAACATGATAACATAAGAAAATTTTAATACATGGATGCACAATTTTTTACTGTGTATATATAAACACAGTAAATTTTATTTATGTAATTATTTCGTCAAATATCTATTTTTTTCAGATCTCTTGTGTCCATTAAAAATGACGAAAGAAAGATTAATATAAAACTTAACTAACTTTATTTTTTAAAAGTACGACATTATCGAATAAATTTACTTTTTGATATCCATTTTTATGTAATCGTTAATCTTTTGACAAATGAAATTCATGCCGTCAACATCTTTGTCGATATTGATGACCTCTTGTGATAAAAAATAAATATAAGTACACTTAGTACAAATATACAAAGTATAAATTTCTTTAAAGTTTTAAATTTAAAAAAAACTAAAGAAATGCATAATGAAAGAATTTTCAATAAAGATTAATTCATATTAACTCGCATTTTTTAAATTATTATTGAAATTATTAAATGCCACAATATATACTGTAAATTCTTAAAAGGCTGGTTTAAAATCTAAATCATTAAAAAAAAAGTTCTTTAAATCTTTCTTAAGTAAATCTTTTAAATCTTTCTAATTGACTCTTTTTTAGTTTTTTCTTTGTGCATTATTCTTAGTGTGCATTCTTGTTCCAACAGATCTTTTCTTTTAAATAGAATATTTTGCGTTTTTGTTAATGATATTTGTAAATCTTTCATAAATTTAAATTAGATTATTCTGCTATTCTACTAAGAAATAAAATTTTTTTGTATTCTTTAGAATGTTAATATAATTCTTTCACAAAAATAATCATTTAATAAGAAAAGAAATTTTTTAAACTGGAAATCAAATAAAGTAGCTACTAAAAAATGTTTTACATAATCTTTAAAACATACTCATCCAAAATCCTATTATATCTAAACCAAATAGATATATATATCTTATTTTCTTGCCCTGATAATAATCGAAATCTTAAAATCAAATTATAAACTATACATTTATACTTTACATATAATCATTTTTTTATAAAATTATATAAAAAGTTTGTTATTATTATATTATTTAATAATAATTTTTAAACATACTTGAATTTTATGTAGAATGAGAATTCATTCGTCCATTCTTTTCTCTCTCCTTATCTTGTCACTGTACCTAAAAAAAATTATCCAAAATAAAAATATTTGTCTATATGACTTATCAAATCGTAGTTGTGCTATATGAAAGGTATTTTACAGGTTGGCATCGTCGCTGTGCCATCACATTAACACTTTGCTGGGATTACGCTGGGAACTCAGAGGCAGGGAACATCTGGAAAAAGATAGGGCATGCATAATCGTGGCAAATCATCAGAGCTCGTTAGATATATTGGGGATGTTCGACCTGTGGCCGGTGATGGACAAATGCACCGTCGTTGCCAAAAAGGAGATTTTCTATGCGTGGCCGGTCGGCCTGGGTGCATGGTTGTGCGGTCTAATCTTCATCGATAGAATGAATTCTGAGAAAGCGCGATCCGTACTCAATGCCGCTACAAAGGAGATCACGGACAAAAAGGTAAAATCTTGTATGTGAATTCAACTGTCAATCAACTTTCTGCTACTTTCGATGCTTCGCAGATCAAGCTGTGGATATTTCCTGAAGGCACCAGACACAACACTGGTGAAATACATCCTTTCAAGAAGGGTGCCTTTCATGTCGCAATCAGATCGCAATTGCCAATACTACCGGTCGTATTCTCTTCCTATTATTTCTTGTCTGCGGAAGAGAAGAGATTTGATTCTGGTAAAAAATTGTAAAGAATATAGAGTAAAAAGAAGTTCGGGGACTGAAGAAAAAAGAAATTTTTATTTAAATTTTTATCTAATTTTTAAATTAAAAAAAAAAGTTTTAATTTTTTATTTAAAAAATTTTTATTTAATTTTTTAAATTTTGAAACACTAAGTAAGTTTCAAAGATATAAATAAGTGATGATTTTACTTTGACAATTTCACGCTTAAAGTTTTTAATAAAAATTTTACTTTATCGAATAAGGTATTTCTTTTTGAAAACAAAAAATTTTATATTAAATTTTTTACAAATCGAAATTGTTTAAACACAATGTTTAGAAAATGAAAAAAAAAGTTATATAAGTTTATAGAAGTAATTTCTTTAATTATTCAAAAATATAGATAAAATTAACTAGCAAAGGTATTAAATTTAATTACTTTAATTCAAGGACGCGTTCTCGTAACAACGTTGCCACCTATCTCTACGGAGGGACTTAATACGGATAATGTGGAGGAATTATTAGAGAAAACACGAAGCGCTATGAGCGAGGTGTTTCATGCGATGAATCGCGAGATCCAACTGTCCCTCGCTGCCGGTAAGTCGTACGCTGAATGATCGCCATCCGGTGGACCATAACGAGCAACCTCATCTTACAGGGGAATAAGAGAGAGTAAGCAGATACTCTTTTACAAGAGTAACGAATAAGCCTCCGCGCGGGAACCAAAGACTAAGTATCTGCTTAAAGTTCTCTTATATTATTTTAATTTATATTTTAATATCTCTCCAAAGCGAACATAGGTAGCGTTAAATTTTATATACACAGTGTATACATTGTACATTCTTCATTCCTTTTTCATAAATTTATTAATTTATTTCTTAGCTGCGCGAATTACGGAAAAAGCTAGACAGCTTTTTCTCTGATTTCTTTTCCTATCTAGCTAGTTATCGATCTAGCTAGTTATAGAATCTTATCATTGATGTACAAACGTCACTCCCAACATGTGGAAATTTATACATGATTTTTTATCATAGAATAAACAAGAAATTACTTTAATTTAAAGATATACATTTCAGAAACTAAGAAAAAATGCGTAACTGATGAAATAAGTATAAAATCTGATAGAAAAGTTATGTGCTAAAAATTATAAATATCACTCTTAATTAGATGTAAGATTGAACAATATATTGTAAACTATACAGCACTTTTTAGTCACGAATAGGAAGAAAACATTTGACATGATTTTTTTGTGGAGTTACGAGTTGTAAATATGATTCATTAGAATGCATTTCATAAATTGTGGGAACATTGTTAGCATTTATACGTAACGGATTTTACTAAATTATATTAGATACATTTTGTTATATACTTATAAGGTACGCTTGTACATTCCCACTTGTCTATTTTATGCTTCCACTTGTTTCTATATGAATAACGGAATATTCTTCGTACAAATGAAAATATAACTATACGGAATTACAGAAATGCACGTTAATTTTAAATATCTAAAAAAAAATACAAAAAGTTAAAATTTAACATGTTATTTAAATGATTCTTTAAATATATTATGTACATTTTTTTTTAAATCTTTTAATTGGTAATGTTGATTAATTTATTTTTTAGTAAATTATAATCGAGATAAAATAAGAGAAATGCTATATTAACTATAAAGTAATTTATTAAATTTGAAGCACATTATGGTCACATTGTATTGCAGTGTAAATATATTTTCACTTAGTTATGATTGCGATATTATGAAAGATTAATCGTGATCATCTTTTAGATATCAAATTTAGTTTCCGAACATTTCTTGAGTGTGTTTGTTTATTTATATATGTCTATTGTATTTAATTAGTATATACTTGTTTTCTATAATTGTAATTGAAATACGACATCCTATGTAAAGTCAATGCTTTTTTTTACATTATTCTTTCAAACTAAAGAAACTGTGTTCAGTTTGTAGCATAATTAACATAATGCTTTACTGCTGATTTGTTGTAATTTATAAAAAAAAATCTTTGTATGTTACTTGATGAAAAAGAAAACAAACCAGTTAAAAAAGCATTTGCGTCAACTATGCTTTTATTTTTCTTCCAAGATTATTGCTAGAATTTAGTATACATGTATTATTAATACTTATATATTCCATTATATACATATATATACATTCACTGATATTTTTTGCGTTTTCCAATATTGTATAATACAAAATTCCAATACAAAAACAAGATGGATTTGGTGTAGAATTGTAAATGCTTATTCACAGTTACAAAATTATTCTCTCTAATTCAACTATGTATCGCGAATAAAAGTCATACGTGGTCAATCGTTTAATTATTGAAATGACTTTTGTACTGTGATATGCGTTTATTTTCTATCAAAGTTCAATCATTATCAAAAATCAATCTGATTAAATTATAAACAGCTACACGATAGCTGTAACACAACTCAAACAATAGCATGCTAGTACCTAGTGTTTGTTTAGTCACTAAATAGTCCCATTGCATTGACTTTTGATAGCTTCCTGTAATCCTTTAAATTAAGATAATCAGAAGATTTCTGCCTAAAATGTAATATACAGACATAAACATTTCAAAATATCGATTATCTATAACTTGTCAAATCTTCTACAATTTTAATCCAATTGTAAACTATATAATTTAAAAATATCACATACGAGAAAACAATTTATGTAGAAAAATTGACATAAGTCGAGTTTTAAAAATTATATTAAGATAAATCGCAGCGTCTCTACTTTTGCGTTATATTTTATTTTAATCTATATTCTTATTTAAATATTCTTCGATTTGAATTCACATTATGTTTTGCGTTAAAAATGCGCTCAATGTGCCATCCAAACGATTACTATTTACAGCATTAAATATGTAGCGCAAATAGATGAATTGCGTCTGGAAATTCATGTTATTTCAATTTAAAACTGAATTCATATAATGTTACATGTATCTTAAGTGCTATATTATTATTTTGTAAGATATACTTCTGTTGTTACAGCTGTTGTATTATGTGTACTATGATAACATTTATTTTATCGTGATGATTAAGCTCTGCAAAATTGCGCAAATATTTTTATATCATCCAAAATGAATCTAACAGTTAAAGTAGAAATTATATCTTTTATTTCATTTATTGGATATTTCTTAATCGGAAAAAAGACATTTCGATAAAACGGATTCATACACGAAAAGATCGCGATAGAGGAATGTAATTTTTATTGCAAAATATTTGGAATTTCTAAAATTTCATGTTTTTCGATCACATTAGATACAACCATTCGTAACCGTCATGTAACTATTCGAAATACTTTCGCGTTAATATTATCTTCCTGATGAACGAAAAAACGCACAATTTTCAATCAAACGGGTACGATTTCTAGCGTAATCGAATAATAATATTTCGTGCATGAATAAATAAAAACTTGAAGTAAAGTTTTTATGATTTGGGAAACAAATTTTTTTTTATTGTTAATATGTATATTATCTTAACATTTATCCTTCTTGTCAAAAATAAAGTAGGTTTATTATCAAGTCATCAACGTGTCAAAGTATGAAGATGATTGATCGTGAATACATAAGTAGTATTTGTGATACATAAAAAAAATAAAAAGAAACAGAAATATATATATATATATTTAAATATATATACATATATATATATATGTATTTCTTTAAAGAATACTTAATTTAACAAGAACATTTATTCATCAAGTCATTTATCATCTTAGTGCCAATTTGCAAAGAGCAACTGTGTCACACGATAGTTTATATAACCAACGCATCATTCCATTCTTATTTCAGTAAACATAGATAGAATTATAGATTTAAATTTTCTTAAATGCAAATGTATATATTGCATCGATTGATTATTTCATGGAAGAACATAAAAGTTATGTAAAGTTAGCGTAACTTATTATTCCAAAGAATTTTGTACCTGGGCTGTGCATTTGTCATGATATTAACTGATTAAAGCGAATATTAAATGACAACATTACAAACGAGGTTAAATGAATTATATCTATGTCATACAAATTCTTTGTTTGTCTGTAAAACAAAAGCCATACTGATCGAGTTTATTAATTGTAATGTTTTGTGTACATCATACCAATTATATAAATAATTGCAATGTAAATTAAGAGATGGTTTACAAAATGCAAAAACAGATAAATAAAGATACTTAATTTTAATTAAGAGTATATTATTCATCTCTCCAATAGCAAACATACAAAAATAGCACGGATGAAAATGAAAAATAGGCAGCATACATACAGTAAATCTTTTTCACTATTGTAGTATCAATGGTATAACTATTATTAAACGCGACATTTAAATGATATAGAAGCAAAGAGATATAGAGTAAAAAAGAAAATTAATATTTCAACATATTAAATATTCAAATATAAATTTTATCAATTACATAGTTGCACAAATTAAAGTATCTAGAATCTTATATTATTTTTTTAATTTTGAAATAAATACAAAAAAAAAAAATCAAAATCAATAATTTGTTATTACATCAATGCTACTTAGTTTTTTTTATAGAGAAGGAATAAATATATATGTGTTCTATACTTCTATAATTTTATAAGCACTATAAAATGTATGTTACACTTGATGCATCAAATATAAAGAAAAACACAAGATTACCTAGATTATGAATCTATGAGATTATGAATCTTGTAGATCGATATTGGAATTACAAGTCCATCGTACCACTTCTCTGTTTCTCTTGGCTCTCAGTCCATGCCTTTGCTATTGTTTTCTTCATCTCGTCGTCGCCGTCCTGATACATCTTTTTCATGAGATTCATTAGACTAGCGCCCGGATCGCTATCTTCGCCCAATTCCGGCACAGAAGACGATTTTGTATCCTTGATTCTCTTTTCTACTAATGTAATGTGAGACCAGTCTTTGGCAACTTTCTTTGCAAGTGACACGACGATCATATCAGTCTTCACTTTAAAACTACTCTTTTCGGTATCGATCTCGGCGCACAAATTATTGATCGGTAAGTTATAATTTTTGTTATCCAAACCAAGTACTCGTAGATCCAAAGACTTGTCTGTAAAGTTGCAGACGATGGCTTGCTTGGGCAACTGGTGAACATCCTTTAATGTTATATAGATTTTCACTGTTGTAAGCGTCTGGTCCCATCCATAATTGTTCAATTTCACTTCATAGCATTTTTGGGGACCACTGGGGAGCAAAGGAGTCGTTGGTTTTATGGATGTACCTTTATTCTCTTCAAGTAACTTTGCCAATTCTGTCTGTAGCCTCCTAATTTCCAGCGTCAACATATCTTTGGTTCGTTGTCTATAAGCTTGCTCAAGTAAGCTGTTGAGTTCCTCAATATCCAATTTTACCTATAGCGAAAAGAATATTAAGCATCAAAATTATTAAAATTATTAAAATTTAAGTCGATTAGGCCACAAACTAAACACTTATTAAATTTATAATTATTTTTTATAAAACATTTAGTACTACGCAAATAATAAACTAATTAAACATTACAACTAATTAATTTTTTTAATAGATATGTAAAACAGAAATCTAACAATACTTACTTCGTCAGTTTTCGTCGACATTGTTGATTTAATTCACAAGTCTCGCAAAATATTCACGATATCGCAAGTTTACACATGCAACACTAAAGAAACAATGGATGTTCTGGAATTGACACCCAGAGATTAATTGAGAGCGAAAATATACCGATACGAAAAAATATCACTCAGAGAGAATCTTCTAGAATTTTCGCTAAATACTGGTTATGTTCGTAAATGTTTGTCCTGTTATACTGCCGTCGCTTTTCATACGATGCTCTTTCCTTGCAATACCAGAGAGAAGCCTGAGAGCCGCCACGGCCCGGTTTTACGTGATCCCTGAAAGCGATACGCCCTCTATGATCATAAAAACGTGGACATTGAACTACATAATCAATGTCCACGAATGTTCTCAATGGATAACGCATAATGTGCACAGTTTTGGTTGCGATCCGTGCTATGTCCACAAAATTTATTAACACATTTTGCTTATTCATTTTCATCTCAAAATAATTTATTATTTCTCCACACTGGCAATAATTTACTTTTAATATCAAATAACCAAGTAAATATTGTCAATATTCTAATTTTGCCAATAATAACTTGATTTTTTGTAATTCTTTTTCTTTTATTAAACGCTATTTTTACATTCTACATTTTACAAATTAAAACTTATTTTATATGAAAAAAAAATTTTTTTTCAACAATTTAATAATTTAGAGTATTATATTGTTCTACAAATACAATAATAAACTTTTAGATATCGATAGATTCAATTGAATGAAATAAAGATCAGATATATATATATATGTAAGCATACAAAATTTTTTTAATTAGAGAAAAATATTAATTTTTTACTTATTTAAGTAAAATTTGTCCGAATTATATCGTGTTCGCTGTCATAATCGTAAAAATTTTATTAATTCTCATTACATATTATTTTAAAAAAGATAAAATAAAAAATAAAAGTTTTAATTTTTACTTGACAAGCATTTTAATTTATATAACTAAAGCATTAGAGCTAAAAAAAGGTCCCTGCTAAATATTTATAATCGTATAAATTCATGTATTACTAATAAAAAAGTTGATGCGAGACACTTTCTGTAACAACTAATCGTGATTCGAAAAGAAAAGGAAAATTACTTATCAAAATTAATTAGTCGAGATCATTGTTGCAAGAGGCTCTTATATAATATATGAATACATAATTATAATATAATTTTATTTAATTTATATATTGTAATTCTATTCATCAGTTGACTCATTTAATTCATCTATTTGGCGCTTTCAATTTACAATTTTAATAGCAGGACGTTTGATATATTAATGTCGAAAAAAAGCTTTATTAATTGCTGTTAATTAATGCCGATTATGCAACTGACTCATACGCGATTAATAATATGTGTCTTTTAATATCCTCGAAAGTTCAATTTTTATTAATAAAATATTTTACATAGATATCGGCAACGTACTTCACGAGCAGTAATGTATTTTAAAACGCTCGAAAATTCGCTTCTGAATGATTAGGAAAACATATTTCGCAAAGAAGGTATCGCTACAGGCAAGGCCGGCGGCAAGGTCGGCGGCGAGAGCGATACCTTCTTTGCGAAATATATTCTCCTAGTAACTCAGAATAAAAATTTCCGAGCGTACCGCTTGAACTGAATTATTTCACGATCTCTCCTCGTAAAATATTTTCTAATAATTCAGAGAGGAATTTTTTAAAATATTTGACGGCATATTATTATTGTTCGATGTGCATAATAATTAAGCTTTTAGATCAAAAGTAGCTGATAGTCTATCACGACCAAAAGAATTATTAATAAATTTCGATTACGTCTCTCTCAATTAAGAAAATCTGGAATTTTAATGAAATTTTGTGTTATTGTACGTGGTCTTTCAATTTCGTGTAATTTACACTTGTGAATTTTTTCACAATAGATATACATAAATATAGTGTAAACGTAATTTTATACAATAATATCTTATACAATCTTAATAAATATATAATGTGTACATAATTAAATTAAATTTTATTATAAATATAATTTTTATCCAATAATCTTTTTTATAATTGTTTTCTTTTTCTTTTTTTATATATTATATTTTATGATTTATATATATAGTTTATATTTAATGATTTCTTTTTATTTCTCTGAAAAAATATTACATTATTTTTATATATTTTTTCCCTTAAATTTAAATTTAATTTTAGAGCTTTAATTTTATAGCTTTAGATTTAATTTTATTAAATTTTATTTTCTTTTCCAATATCCTAATAGCCATAGCAGACCAAGTAGACCTCACTCTACTTGCTGGTTACACTAGCAAAAATACGTGATAAAACGATTTGCGGATCCTAATTGGGAATTCGCAGTAAAATTTAGGAAATCACGATCATATATATTTTTTACGCCTTTTCGCCAGTTTACCATTTTGATCACATATTATATTTTTCCAGCCAGTTGGACCTACCTTTTGTTGCTCCTGGCTATTCATTCTGACTCGATTTCTACGAGCCAAGAATTGAGGAAGAAAAACAACTTCTTCTACTGCCGGTAATAATTATCACCGGCAAATAAGACGACTTATATTCATTTAGAATCGTATGATATTATAATACAATCGTTTTGTAAATGCGTATCATTAGTCGTCGAAAGTTGCAAAAGATATATAACAAATATCATGTATATACCGAAAAAATTGTATTCAAAATGTAGACTTTATAAGCCTTCTTAATAGATGTTCTTAATAAATAAGAATAATTTTTTACCGTGATATATTTTAAAACACCTAATTTATAATGAAATTAAAACTATTGTATATATTAATATATTATGTATATTTAACTTGTCAAAATTTTAATAAATAGCAAATGTCCATTTGTAAAATTGCTTTTTTTGTTATTGCGATTCATAATCTCAAATATTAAATAATATAATGATAAGAAAATATTCTATTCAGTATATAAGTATATTCTTACTTGCTAAGAATATCTGAAAGTACTCTTTAGAAGATTTCTCTCTTAAACTAATTGTAAGAAGATCTTCTTAATGTTTATTTTAAAGAAATATATTATAAAGTTAAATGAAATATTCTTAAGCTGAGAATATAATTTTTTCGGTGTATGTAAAATATATTAGCATGCATATCAATCCCTCTGTCGGCGGGTCATTAAACATTTGTATCTTTAAAATTGTTTTATAAAAATCTAATATATATAATTAAAATAAATATTTCATGTATGTCTTGCATAAAACTGGAATAAATCATATATTTTTACTTTTTAAATATTTTTCTTTTTCTTTCAATTTTAATATACAAATGGTATACCTATTTTAACAAAAGTTAAAAAAAAAGTAAATGAAAAATGTAATATAAAATTTTCTCTTGGAATACGTACAAAAAGAAATTTTTTTATAATTTAAAATTGACCCAGAGTACGGCATGCATGCATTCCGCCGTCCGAGGGTTAAAGCAACGAATTTATCTACAATCTACATCTTTATCTACAAGTCTATTAATCTACATCTACAAATCCGTTGCTTTAAAATATAATAAAAGCTTTTTGTCACTCACCGACACTGATGCGCAACAGCGGAGTTGTCGATATTGAAGCTATATGTTATCTGTAACATACAAATATAAAGTCCAAATTATAGCAGCGATTTTAAATAATTAATATTAAAGAATTTATTATTATACTTAATAAATTTATATTCGATGCGTACAATAATGAGCAGATATAAATAAATATGGAACAATTTTGTAAATTAAAAAAAAATTTTTTTTTTAAATAAAAACTTTATAAGATTTATGTAAAAATCTTTATCTCTGAGTTTCTCTTCATTAAATCATTCAAATAAATGAATCGAATTCATTCGTATAAAAGATTTATAATAATTAATCTACAGATAATAATATACAAATTATATTTACCCTGGAGTTGCTCCGCCGATGCAGGATGCCTCTCCTAGGCCTCCTCCTCCTCTCAGATTGTAAGGGACGTCAGGAACTATTGTTTTATACGCGCGATATACTTTTTTTAATTTGCTGAAACAGCACAAAAATAAAATCGCGCAATATTTTAAACCGTACGAAAGTAAAAACGCGCGATAGTTATTTGGACGGCACTTCCGCACTTTTACGCGCGATACTTTGACGGCACTCCCGAATTTCGAAACGATCGAAAATCTCATTTCATCACGCACGAGAATCATACTTGAAGTCGACAAGTCGGGCGCGATCAAACTCCGAGCAAGAGTTTAAGTCCGAATCGGAAGAGGACGGAAGATCGAGGGAATCGATCGCGAATGGGGTACGCTCGATTCTCGTTCGTGCAGTTCCGCATCTCAGACCGACTCAAACTCATTAGGCACGATTTCGGATGAGCATATGTGTCTATCATACAGACAGTCCACATGATACGTCATAGGGCTGGTAGACAGATCAAGAGGAAACACCCATTTCATGAATGTTCAACAATCTGAACATCTATCAATTGGATCGGACCTCTTTACTGAGCGTAAATCATGACTTAAATCCTCCAGTCGAGGTCCTCAATGCGATACGTCGTATTGCCGGTACAAGAAAAGGGGCCCATCAACGATTTATTCCAACAATCGACCGACCTCTAATCGACTAGGACCGAAACCCGTTGCCGAAGCACAGACCGTGCTCTCAACAACCGATTATCGAGCGTTAGCTCAATATTAACCGCGCGTTCATGTATCTCTCTATACTGAACCTATGTTCTACGCGGCCGGCATTCGCCTCAGCCGCGATACTGAGGCGTGTAAACGTTGTTGCCCGGTAAGAAATGACGATTGAAAAAATGCAAATTAAACGCCGATAATCGACATCCATTTGGCAACATCTTCCTCAATCAATCATTTTTTACTGGAAAGCAACGCTGAGAGAATCCCAGTCGGCATCAAATACGATCCCCGACAACATAATTTCGTGATCGAAATCAGGAAATATGAAGGAAAACACGACCGCGATCGCGATGAAGCCGAGAAGCGAGAGCCGAGAGCCGAGACGAATGTCAAAAACAATAGCGCGCTATATGTCACCAAGGTCGAATGTTATTATTTTATTTTGGAGTCATTTTAGACGTATTTTACCACGTTAAGATTTATCGTAATATTATTACGTATATTATCGTCGCGAGAAACGTGTACGGCGCGCTCGACCTCGAAGTGACCGAACGCGAGGCGCACGTGCCGGCACCGGCGCCGACATCGGAGTAAAAACACGTGCGCACACTACGCCCGCCAGAGTAAGAATGAATGACTCATGGCTGTCACTAGTCACGTACGCCGTACGCGCCGGGCTCCCCTCTCTTACTATGGAATGCGTGACGTCAAAGACAAGGTCGAGTATGCTCATTCTCTCTCTCTCTCTCTCTTTCTCCTCGCGCCAGACAATAACAAATACGCACTATACTACGTGATATAATTTAACGCGTTGAAATATGTACAATCAAATGATTCTAAAATACATATAAAATTCCTTAATTAAAATAATATTATTATTCGATTTAATGCGATATATTTAAAATACATGAAACGCGATTACGAAATGTGTAAAATACTTTAACGAAAGCAATGTTATGACTTACTGTATGACTATTATAACTGCACGATTTATTTATTATATTCGTTGAAAGTTATATCAATGATGTGTGTGTGTGCGTGTGTGTGTGAACAATTATTTGTAAAAGCGATAGAAATTTATATTATAGATACACACATATATTTATAGACGTATAATAATTAAATATAAATTAATAATAAAAAATATGCACAAATTTACTGCCTGTACTTATTACATTTACTAAATATCTATAACTCTCTGTAATTATAGAAATTTGTCATATTATATTAAATAAATGTTCTCTCTTTCATCGTAACTATTTAATTATTCATTTATATATATATTACGTATGTTTGTTTTTTTCTATCAGAAAAAGAAAAAGAAAGAGAGAAAAGAACAGATATTCTATCACTAAAAATTAATGTATTAAATACAATTTATTAATATTTTAATATTTGTTTATTATAAAAAAGTTTTTTATTAGATGTGCCTGTTTTTATTATAGCTTATACTATTTAATTTATTCAATTAAAATATGAATTTTTATTAATAAAATATTTTATATAAATATCGGCAATGTACTTCACGAGCAATAATGTATCTTAAAACGCTCGAAAATTCGCTTCTGAATGATTAGGAAAACATGACTCGCAAAGAAGGTGTCGCTAAAATCCGCGGGAAGAACGATACCTTCTTTGCGAAATATGTTTTCCTATTCATTCAGAAACGAATTTTCGAGCGTTTTAAAATACATTACTGCTCGTGAAGTATATTGCCGATATGTAATATTTTATTAATAAAAATTGAACTTTCGAGGATATTAAAAGACACTTATTATTAATCGCATATGAGTATGTCAATTGCATAATCGGCGTTAATTAACAGCAATTAATAAAGTTTCATTTCCCGAAATTAATATATCAAACGTCCTGCTATTAAAATTGTAAATTTAAAGCGACAAATAGATGAATTAAATGAGTCAACTGATGAATAGAATTACAGTAATAAAATAAAATAAAATTATATTATAAATATACTTATATATGAGTCTCTTGCAACAATGATCTCGAGTAATTAATTTTGATAAGTAATTTTCCTATTCTTTTCGAATCACGATTAGTTGTTACAGAAAGCGTCTCGCATCAACTTTCTTATTAATAATACAAGTATTTATAAAATTAAATATCATAAAATAAATTGCTTGTTTTTGAAAAAAGAAAGAGAGAGAGAGAGAGAGAGAGAGAGAAAGAGAGAGAGAGAGAAAGAGAGAGATTAAGAGAGAATATAATCCATCGTTGTGTTTTGTCAATTTGCAATGTTATATATATAATTGTTAATGCTAAATATGTATATAAGAAACATATCTCTACATTTGTTTAAATATGAAACATATAATCCAACATATTATATTCTTCTATAGTAACTTTATGTATATATATATATATATACATATATATATTATATTTTATTTAATTATTATAATATTATTCATCAGTTTAACACGTTTAATACATCTATTTAGTTTATTTTAACAACAGAATATGTTTGACACTAATTTCGGCAAAAAAACTTTATTAATTACTGTTAATTAATGTCGATTATGTAATTGACATACTTGTACGCAAATAATAATATGTGTCTTCTAATATCCTCGAAAGATCAATTTCTATTAATAAAATATTTTACATAGATATCGACAATGTACTTCACGAGCAGTAATGTATCTTAAAACGCTCGAAAATTCGCTTCTGAGTTATTATTACTCAAAATATGATACAATATGAATTTATATTAGTATGTTTTATTACATATTATTAATGGTGCGTAGCCTTTTTCACTTTAGTATATATAGTGAAGTAATATATGTGTATATAAGCACAAAATTAAATGATTTTATTGAATGATTGAAAAGTTATATTTTATATATATTTATATTAGAATATATATAAATACATATTATTTATATGTATTTAATATAATTTTATTTTATTTAATAATTATAATTTTATTCAACAGTTTGGCACGTTTAATTCTCCTTTTTGGTTTATTACAATTTTAACAACAGAATCCGTTTGATATACTAATTTCGGGAAAAAGGAAAACTTCATTAATTGCTGCTAATTAACGCCAATTATGCAGTTGGCATTCTTGTGCGCGATTAGTAATATGCGTCATTTAACATTCTCGAAAGTTCGTCTTTCTGATTTTTATTAATAAAACAATATGTATAAAGATCGGTAATACTGTCCACGATCAGTTGACTGTCGCAGAATCGACAGTATTTTTATATATCAATATGTACATAAAAAGTTTTGAAACATAATTGGTTCATTAATAAGATTTTTAAATATAGTGCACCGCGAAAAATAAAAAATGTCTTTAACATTTAAGTAATAAATTTTATTGTTCGCATGACATAATGCGAAAATCATATAAATTTCTCCTCGAGACGATCATACAATATAAATGTGAAATAATTGATTATTACTGCTAATGAATAAAACTCTTTTCAATTCTTAAAACTCGATTCTCTAACAAGGTAAAATAAATGCAGTTCACAAGTAATAACATATCTTTTATCATGTTTCATTTATTATTAGGAGAATATATTTCGCAAAAAGGTATGCTGCAGTAGTTATAATGCACATCGAACAATAATAATATGCCGTCAAATATTTTAGAAAATTCCTCTCTGAATTATTAGAAAATATTTTGCGAGGAGAGATCGTGAAATAATTCAGTTCAAGCGGCACGCTCGGAAATTTTTATTCTGAGTTACTAGGAGAATATATTTCGTAAAGAAGGTATCGCTCTCGCCGCCGACCTTGCCGCCGGCCTTGCCTGTAGCGATACCTTCTTTGCGAAATATGTTTTCCTAATCATTCAGAAGCGAATTTTCGAGCGTTTTAAGATACATTACTGCTCGTGAAGTACATTGTCGATATCTATGTAAAATATTTTATTAATAGAAATTGATCTTTCGAGGATATTAGAAGACACATATTATTATTTGCGTACAAGTATGTCAATTACATAATCGACATTAATTAACAGTAATTAATAAAGTTTTTTTGCCGTTTTAAGATACATTATTGCTCGTGAAGTACATTGCCGATATTTATATAAAATATTTTATTAATAAAAATTCATATTTTAATCGAATAAATTAAATAGTATAAGCTATAATAAAAACAGGCACATCTAATAAAAAACTTTTTTATAATAAACAAATATTAAAATATTAATAAATTGTATTTAATACATTAATTTTTAGTGATAGAATATCTGTTCTTTTCTCTCTTTCTTTTTCTTTTTCTGATAGAAAAAAACAAACATACGTAATATATATATAAATGAATAATTAAATAGTTACGATGAAAGAGAGAACATTTATTTAATATAATATGACAAATTTCTATAATTACAGAGAGTTATAGATATTTAGTAAATGTAATAAGTACAGGCAGTAAATTTGTGCATATTTTTTATTATTAATTTATATTTAATTATTATACGTCTATAAATATATGTGTGTATCTATAATATAAATTTCTATCGCTTTTACAAATAATTGTTCACACACACACGCACACACACACATCATTGATATAACTTTCAACGAATATAATAAATAAATCGTGCAGTTATAATAGTCATACAGTAAGTCATAACATTGCTTTCGTTAAAGTATTTTACACATTTCGTAATCGCGTTTCATGTATTTTAAATATATCGCATTAAATCGAATAATAATATTATTTTAATTAAGGAATTTTATATGTATTTTAGAATCATTTGATTGTACATATTTCAACGCGTTAAATTATATCACGTAGTATAGTGCGTATTTGTTATTGTCTGGCGCGAGGAGAAAGAGAGAGAGAGAGAGAATGAGCATACTCGACCTTGTCTTTGACGTCACGCATTCCATAGTAAGAGAGGGGAGCCCGGCGCGTACGGCGTACGTGACTAGTGACAGCCATGAGTCATTCATTCTTACTCTGGCGGGCGTAGTGTGCGCACGTGTTTTTACTCCGATGTCGCGCCGGCGCCGGCACGTACGTCTCGCGTTCGGTCACCTCGAAGTCGAGCGCGTCGTACACGTTTCTCGCGACGATAATATACGTAATAATAATACGAATAATATGTAATAATATTACGATAAATCTTAATGTGTTAAAGTACGTCTAAATGATTCCGAAATAAAATAATAACATTCGACCTTAGTGACATATAGCGCGCTATTGTTTTTAACATTTGTCTCGACTTCGTCGCGATCGCGATCGTGTTTTTATCCTGATTTTGATCTTTCTTTCGTCGGAGTTTGATCGTGCCCGACCTGTCGACTCCAAGTATGATTCTCGCGCGTGATAAAATGGGATTTTCGATCGTTCCAAAATTCGGGAGTGCCGTCAAAGTATCGCGCGTAAAAGTGCGGGAGTGCCACCAAGCTGTCGCGCGTTTAATTTTTTGGTACAATTATTTAAAATATCTTCAAAATATTACTGTTATTTAAAACTGTTATTTACGTTTTTTTGTACGGTTGTTTAAAGTATTGCGTGATTTTATATACTATCATACGATTTAAACAAATTAAAAAAAGTATGTCGCGCGTGTAAAACAACAGATCCTGCCGACTCTGACATCTGAGAGGAAGAGCAGGCCTAGGAGAGGCACCCTGCATCGGCGGAACAACTCTAGAGTGAGTATTATTTGCATATTATTTATTATAAATCAAGTATATGAATTAATTCTGTTTATTTATTTGAATGATTCAAACAAAAAAAACTCAGAGATAAAGACATTTACATAAATCTTATAAAAGTTTCTATTTTAAAAAATAGTTCTTTTTTTAATTTACAAAATTATTCTAAATTTATAGCTGTTTATTATTGTACGCATCGAATATAAAATTTAATGAGTACAATATTTCTTGAATATTAATTACTTTAAACACTGCTATAATTTGGACTTTGTATGTGTATGTTATAGATAACGCTTCAATATCGACAACTCCGCTGTTGGGCATCAGTGTCGGTGAGTGAGAAAAAGCTTATTTTACTTTAAAGCAACGGATTTATGTGGAGACCTACTATAGATGTAGATTGTAAATATAGATGAAGATGTAGATTATAGATAAATTCGTTGTTTTAACTCTCAGACGGCGGGATAACTGCGTGTATTGCGAACTCTGGGTCAATTTTAAATCATAGAAAAATTTCTTTTTATTCTTTTTTTATATTTTAAAATAAAATTTTATATTAAATTTTTAATTCATTATTTTTTAACTTTTATTATACATATATGTAATAGAAATACTATTTGTATATAAAAATTGAAGAAAAAGGAAAAATATTCTTAAATATATGATATTGCAATATTATGCATGACACATCATAAAAATAATTTCAATATATTTCATATATAAATATATGAGTTTTATAATACAATTTTTAAGGTACGATCTTTGATCTGCCGCCGACAGAGAGTTTGTATGCATGGTAATATGTTAGATATATATAATTATTTGTATTTTTGCGACTTTTGACGGCTGACCGACGTGTTTGAAAAACGATTGTATTATCGTACGATCGTAATATCGATCCTGAACAATTTTAAACAAATAAAAATCGTCTTATTTGCCGGCGATAATTATTAATCGACACTAAAAGGAGAATCTTCTACAATCCTTGACTTGTAGAAATCGAGTCAAAATGGCCAGAAGCAACAAAGGTAGGTCCAATTGATATGAAAAGTACGTGATCAATATTGGCCAAAATACGTAGAAGATATATATATATATATATACGTGATCGCGAATTTCCAAATGTCGCGTTATTCCGACTTTCGAATTAGGACTCCCTAAATTTTTTATCACCGGTTTTTGCGTAGTCAGCAAGTAGAGTGAGGTCTGTTAGAACTATTAGAACATTAAAAAGAAAACAAGATAAACTAAAATAAATAAAATTATTAAGTAAAAATTAAATTTATAATAAATTTATAATAATTTAAATTTAATAATAATAAAATAATAAATTTATTAAATAATAAATTTAATAAAATTTAATAAAATATTTATAATAAAATATAATTTAAAATTATGAAAAAATATTGCTTTATTATATAATGTATAAGATACATACAACGTTATATAATTATATTATTAAAATTATATAAGTATATTATATTATTAAGATATTATGTATTGAAAGATACATTTTATGATAAATTGCGCAACTTAATATAAACAAAAAGTAATACAAAAATATCAGGTAAATAAAGCTTTTGTAATTTAACAATTTCATCAAGAAAGGAATTATTAAATCATTACTCTTACACGAACGGAAAGAAATTTAACAGTATTTGTTTTACAAAAAGAAACAAACATAAAGTAACTCCTCGATCGAAATATCACGCGTAGTTCCTTTTTTTCCAGTGACACACGGGTTCACGTGTCACTCTTCAGTCTTTTGCGTACACTCGTGAGATGTTTTACTTTGGAGAGGAATGTTAGTCGCTTCATCATACATATACATTTTGACGTATTAGTTATAAAATTATTATTGACAGAATATTAGGTAGGAGAATTTTAAATTAAAACTCAGAACTTACTACTTTTTTTGTGGCATTTAATATTAAAAATTTTACCTTCTGATTTTGTAAAGTTATTAAATATATACGGCATTAAACATACAATAACATTGGCGGAGGTTTATATTTCTCATAGAATACTTCAGGACAAAGAATCTTATGTCTTATCAGAATGGCTGTTGCTCTCGTTAGTTTACAATGATGCATTTTAACATTTCTCAATCTTATTTCATATGGCAAATGTGCTATCAATTTATTTTATCGATAAAGAGTATATGTTTTCATAATTTACTGTACACATTATTACTCTATATGCTTTTCTATTTTCTTAGCAATTACATATGTATTGCAGTATTATTCATCTCGCCGGTCAACTAAATTGCTTTATGGATAATAATTAATATCACTTATGTCCACTAGCTATTTTTACTGTTGTGAACTGTTATTCCACTATTTTCATTATTTTTATTCGATTAAATTATTAATTGACACATCTTGTATCAAGTCCGCGTAGAGCGAAGTACGGTGAAGTATGATATTGCGGTACTTATCAACTGTAATGAAAGGTACACTTTCTCGTTTTATTTGTTAAATATATTTTACGGTTTAATGATCCAAAAATAATTTAAATAACACGTGCCGTTCATAGAACGATATCATTGCATTTGACAATATGATGAATCGTTTGTTAACGTTTTATAAAAAAATTGAAAATTTAATTAAATTTCTAAAACATTTTATTTTTAACCGTGATTTGAAAATATTACCGCATTTTATATTATAAATGGTATTATATTATAATTGCCTTATAGATGTTTTATAGGAAGATGTTTTATAAAAAAATTGATTTTGTAACTCCGTTACAACATATCCAATCAGTTATTTGTTTAAATAATAGATGTATATTTTCTTAACAAAATAATTTCTTTTCTTTTTTTTCTTTCTTTCTCTTATTTGCAATATTTTATAACTCTATTATTAAAAAAATAACTGAATGTATGCCTAAACCATATATACTTATATATAAACCAAACATACTATATATATATATATATTCTGACTGTATATATATATATATATATATATATATATATATTATATGTATATATCTTACCGTAGCTGCATTTTCCAATGATCCAATAATTAATCCAGCAATATTTATATTAAAAGGCTTAATACTTCTTTGCAATAAAAACAGTATCATCTTTTGTACGCTTAAAGAAGTTGTGTACCACTCAATATTGTATCTACATAATGACAAATTCATGATTAGAAAAAAATAAAAAAATTTGTTAATTACACACACACGCACGCACGCACGCACACGCAAAAGATTTGTTTTTTTAATTATAGTAATTATGACTCAATTATTTTATAATTCGCAAAACGAGTATTCGTACGTGATTGTATAGTATAGATGTTTTTCTTACGCAGTAGCAAATACATCATTATTGTGATCTATAATTTGTTGACCAGCAAAGTTGCCTATCAATGTACACGATATTAAAATGGTCAAAGATGTCAAGGGCAAAATAAGTTGTGCAACATCATATTCGACTGATAGTTCTTGAAAAAGCTAAAATACCAGTGCAATAACAATCTTACAATTAGTAATAGCTGAGCATTAATTTCAAACGGAATATCACATTAGACAGAACTGGTAGGTAAAAATTTAACAGTAATTGCAAAATTCAAGAATAAGATTTCATGGTTAGATTCATTGAGAGAGAAAAACACACTTGCAAGAAAAGATAAGACTTACTCGAAAAAAATTAAGAGTTGTGCAACTCACTCCGATTACTATTATAAAGGAAAGCATTATTTTAAATCTAGATATCGATAAATCTGAAAATCTTTGAAAGAGAAAGAGAGCATTATACGTTTTTCCTGCATGTAATTAACAATTAATCACTCACTTCATAGCTTTGCGATGCATGTCTACAGCACGAATCAATTTCTTGTAAATTAAATTTTTGTTTTGTAGGTTGCCTTTTCGTAAATTACCGACTGCCATTGCTTGTTCGATACGATAACTGCAAACGATTCTTTGTCGTAATACTTCGAAATATTTTTAAATTCATATTTGATCCATATTTTTAAATTCATAGTTTATGTATATTATTTTTTTACCTCGCAATTCGAAACATTCCACAGGCATACAGTTGATAGACCATTAATATTATTCCTATCGCGAGCATTACAACAATTCCTATGAATAGAGCTAACACTCCGTGCAACATTATCAAATAGTAGTATTTGTCCCAATCAACAAAATACTCCAAAACAATTATTCTCTTCTTCAAAGGATATCGAGATTCGTTTAAAGATAATAACACGTTGAAAAAATGCGGACAAAATACATATATAGTTGGACCAGGTGCAATCAATACTATAAGCACTATGAATCATTTTAAAATTAATACACACTCCATAAGGAAATATACTACCAAAATTTACTAATTGCTTTCAAACAAAATATATACATTTAATGTTTAATAAAAACCAAAAGCAATTGTCTTACATATTGTTAGAGCCGTCAACCGTTCTGCATAACCGCCATATTTTCTTAGAATACTAATTTCATTCTCATCCGTTAATTCATTATAGATGTTCTGCAATTGTTCCAACAAATACTTCACCTATTCACCGTTTTTATAACACAAATATTTTTTTAAGTTCGTGAAAAAAACGTATTGATATTATAACATATTATATATATTTACAAAGATACAAAAATTTGTTTCTTGGAAATATTTATCTATGTAATATACATGAATATGGAATATATAGTTTACTTACAACTTTAATGTTTATATAAAACGAAATGTATTTAATAAAAAAAAATATATAAAGTAATGCAGAAGAGAAAACGTTGATGAAAAGATCCGCAGTACATTTTGAAGTTAAAAATGCTGTAAACTGCAAATAATAATTTAATATTCAATTATTTTTATTAAATTACATATTTTATTATTTGATTAGAAAATTACAAATCCTACATTATAAATATTGTTTTCAAATGTATATATAAATGGCTCTTATACTAATTGTAAGTGATACGAGTTCATTCAAATTTGTTTTTGAATTATTAGAAGAATTAAGATGCCAAAGATCATGCAATCGATCAACCACTATAACTACTGAATTCGTCTATTTTCATGGTCAATCAGATTACGTAGTTAAATCATTTCTATATGTACTTATAGTAAAAGCAAACGCAAAAGTCTATTACTCAAATTTTTATTTTTTGGACTTGTACCACTTTTGAGTCATCCATATATATATATATATATATATATACAAACATAATTGTATAATTAAAATTGTTTATGATATAGTTATAACTAAACACGATTTAAAAAGTTGAAATAAATAAGCCTAATAACAAACTAATTTACTTATCGCATAACGATAACGTTAAAAACGTAGACATACCTGAAATATAATGAAGCTCGTCAAAATAGTGAGAAACAGAATTAATTGAAATTGGACGAGATTCGATTGCTGATAAGGCCATAGGCCAACTGCGAGTAACAACATTCTATTAAGACTGATCTGCAAAGAGTCGATGCAGATCATTTCTCCACAAGCATCAATTTGACAATGCAAAAAAAAACCGGTTTACTTATCTCTTCTTTCGATCGACCAATTGAGTTAAATGCTATAGTTTTATTCTATTATTTTAAATTCTAATGCAAATTGTTTAATTTACTGCAGCGAAATACATAATATCACCGTGAGACCGAAACATTTGGAAATTCATACCTTCCCTCGCAAAAGAGTGTATAATTATGCGATCGATTTCGACCATTGACGCTTACGGAAATATAACACATGTTTATTTCCATGAAGAATAATTTTATGAAAAAAATTTCTCTTGATAGTAAATTGCACATGCGCATTCGACACTTTGCAGCGATGTATTTTAACGCGCTTTATTCTAGGACGTGCACTCATAAGATATCGTCGGACCTACAGAGAAATGTAACACTCATTTCATTTCAAACACTGACGTATTAATTTATTGGTAAATATTAAGTTTTTATTGAATAGATTATCCTTTTCTGTATATTTGCGGATCTTTACAAACTTTTTTATATTTCTATATATTGATTAGCTAAACTTTTGTCTGTAAAATAGTTAAGAGAGATAGAGAAAGACTCTGCCGCTGCTCTGCCCCCTCTCTCTCTCTCTCTCTCTCTCTCTCTCTCTCTCTCTCTCTCTTGGACTTGAAATAACTAACAATAAATAATGTATATAATACGATTCAACAATGTTAAAAATAAAATACATTTAATTATTACGTTTTTCTCGATAAAAGATAAGTAGGATACATACTATAGTTACATTACATTGCATTTTATATAATTTTTCTAAAATTATATTACTTTTTTTTACACATTTATATTATATTTAATTTATCGCTAAATTTCATAGTTATTACCTATACATTGCAATGTAACAATATTCTCTATTATTAAATTGAGATTTTGTTTTTTCTACAAGAGTAATAATAATGCTACATCTAAAGTTTGAGATCAATCAGTATGTGTTTCTTCGGTTTAAAATAATCGAGAATTACATTACCATAATCGAATCTTGTCGATAAAGTAAAGAACGGTGAAATATATTAAGAAATATGAAAGTGCTCTCCAGCTGTAATGTGTTTTTTTTGGTTTTGTTTACTTATTATATTTGATAAAATTGCAATATATTATGTATTTTTTCTTATTAAAATAGCATTTGAGTTTTATATTCTTTTTATATTTTTGGAAGAATTATTGTTGTGCTTGATAGTTTATGATAACGCATCTAATGTACCATATCTCAGCCTTACTTCAATATGTATATCTATTTATTGCAGATAAAGAGTACATTTTTCTAGAATTTACTGTACATTCGTTGTTTTATATGCTTTTCTACTTTCTTAACAATTACATATCTCTTTCAATGTTACTTATATTATTTAATCAATAAGCTCTTTGTAAATAATGATATTATTTGTCATACTAGTTATTTCCACTACTGTCATTCGACAAAACTATTATAAATTTTTGTGTCAAACCCGCGTAGAGTAAAGAACTGTGAAGTACGATATTGTGGTACTCAATAACTGTAATAAAACGTACATTTTCTCGTTTTATTTATTTTTAGTTACTTATTAAACATATTTTATATACATATTTTATGACATATACAGTGTTTGGTTTAAGTATATATACATTCATATCAGCAAAATAATGGAGTAGTTATAAAAAAATATATTCAATAATAGTTATTTTATTTAAGATCTACAATAATAATACATATTTCAAAATCGCATATCTCAGAAAAACCAAAGAGTCCGCAAAATTGAAAGTATGTATTATTTAGGAATGTAGTCTCTATAATATGTACATGTCAAAATGAAAATAATTCATGAAGTATAAGTTTCTGTAAACTTTTATCAAAATAACTCTCTCTCTCTCTCTCTCTTTTCTATTTAAAGTATTTTTTCTAACTTTATTATCTTAAATAACTGAATGTATATATACTTTAACAAAACATACTGTATTTTGATACACATATATCTTACCGCAGCTCCATTTTCAAACGATCCCACAATTAATCCAGCAATATTTAAATTGTAAATCTTGGTACTTCTTTGCAATAAGAACAGTATCATCTTTTGTACCTTTGAAGAAGCTGTGTACCACTGAATATTGTATCTACGTAATGACAAATTCATGATTAGAAAAGAAAATTTGTTAATTACACACACACACACACACATACGCAGGTTTTTTGAAATTAAAATAATTATAATTCTTAGATTTTTGTAATTCATAAAACGAGTACTCATACGTGATTATATGATATGGATGTTTTTCTTACGCAGCGGCATACACATTATTATTGTGATCCATAATTTGTTGCCCAATATAACTGGCTATAAATATATACATTATATAAACGGCCATCGATATTAAGGGGAACAAAAATTCCTCAATATTACATTTTAATGACAACGCCTGAAAAATCTAACGTATGAGATTAATAACAATTTAAGTAAGAGTTGAGCATTAATTTCAAACGGAATTAGACAGAACTAGTCAATTAAAATTTAATGATATTTGTAAAACTCGAGAGTAGCTTTAATAATAAAGATAAGTAGAGAGATGTACTTAAGAAAAGAGATAAAACTTACTCGAAAAAGATTAAGACTTCCGCCAATTACCATAATTATTACCATAAAGAAGAACATTATTTTAAATCTGCGTAGCGATGAATTTGAAAGTCTTTGAAAAAGAAAGAAAGTATTACGCGTTCTTCTTATATGTAATTATCGATACATACTCACTTCATAGCTTCACGATGCATATTTACGGCACAAATCAATTTCTTGTAAATTAAATTTTTGTTTTGTAGGCTGCCTTTTCGTAAATTATCGACTGCCATTGCTTGTTCGATACGATAACTGCAAACGATTCTTTGTCGTAATACTTCGAAATATTTTTAAATTTATATTTGATCCATATTTTTAAATTCATAGTTTATGTACATTATTTTTTTACCTCGCAATTCGAAACATTCCACAGGCATACTGTTGATAGACCAGTAATATTATTCCTATCGCGAGCATTACAACAATTCCTATGAATAGAGCTAACACTCCGTGCAACATTATCAAATAATAGTATTTGTCCCAATCAACAAAATACTCCAAAACAAATATTTTCTTCTTCAAAGGATGTCGAGATTCGTTTAAAGATAATAACACGTTGAAAAAATGCGGACAAAATACATATATAGTTGGACCAGGTGCAATCAATACTATAAACACTATGAATCATTTTAAAATTAATATACACTCCATAAAGAAATACACTACCAAAATTTACTAATTTCTTTTAAACAAAATATATACATTTAATGTTTAATAAAAACCAAAAGCAATTGTCTTACATATTGTTAGAGCCGTCAACCGTTCTGCATAACCGCCATACTTTCTTAGAATACTAATTTCATTCTCATCCGTTAATTCATTATAAATGTTCTGCAATTGTTCCAACAAATACTTTACCTGTTCACCGTTTTAATAACACATAAAAATTTTTTTAAGTTTGTGAAAAAGACATATTGATATTATAACATATTATATATATTTACAAAGATACAAAAATTTGTTTTTTGGAAATATTTATCTGTGTAATATACATGAATATGGAATATATAGTTTACTTACAACTTTAATGTTTACGTAAAACGAAATGTATTTAATAAAAAAAAATATATAAAGTAATGCAGAAGAGAAAACGTTGATGAAAAGATCCGCAGTACATTTTGAAGTTAAAAATGCTGTAAACTACAAATAATAATTTAATATTCAATTATTTTTATTAAATTAATTATTTTATTATTTGATTAGAAAAGTACAAATCCTACATTATAAATATTGTTTTCAAATGAATATATAAATGGCTCTTATACTAATTGTAAGTGATACGTGAGTTCATTCAAATTCGTTTTTGAATTATTAGAAGAAATGAGATGCTAAAGATCATGCGCGATCGATCAACCACTATAACTACTGAATTCGTCTATTTTCATGGTCAATCAGATTGCGTAGTTAAATCATTTCTATATGTACTTATAGTAAAAGCAAACGCAAAAGTCTATTACTCAAATTTTTATTTTTTGGACATGTACCACTTCTGAGCCATCCATATATATATACACAAACATAATTGTATAATTAAAATTGTTTATGATATAGTTATAACTAAACACGATTTAAAAAGTTGAAATAAATAAGTCTAATAACAAACTAATTTACTTATCGCATAACGATAACGTTAAAAATGTAGACATACCTGAAGTATAATGAAGCTCGTCAAAATAGTAAAAAACAGAATTAATTGAAATTGGACGAGATTCGATTGCTGATAAGGCCATAGGCCAACTGCGAGTAACAACATTCGATTAAGACTGATCTGCAAAGAGTCGATGCAGATCATTTCTCCACGAGCATCGATTTGACAATGCAAAAAAAAACCGGTTTACTTACCTCTTTTTTCGATCAACCAATTGAGTTAAATGCTATAGTTTTATTCTATTATTTTAAATTCTAATGCAAATTGTTTAATTTACTGCAGCGAAATACATAATATCACCGTGAGACCGAAACATTTGGAAATTCATACCTTCCCTCGCGAAAGAGTGTATAATTATGCGATCGATTTCGACCATTGACGCCTACGGAAATATAACACATGTTTATTTCCATGAAGAATAATTTTATGAAAAAAATTTCTCTTGATAGTAAATTGCACATGGGCATTCGACACTTTGCAGCGATGTATTTTAACGTGCTTTATTCTAGGACGTGCACTCATAAGATATCGTCGGACCTACAGAGAAATGTAACACTCATTTCATTTCAAACACTGACGTATTAATTTATTGGTAAATATTAAGTTTTTATTGAATAGATTATCCTTTTCTGTATATTTGCGGATCTTTACAAATTTTTTTATATTTCTATATATTGATTAGCTAAACTTTTGTCTGTAAAATAGTTAAGAGAGATAGAGAAAGACTCTGCCGCTGCTCTGCCCCCCCTCTCTCTCTCTCTCTCTCTCTCTCTCTCTCTCTCTCTCTCTCTCTCTTGGACTTGAAATAACTAACAATAAATAATGTATATAATACGATTCAACAATGTTAAAAATAAAATACATTTATTAATTACGTTTTTCTCGATAAAAGATAAGTAGGATACATACTATAGTTACATTACATTGCATTTTATATAATTTTTCTAAAATTATATTACTTTTTTTTACACATTTATATTATATTTAATTTATCGCTAAATTTCATAGTTATTACCTATACATTGCAATGTAACAATATTCTCTATTATTAAATTGAAATTTTGTTTTTTCTACAAGAGTAATAATAATGCTACATCTAAAGTTTGAGATCAATCAGTGTTTCTTCGGTTTAAAATAATCGAGAATTACATTACCATAATCGAATCTTGTCGATAAAGTAAAGAACAGTGAAATATATTAAGAAATATGAAAGTGCTCTCCAGCTGTAATGTGTTTCTTTTGGTTTTGTTTACTTATTATATTTGATAAAATTGCAATATATTATGTATTTTTTCTTATTAAAATAGCATTTGAGTTTTATATTCTTTTTATATTTTTGGAAGAATTATTGTTGTGCTTGATAGTTTATGATAACGCATCTAATGTACCATATCTCAGCCTTACTTCAATATGTATATCTATTTATTGCAGATAAAGAGTACATTTTTCTAGAATTTACTATACATTCGTTATTTTATATGCTTTTCTACTTTCTTAACAATTACATATCTCTTTCAATGTTACTTATATTATCTAATCAATAAGCTCTTTGTAAATAATGATATTATTTGTCATACTAGCTATTTCCACTACTGTCATTCGACAAAACTATTATAAATTTTTGTGTCAAACCCGCGTAGAATAAAGAACTGTGAAGTACGATATTGTGGTACTCAATAACTGTAATGAAACGTACATTTTCTCGTTTTATTTATTTTTAGTTACTTATTAAACATATTTTATATACATATTTTATGACATATACAGTGTTTGGTTTAAGTATATATACATTTATATCAGCAAAATAATGGAGTAGTTATAAAAAAATATATTCAATAATAGTTATTTTATTTAAGATCTACAAAATCTGGAACAAAATCTGTTTTCCTAAAAAATATTATTTTTATAATACATATTTCAAAATCGCATATCTCAGAAAAACCAACAGAGTCCGCAAAATTGAAAGTATGTATTATTTAGGAATGTAGTCTCTATAATATGTACATGTCAAAATGAAAATAATTCGTGAGGTATAAGTTTCTGTAAACTTTTATCAAAATAACTCTCTCTCTCTCTCTCTCTCTCTCTCTCTCTCTCTCTTTTCTATTTAAAGTATTTTTTCTAACTTTATTATCTTAAATAACTGAATGTATATATACTTTAACAAAACATACTGTATTTTGATACACATATATCTTACCGCAGCTCCATTTTCAAACGATCCCACAATTAATCCAGCAATATTTAAATTGTAAATCTTGGTACTTCTTTGCAATAAGAACAGTATCATCTTTTGTACGTTTGAAGAAGCTGTGTACCACTGAATATTGTATCTACGTAATGACAAATTCATGATTAGAAATGAAAATTTGTTAATTACACACACACACACATACGCAGGTTTTTTGAAATTAAAATAATTATAATTCTTATATTTTTATAATTCACAAAACGAGTACTCGTACGTGATTATATGATATGGATGTTTTTCTTACGCAGCGGCAAACACATCAATATTGTGATCCATAATTTGTTGCCCAATATAACTGGCTATAAATATATACATTATATAAACGGCCATCGATATTAAGGGGAACAAAAATTCCTCAAAATTACATTTTAATGACAACGCCTGGAAAATCTAACGTATGAGATTAATAACAATTTTAGTAAGAGTTGAGCATTAATTTCAAACGGAATTAGACAGAATTAGTCAATTAAAATTTAATGATATTTGTAAAACTCGAGAGTAGCTTTAATAATAAAGATAAGTAGAGAGATGTACTTAAGAAAAGAGGTAAGACTTACTCGAAAAAGATTAAGACTTCCGCCAATTACCATAATTATTACCATAAAGAAGAACATTATTTTAAATCTGCGTAGCGATGAATTTGAAAGTCTTTGAAAAAGAAAGAAAGTATTACGCGTTCTTCTTATATGTAATTATCGATTACATACTCACTTCATAGCTTCACGATGCATATTTACGGCACGAATCAATTTCTTGTAAGTCCAATTTTTGTTTCGTAAACTATCTTTTCGTAAAGTATCGACTGTCATTGCTCGTTCGATACGATAACTGCAAATTATGGTTTTGTCGTAATTATACAATTTAAAAATTTATATTTTTAAATTCATAATTTTCGTATTTTATTTTTTTACCTGGCGATTCGAAACATTCCGCACGCAAACTGTTGATAGACAATTAATATCATTCCTGTCGCTATTATTGTGACTAGTCCTATGAATAGAGCCACATTTGCATGCAACAAAATCAAATAGTAGTATTTTTTCTGATCGATAAAATATTCGGTAACAATTATCTTCTTCAGCGGAAAACGTCGAGACTCGTTTATAAATAATAAGATGTCGAAAAAGTTTGGACAGAATTGATATAAAATTGGAGCGGGTAAAAGAAGTATTACACTCACTATAGAACATTTTAAAATTAATACTATAAACACTCAGTGAGAAAGTTCATTGTAAAAATTTACTAATTGCTTTCAAACAAAATATATACATTTAATGTTTAATAAAAACCAAAAGCAATTGTCTTACATATTGTTAGAGCCGTCAAACGTTCTCCATAACTGCCATACTTTCTTAGAATACTAATTTCATTCTCATCCGTTAATTCATTATAGATGTTCTGCAATTGTTTCAACAAATACTTCACCTGTTCACCGTTTTTATAACACATAAATATTTTTTTAAGTTTGCGAAAAAGACGTATTGATATTATAACATATTATATATATTTATAAAGATACAAAAATTTGTTTCTTGGAAATATTTATCTGTGTAATATACATGAATATGGAATATATAGTTTACTTACAGATTTAATGTTTATATAAAACGAAATGTATTTAATAAAAAAAAATATATAAAGTAATGCAGAAGAGAAAACGTTGATGAAAAGATCCGCAGTAAATTTTGAAGTTAAAAATGCTGTAAACTGCAAATAATATTTTAATATTCAATTATTTTTATTAAATTAATTATTTTATTATTTGATTAAAAAATTAGAAATCCTACATTATAAATATTGTTTTTAAATGTATATATAAATGGCTCTTATACTAATTGTAAGTAATACGTGAGTTCATTCAAATTTGTTTTTGAATTATTAGAAGAATTGAGATGCAAAAGATCATGCAATCCGTCAACCATTATAACTACTGAATTCGTCTATTTTCCTGGTCAATCAGATTACGTAGTTAAATCATTTCTATATGTACTTATAGTAAAAGCAAACGCAAAAGTCTATTACCCAAATTTTTATGTTTTGGACTTGTACCATTTCTGAGTCATCCATATATATATATATATATACACATATATATACACAAACATAATTGTATAATTAAAATTGTTTATGATATAGTTATAATTGAACATGAGTTAAAAAGTTGAAATAAATAAGCCAAATAACAAATTAATTTACTTATCGCATAACGATAACGTTAAAAACGTAGACATACCTGAAATATAATGAAGCTCGCCAAAATAGTGAAAAACAGAATTAATTGAAATTGGACGAGATTCGATTGCTGATAAGACCATAAGCCAACTGCGAGTAACAACATTCGATGAAGACTGATCTGCAAAGAGTCGATGCAGATCATTTCTCCATGAGCATCGATTTGACAATGCAAAAAAAACTGGTTTACTTACCTCTTCTTTCGATCGACCAATTGAGTTAAATGCTATAGTTTTATTCTATTATTTTAAATTCTAATACAAATTGTCTAATTTACTACAGCGAAATACATAATATCACCGTGAGACCGAAACATTGGAACTTCATACCTTCCCTCGCGAAAGAGTGTATAATTATGCGATCGATTTCGACCATTAACGCCTACGGAAATATAACACATGTTTATTTCCATGAAGAATAATTTTATGAAAAAAACTTCTCTTGATAGTAAATTGCACATGCGCATTCGACACTTTGCAGCGATGTATTTTAAAGCGTTTTATTCTAGTACGTGCACTCATAAGATATCGTCGGACCTACAGAGAAATGTAACAGTCATTTCATTTCAAACGCTGATGTATTAATTTATTGGTAATTATTAAGTTTTTATTGAATAGATTATCCTTTTCTGTATATTTGCGGATTTTTACAAACTTTTTTATATTTCTATATATTGATTAGCTAAACTTTTGTCTGTAAAATAGTTGAGAGAGATAGAGAAAGACTCTGCCGCTGCTCTCTCTCTCTCTCTCTCTCTCTCTCTTTCTCTTGGACTTGAAATAACTAACAATAAAAATTACATTGAAATGTAACAATATTCTCTATTATTAAATTGAGATTTTGCGTTTTCTACAAGAGTAATAATAATGATACATCTCAATTTTGAGGTCAATCAGTATGTGTTTCTTCGGTTTAAAATAATCGAGAATTATGTTACCATAATCGAATCTTGTCGATAAAGTAAAGAACGGTGAAATACATTAAAAAATATGAAAGTGCTCTCCAGCTGTAATGTGTTTTTTTTTGGTTTTGTTTACTTATTATATTTGATAAAATTGCAATATATTATGTATTTTTTCTTATTAAAATGGCATTTGAGTTTTATATTTTTTTTATATTTTTGGAAGAATTATTGTTGTGCTTGATAGTTTATGATAACGCATCTAATGTACCATATCTCAGCCTTACTTCAATATGTATATCTATTTATTGCAGATAAAGAGTACATTTTTCTAAAATTTACTGTACATTCGTTGTTTTATATGCTTTTCTGCTTTCTTAACAATTACATATCTCTTTCAATGTTACTTATATTATCTAATCAATAAGCTCTTTGTAAATAATGATATTATTTGTCATACTAGCTATTTCCACTACTGTCATTCGACAAAACTATTATAAATTTTTGTGTCAAACCCGCGTAGAATAAAGAACTGTGAAGTACGATATTGTGGTACTCAATAACTGTAATGAAACGTACATTTTCTCGTTTTATTTATTTTTAGTTACTTATTAAACATATTTTATATACATATTTTATGACATATACAGTGTTTGGTTTAAGTATATATACATTTATATCAGCAAAATAATGGAGTAGTTATAAAAAAATATATTCAATAATAGTTATTTTATTTAAGATCTACAAAATCTGGAACAAAATCTGTTTTCCTAAAAAATATTATTTTTATAATACATATTTCAAAATCGCATATCTCAGAAAAACCAACAGAGTCCGCAAAATTGAAAGTATGTATTATTTAGGAATGTAGTCTCTATAATATGTACATGTCAAAATGAAAATAATTCGTGAGGTATAAGTTTCTGTAAACTTTTATCAAAATAACTCTCTCTTTTCTATTTAAAGTATTTTTTCTAACTTTATTATCTTAGATAACTGAATGTATATATACTTTAACAAAACATACTGTATTTTGATACACATATATCTTACCCCAGCTCCATTTTCAAACGATCCCACAATTAATCCAGCAATATTTAAATTGTAAATCTTGGTACTTCTTTGCAATAAGAACAGTATCATCTTTTGTACGTTTGAAGAAGCTGTGTACCACTGAATATTGTATCTACGTAATGACAAATTCCTTAATTAGAAAAGAAAATTTGTTAATTACACACACACACATACGCAGGTTTTTTGAAATTAAAATAATTATAATTCTTATATTTTTATAATTCACAAAACGAGTACTCGTACGTGATTATATGATATGGATGTTTTTCTTACGCAGCGGCAAACACATCAATATTGTGATCCATAATTTGTTGCCCAATATAACAGGCTATAAATATATATATTATATAAACGGCCATCGATATTAAGGGGAACAAAAATTCCTCAAAATTACATTTTAATGACAACGCCTGAAAAATCTAACGTATGAGATTAATAACAATTTTAGTAAGAGTTGAGCATTAATTTCAAACGGAATTAGACAGAATTAGTCAATTAAAATTTAATGATATTTGTAAAACTCGAGAGTAGTTTTAATAATAAAGATAAGTAGAGAGATGTACTTAAGAAAAGAGGTAAGACTTACTCGAAAAAGATTAAGACTTCCGCCAATTACCATAATTATTACCACAAAGAAGAACATTATTTTAAATCTGCGTAGCGATGAATTTGAAAGTCTTTGAAAGAGAAAGAAAGTATTACGCGTTCTTCTTATATGTAATTATCGATTACATACTCACTTTATAGCTTCACGATGCATATTTACGGCACGAATCAATTTCTTGTAAGTCCAATTTTTGTTTCGTAAACTATCTTTTCGTAAAATATCGACTGTCATTGCTCGTTCGATACGATAACTACAAATTATGGTTTTGTCATAATTATACAATTTAAATATTTACATTTTTAAATTCATAATTTTTGTATTTTATCTTTTTACCTGGCGATTCGAAACATTCCACACGCAAACTGTTGATAGACAATTAATATCATTCCTGTCGCTATTATTGTGACTAGTCCTATGAATAGAGCCACATTTGCATGCAACAAAATCAAATAGTAGTATTTTTTCTGATCGATAAAATATTCGGTAACAATTATCTTCTTCAGCGGAAAACGTCGAGACTCGTTTATAAATAATAAGATGTCGAAAAAGTTTGGACAGAATTGATATAAAATTGGAGCGGGTAAAGGAAGTATTACACTCACTATAGAACATTTTAAAATTAATACTATAAACACTCAGTGAGAAAGTTTATTGTAAAAATTTATTAATTGCTTTTAAGCAAAACATATATGCTTAATATATACAAGATGTCCGGTAAAGATTGAATTAACTCCCGTGAGCAGGTAGTGCGCATTAAACTGAACAGAAAAGTCCTTTACTATTTTGCGATTTTCGCAATAATTATTGAGAAATTAATTAAAAAATATCGACCAATTCGTATGAGTATTAGCACGTGGCGAGAAAAGCCAGCCGGCTGTCACGCGGTTGCTAGTCGCACACATAGTAACCGTGTAACAGCGGGCTGTCTCTTTTCGATAACGCTAATATATTGACGGGAATTGGTTGATATTTTTTAATTAATTTCTCAATAATTATTGCGAAATCGCAAAATGGTAAAGAACTTTCCTGCTTAGTTTAATACACTCTACCTGCTCACGAATGTTGATTCAATCTTTACCGGACATCCTGTATAGATACTTGACATGTATATAAACATATATATTTAATAAAAGCCAGAAACACTTGTCTTACACATTAATCCAATTGTGCAACGTTTTATATCGCTGTTGTATTTTTTTATAATATTGATTTCATTTGCATCAGTTAACTCGTTATAAATGTTTTGTAATTGCTCTAAAAAGCACTTCACCTATTTACGGTTTTTATAAAACATTTTGAAGTTTGGAAAAAAGAGATATGCTTATATTATGTTTTTTTATTTCTCGGAAATGTTTATCTATGTACACATATGAGTACCATATATGCAACATACTCACGACTTCAATGTTACTATGAAACCAACTGTATTTAATAACAAAAATAGTATACAATAATACAGACGAGGAAACGTTGATAACAAGATCTGCAGTAAATTTTAAAGTTAAAAATGCTGTAATCTGTAAATATAATAATTTAATATTCAATTATCTTTATTAATTTTATTATTTTTATATTTGATTAGGAAATTACAAGTTTTACATTATAAATATCGTTATCGAAAATATATGTACATATATTCAATAACGATATTTATAATCTAGAAATTGTAATTTCCTAATCAAATATAAAAATAATAAATATATAATTTGATGACATATATATAATATAAAAAAAATATATATATATATAATTTAATAACAAATTCTTTCCATATACAAATATAATTTTATGTAACTAAGCATTAAAAATTATATCATTAATTATATTATTCATATTATATAATGTAAAGAAAATACATTCACTTATAATATGTATGTATGTAGATGACGTTGTATAATAAGAATAAGAGAGTATAGTATTATGTTCATGATATGGTTCATGGTACATCTAAACGCAAGATGAAAAATTGCAACAAATAAAGTAGTAGTAAACCTATTCACTTTGCATAGCGACTATCGTATAACGATATTATTAAAAATATAATACCTGAAATATAACGAAACTCGTCAAAATAGTGAGAAGCAGAATTATTTGAAATCGAGCGAGTTTTGATCGCTGATAAGGCCATAGACCAACTGCGAGTAGCAACATTCGATTAAAGTCGATATTCAGACACTCGATGCAGATCATCTCTCCGCGAGCTTCGAAATGTGTATGAAAATGTAAAAAAAAAGAGCTCGCTTATCCCCTGATTAGCCAATTTAGTTGCTAGAGTCATTTCGTTCCATTATCTTAAATTCTAACGCAAATTGTTTAATTTAATGCAGCAAAACATATAATATCACCGTGAGATCGAAACAATTGGAAATTTACACCTTCCCTCGCGAAAGAATATAATTATACGATCGATTTTGACGCCTGCGGAAATATCTAACACATGTTTATTTTCCATGGAATAACTTTATAAAAAATGTCTCTTGATAGCAAATGGCACATGCGCATTCGACACTTTGCATCGATATATTTTAACACGCTTTATTCTAGTGCGTGCACTCGTAAGGTACGGTCAATTTTACAGAGAAATATATGTTATCCGATTTAAAACGGCCACTTATTATTTAATCAATTTATTGGTAAATATAAAATTTGTATTGAATAGATTACCGTCTTATGCACATTTGCGCATTCTTACAAACATTTTTACATTTTTATTTATTGATTAGCTAAACTTTTGTTTAATAATAAAATAATTGAGAGAGAACGAGAAAAATATTATTTTTTTTAACAGTTTATTATTTACGTAGTCTTCAGTTTTAAATTTAGATACTATAGAGTTTAATTGTTATTAATATAAATATAGAAAGATTAATTGATAGTCTGCTCTCTTTGGTATTGAAAATAGACAATGTACATATAATTCAGTTAAATTAAAAAAAATACACTTATTAATTGCGCTTTTGTCAACCAAAAATACTTACTATGAAAACATTATTTTGCATTTTATATATTTTTTCTAAAAATATATTACTTTTTTGTACACATTTATACTATATTAAATATTGTTCGTTATCCTTAAATTTTATAGTTTCAAGTTTTATATATTAAAATATAATATTAATTTCTTTTATTAAATAAAGAATTTGTTCTTTCTACGAGAATAGAAGTGTCACAAAATAAGTGTTAAAATATAATATATATATATATAATAATACTACATCTGAATCTCGAGGACAATCGGTACATGTTTGTCCAATTATCATTTTAATCTTGTCGGGTAGAATAAAGAACGGTGAAATATGATACGGAAGTGCTCGCCAACTGTAATAAAATGTATTTTTTGTTTTGTTCACTTATTATATATTATTGAAAAAATTGCGATATTGAGTATTGTGTATACATATTTGCATATTTTGCTTACCGAAGCGGCACTTTGCATGGAAGCTATTAATATTCCACCGAGAACCAGATAAAAACTTATAGTACCTCTTTGTAGCAGAAAAAGTATCATTTTCTGTATACGTAATGGAGCCTTGTACCAATAGACATTATACCTACGTAATAATAAATTGAAAAAATTTTTTTTGCTTAAATAAAATTTGTCAACAACTCTTCTATCACATGCATGCACGTGCGTGCGCTCACATTCATATAGATAAATATATAACATGTGTATTTACATACATGTTTGTTTTTGCTGTTTCAAAAAATACTAACTTTATTAAATATTTCTAAATTTGACTACACACACATATAAATATCTGCAAAACAAACATACTCTTGAAATTGAAATTTTTCTTACACTGTAATAAACAAATTTTCATTGTGATCCGTAACTTCTTGTGCAGTATAATAGGCTAGGAACAAATATATGTAATGGGCAAATAAATTAATGAGAGATAGTATAAGTTGTCCAATGTTTCCGGTAAATGACGCAATCTGGAAATTGTGGATTACATGTTATATTTATCATCGACTTCTTATTAGTGATGAGCGATGTCGATTCGACTTTTAGAAAATCGATCTTTTTTCTTCAAAAAGTTTTTTAATTTTTCTTTTCTTCAATTTTGTACGAATTGATCCTTCTAATACGGAATCTTTAATAGGGACTTTCAATTTGTCGATATGCTTAGAGCCACAACGAAAATTGAATCTTTAAGTCCGATTTCTTCAGTACAATTGATGTAAATCTATTCTAGTTTTTCCGATTTAAGATCGAATAAAAAATCGATTTTTTATAAAAATTGCCCATCATAATTTCCTACGCACCACACCATTCTATGCATATTGTAAAATATGGCAGATTAGATTATTAAGATCTATGTTGAGTAATGTGCCGTTGTGTAGGTTACATAAATGCGAAATTCTGCATAATTTTTGAAGAAGTGTACGCATATCTTATTAGTAGTTTCTATAGATACAGTTTATGCTTATAAGAAAAAATATGCAATAAATTTCATATAATTATTAGATTTCTGTTTGTTTGTGTGGGTTTCTAAACTAGTTTAATTTTAAAAACATTGCACTGATGGTTCAGAAATTTGTAGACGAAATTTACCCGAAGAAGATTACAGCTCAGGCAAAGCACACCAGCCGCTATCAAGGAAAAGAACGATCCCACAAAATTGGATATTAAAAAATTGCTAAGTCTTTAATGATGAAAAAAATATATATTATTATATTCATTATACGTATATAAATATTTGTTATTGCATATAACGATAATACGAACTTCATAGCCTTGCAATGAATATTTACAGCACGAATTATTTCTTCACAACTCTTTTGCTCATTTGTGAAACCACCCTTTCGTGAAATACCAATTGCCTGTCCAATACGATAACTGAAAATGATTTTACTGATGTAATTATATGGTTTGTTTAATAAAAAATATTATTTAAAAATTGTGTTCACTTCTACTCTGTTTACTTACGAGGCAATACTAAACATTGCACAAATATGTTGAAGACATGTTATGAGCATAGTTCCTGTTGCTACAAATGCTAAAAAGCCTATGCAACATGCTGCGTTTCTGTGCAGTACAATTATATAGAAATATTTTTCTTTATCGATAAAATATTCAGTCAGAATATACGACGAAGAATGTAATTGAGATTTGTTTGTGAGGATACGATGAATGTATGGCCAAATATATATCAAAATAAAAATTAATTGATAGAATATGCCGAGTACTACGAATAATTTCAAAATAATTATATAAATTAATAGATACATTATTCCTTAATTTAAAAAATTTTTTTACTATTTATTTGAATATAAAAAGATATTGCAATTTAAAGCAAAAAATGGAGAAATATCTTACATAAAACTTTAATTGTAATACGTTTTGCTTTGCTTCCGTACTTTTCTATGATTGCGATTTCATTTTTATCTTCTATCTCATTACACACATCTTGAAGTTGCATCAGCACACTTTTTATCTATCATGTTAACAATATTGTAAGCTGTTTTTCTTTATACCATTTGAAAATTATTATAATTAAGCTTTTGTATTCTTTTTTGATCCGATTCAAATTAGTTTGTTTACATTATATTTTTCTTTAATCTGCATTTACATTATAATGAAAGAATAGTAAGTAAAGGAGATGTTAAAAAGAAAACAACTATATTAAAAGTAACAAATACGGAAGCCTTATATATTGCATTTAGAGGTACATTTATCAATATGCTTAATATTATAATTTACACGCTTACAATATTGGCGTTAACCAAAAATGAATTATATTTGATTGCAAAACAAATATAAAAGAACGCAGAAGCTAAAACTTTATACATAAGATCCATAGTACATTCTGCCGTTATAAATGTTGTAATCTGTAAATAATAATGCTATTTAATTAGCTATTAAATAAACTACATTATTCGCTTGTTAGTTTATAAATTCTCAATTTTTCTTTAATGTACTACCTGTAAAAGTTTAGCAAAAGATGCACATAATTAATAATTTCAAATAATTATAATATAACAATAATTATAAAAAATTATTATGCAATATAATTACATTTAAATGTGCAACAAAATTAAAATAATGTGTTGATTCTTGTACTTTAGTATAATACGCGTGATTTAACTAAATCTAAAACATTGTAAAAATGCCGATTTACCTGAAATATGATAAAAGTCAGCAGAATACCAAAAAGTAAAATTGATTGAAGTTCAACTAAAAGCGATCGCTGATAAGGCCACAAGCCAATGGTGAGCAAGAGAATTCGGTTGATGTTAAAATGTTGAGTTTCGAGACAGATCATCTCTCTGTGACTGTCGATACAAGTTTGAGGGAAAAATAATAGAAAATTCACACCTTTTCTCCCTCTTTCCGATTTATCGACCGCTTCACGCATGACGTCTTTCATAGTGAAACTTTTATAGTAATTTTTTTAATTCGATAAATAGAAAATGTGAATATGCATAGTGACTACTACTTAAAATTGGGTAGAAAATTAGGCGCAATTATATAATTATATAATTTAAGAAATTTTCCTATGTGAAAGTACATGAATAAATGATCGACTTTACAGTAAAAGCAATTTAACAAAAGTTATTTTCTCGCAGAAAAGTATTTGTGAGAGGATTTTTTTAAATAAAAGTCGCGCAGTCGCAATCGCTTTTTCTCGGTATCGCATCTGTGTCATTCTATAATACATACTGCTGAAAAACACTCGCCGAAGTTGTGCTCAGTATCACCATGTCAGTGTGTTCAAATTGATACTACCAAAGCACGTTATTCTTTACTAAAAGTTATTTTAATGTGTTTTTTGTTCAAATTTTTATATTCTTTAATATTTAATATTCTTTAATAAATTTCTTAATTTTCTAACACCATTTGTTATCTACAAAATTAAATTTAAATATTTGTTTTCATTAACTTATCTTTTTAATTTATCTATATTTAAAAATATATAGAATTTGATGTATCGTATTAGGAAAAAAATATAATCTAATTAAAAGTGAATGATTATTATTTATTGTTATTGGATTTCTATTTAATTAGCGCAATTACAATATATTAGTTCATTCATTTAATATATTTGTATAATATACCGATTTAAAATTTTCATAGTATAATATATCCTATATATTTACTATATTTATATAAAATATCAAATTATATTACACTGTATCGACTTTATATAAGACTCTGGAGAAGCTGCCTTGTCAGATAAAATCTATAATTGTTAAATTTTTCGATAAAGATTATCCTTTATCTACTTAGTTGATTGCGCTTAAGTGCAGATGACGAAATATATTGCTTAGTCGTTTTTTTATGCTATATTTTATGTATTAATCAAGGTAAGTTAAAAAAAGTTATGATTCAAATGTTATTTTATAGTTTCTTTTTTTTTAATTTACTCTAAAATACTAGATTATTGCTACATAATATTTGTCTTCAAGTGTGAATCGATTTATTTGAGATTATTATTCTTATTGAATCATGTAATTTATTGTTACAAGCGTATGCTTGTGTTTTATATATTTTTAAAAATTTTTACTTTTATTATTTTATGTAAAATGTCTTTATTTTCATCAGAGAAAGATGTCAATTCTAACATCTTACTCTGACGTGCAGAGATACTAATTTCAAGATTTTTCTTTCTGCTAAATCTAATTGCAACAAATATAAAAAGGTAATTTTACAACTTAATATAATTAAGATAATTCGGAAGAAAACACTGTATCTAAATTTAAAAGCCAATATTTTTGTAATTATTAATTATGAGTAAAAGAAAATAAAACAAATCAAAAGCATTTTAGCTTTTGTCTTTTGTGAATTTTATTTTGTATTCATTATCATTGTCTTTCTCTGTAATTATTTTAATTTGTAAATGTGTTACATAAAAATATTTCTTAAACTAGAGTAACAAATATGTGTTTATTTATGATTTATAATTTCTTACGCACAATAATTGATGAGGAAAGTACATACATTATAGTTATTTAAAAAAATATAGACGGTCGTTAACAGTTATATATCTTTCCGAGAATATGAAACGCGTTTGACAATACAAAAAGAATTGACATACTTAGCTCTTTCTTTTGAGCAAGCAATTGAGTTATGCTATTGAGTCATTTTATCATCTTAAATTTTAATGCAAATTGCTTAATTTCATGTAAATGCAGTGTAATATGTAATATACAGTCACTGTGAGATTGAAAAACTCTCGGAAATTTACATTTTCCTTCGCAAAGAGTGTATAATTACGTGAATCGATTTCGACGTCGACGGAAATATAACATATGTTTTTTTTTTCCATTGAAACAAATTTCATAGAAGAATTTTTCTTGATAGCAAATGTGTGTTTGACACTTTGCGGTGATGTATTTTACATTAATGTCTTTTACATGTATATAGATTCTCATTAACACTTTTAAAGTTAACCTTCGCCTCATCGACGCAACGGAGTTTGTAAAATCAATTTTTATTCACGTTTGAAAGCCCATCAGAGACCCATACAAGTCAAAATTTAAATCTTTAAAAGTGATACTATAGTTCCCTAGATATCAATCTATTGATATAATCTTAAGAGCTATTATGTAAGTCATCTTGTATATACATATATGTATGTATATATTATTAGTTGATATAATTACAGACTGTTCTTTTTTGAACTTGAAATAACTAGGCAATACATAAAATAAAAATAAGAAATATTGAAAATAAAATATATTTAATAATTGCGCTGTTATCAACAAAAAATACTATTATAAAATACTAATTATAAAAATATTATCAACTTGCTTATATAATTTTTTTAAATCACATTTTTTATACATTTATACTTCATTCAATGTTATTATCGTAAATTTTATAATTCCAACCTTTATATACATTCAAATATAACAATAATTTTTCTTATTAGAGACTTACTTTTTCCATGAGGACAATAATAACGCTATGAATCTTAAGGACTAACGATACGTGCTCGTCCAATCGATTTAAAATAATTGAGAATTTTTTTACATTTATTTACTAAAATTACTTTATATTAATTTATATTATTTATTTATATTTTTAATCTTGTCGAGTAGAATAAAGCACAGTGAAATATGATATGGAAGTGCTCGCTAACTATAATGAAAAGTGTCATTTTTTGTCTTATCTCTTTCATTTATATGTTATTGAAAAAATTGCAACACATTATGTATTTGGATATATTTCTTACCGAAGCGGCACTTTGCATGGATGCTACAAATATTCCACCGAGAATCAAATAAAAGCTTGTAGTACCCTTTTGCAACAGAAAGAGTATCATTTTCTGTATACGTATTGGAGCCATGTACCAACGGACATTATATCTACGAAATAATGAATTGAAAAAATTTTAATTAGATTAAATTTGTAAATATTGGATAAGTTCCTATTCTATTTCAATTGATGCCATTATTTTTATTTTTTATAAGAATAAATCTATATTATGTTTAAATAACAGGTGAGAATATGCCACCTTTCAAATGGTCTATAATATACAGATTTTACAAACAACGTCGACAATGTTGCAACATCAATAACGATATTAATTGAAATAGGGCTTGAATGTTTACACTCATTCAATAACGTTTATCATACGCATACACGCTCGTACATACATATATACGAACAATATATACATTCATATACATGCTTGTTTTTTTTAAGCATATTATCTTTATCTATTATCAAAAATATCTAATTTTGACTTATAAATATCTGCAAAACAAATATACTGCCATATGTAAAGTTGAGATTTTTCTTACATTGTAGCAAACACATATTCATTGTGATCCGAAACTTCTTGTGCAGTATAATTGGATAGAAACAAATATATATACAGGGTACTTAAAGTAAGTAAAGGTAGTACAAGTTGTCCAATGTTACCTGTAAATGATGCAATCTGAAAATTATTAGATATATGTTATAATATACACATGTATATGTATATATTGTATATACATATATTGTACATATATTGGCTTCTCACGCACCACATTGTTCTATACACATTGTGAAATATGTCAGTACAGATTAACATTAATGCTGGATAATGTATCACGTTATTTACTACGTAGTTTACATAATTGCGAGATTTTACATAATTTTCTAAGAAATGTCACATATCTTAAAAGATTTGCATAGATAAAGTTTATACTTATAAAAGAACACACGTAAGCATATTATTATTTTATTTTATAGCATACTATTAATTTCCTAGATTTTTTATTAATACATTGCTAGAAACCTATTTTGTTATTTCTTTGTGTCTATGCGGGTTTCTTGACTAATTTTACAAAGTGGCGCACTGCTCGTTTAGGAATTTGTAGACGAACTTTATTACCCGAAGAAGATTACAGCTCAGGCAAACCATGCCAGCCGCTATCAAGAAAAAGAACGATCCTTCAAAATTGGATATTAAAAAATTGCTAAACCTTTAAATACGAGAAAGTATATATTTATTATATCTATTATAAATAATCTTATTACTAAATATAACAATAATACGAACATCATAGCTTTGCAATGAATGTTTACAGCACGAATTATCTCCTTACAACTCTTTTGTTCGTTTTTGAAACCACCCTTTTGTAAAACATCAATTGCCTGCTCGATACGGTAACTAAATAATTTTGTAGCTGTAATTATATTTGTCTAAGGTTTGTCTAAGAATATTATATAAATTGTACCGATCAATCCATCAACTACTGCTCTATTTACTTACCCGGCAATGCTAAACAATGCACAAATATGTTGCAGATATGTTAAAAGTATAGTTCCTGTTGCTATTATTGTTAATAGGCCTATGCAACTTGCTGCATGTCTATGCACCATAATTAAATAGGAATATTTCTCTTCATCAATAAAATATTCAGTCAGAATATATGGCGAAAAATGTAATCGAGATTTGTTTGTAAAGATACGATGAATGTACGGCCAAATATACAGCAAAATAAAAATAAATTGATATAACATGCCGAATACTACGAATTATTTCAAAATAATTATATAAATTAATAGATATATTATTTCTTAATTTTAAAATTTCTTTACAATTACAACTTATTTGAAATAAAAATATAAAAAAATATTGTAAATTAAAGCAAAAAATAAAGAAACGATATCTTACATAAAAGTATAATTGTAATACGTTTTGCTTTGTTTCCATATTTTTCTATGATAGCAAGTTCATATTTATCTTCTATCTCATTACACACATCTTGAAGTTGCTTCAACGAACTCCTTATCTATTATGTTAACAATATTGTATACCGCGTTTTTCTTTGCGACAATCGAAAATTATTATAATTAAGCCTCCGTATTCTTTCTTCATTTGATTTAAACTAATTTGCTTACGTTATATTTTTCTTTAATCTGCACTTACATTATAATAAAAGAATAGAAAATAAACGACATATTAAGAAAAAACTTACTACATTAAAAGTTGAAACCAATACGGAAGCTCTATATATTGCATTTAGAGATACAATTATCAATATGTTTGGTAGTTTTACACACTTACAATATTGGCGTTAATCAAAAACGAATTATATTTGATTGCAAAACAAATGTAAAAGAATGCAGAAGATAAAACTTTATAGATATGATCCATAGTACATTCCGACGTTATGAATGTTGTTAACTGTAAATAATAATGCTATTTAAAAAGCTATTAAAAAAGCTACACTATTCGATTATCAATTAATAAATTCTCAATTTTTCATTAATGTACTAGATACAATAATTTAGCAAAAGATGTACATAATTAATAATTTTATATAATTATAAAATAACAATAATTATGCAATATATTGTAATTATATTTAAATATGCAGCAAAATTAAAATAATGCGTTGATTCTTACGTTATGATACACAATTTTGCTAAAACACTGTGAAAACGCCGACGTACCTGAAATATGATAAAAGTCAGCAGAGTACCAAAAAGTAAAATTAAATGAAGTTCAACTAGAAGCGATCGCTGATAAGGCCACAAGCCAATGATGAGCAAGAGAATTCGATTGATGTTAAAATGTTGAGTTTCGAGACAGATCATCTCTCCGTGACTGTCGACACAAGTTTGAGGGAAAAGTAGTAAAAAATTCACACTTTCCCCCTTCCTTCGATTCATTGACAGCTGCGCATGCTTGACGACTTCTTCCTCATAGTATTAATTTTATAGTAATGCATAGTGATTACTTAAAATTGGTAGAAAATTATACAATTACGTAATGGTGTAATTTGAAAAATTTTCTTATGTGAAAATTCATATAAACGACATAAATAATATATAGAACGATTGATTTTATAATAAAAGCAATTTAACAGAAGCTATTTTCTTACAGAAAAATATTTGTGAGAGGATTTTTTTGAATAAAAGTCGCGCAGTCGCAATTGCTACTTTTCGGGATCGTATTTGTTTTAGTCTATGAAATACATTGGTGAAAAACACTCACGGAACTTGTGCTCAATATCAGCGAGTTTGATATGATTAAAGTTATTGATGTTATTCTTCACCGAAAATTATTTTACCGTATAAGTACTTTTTGTTCAAATTATTATATTTTTTTATATTTTATATTCCCTAATAACTTTTTTAATTTCCCAGTTTATGTCTTTGCTACTAAAAAATTAAATTAAAATTTTTAATTTAATTAAATTTTTAAAAAATTTTAATGTGAATCTTTAGAAAAAGAAGAGTTTTAATTGATATTATTAAAGACTGCTTTTTTTGGACTTGAAATAACTAAGCAATATATACAATTAAGTAATATTAAGTAATATTAAAATTAAAATATGTTTATTAATGTATACGTTTTTGCTAGTAAAAGATATTATGCTCTTACATTTTATATAATTTTTCTAAAATTATATCACATTTTACTTACACATTTGTACATTTAATATTGATAAATTCTATAAGTTAAATTTTATATATTTTATCATTACACATTAAAAATGTAACAATAATTTTTTTTATTAAAAATTTTATTTTCTTACAAAGTTAATAATAATACTACATCTGAATCGGGATTATCGTGTTCAATCCGCTTAAAATAATTAAGAATTATTTTATTAATCTTTTTTAATTTTTCATTTTTCTTGCCGGGTAGAATAAAGAACGGTGAAATATGATATGGAAGTGCTTGCCAGCTGCAATAAAACGTATTTTTTTTGTTTTGTTCACTTATATGTTATTGAGAAAATTGCGATATATTGTATATACATATACAATATACACATATATTTGTATATATTTTTTACCGAAGCGGCACTTTGCATGGATGCTACAAATATTCCTCCGAGAATCAGATTGAAACTTATAGTACCTCTTTGCAGCAGAAAGAGTATCATTTTCTGAATATATATTGGAGCCACGTACCAACGAACATTATATCTATAAAATAATAAATTGAAAGAATTATACTTAAGATTAAATTTGTAAATAATTTTTTTATCATACTTGTGCATGCCCACAATTAAATGCTAACTTATTTTTTTCAAAGAATATTACATAATTTTATCAGAAATATCTAATTTTGGCTTATAATCATTTGCAAAACAAATCTAGTTCCACGTTGAAATTTTCCTTACACTGTAGCAAACACATATTCATTATGATCTGTAATTTGTTGTGCAGTATAATTGGATAGAAACAAGTATACATAGAGGATAATTAACATAATTAGAGACAGTATAAATTGTCCTATGTTATTAATAAATGATGCAATCTGAAAATAATGAGGCACATTTTACGAGTTTATCATGGACTTTTACACTATTTTATGCATATTTTATAATGTTGATATATTAAAATGTGTGTTTGGTAATGTGTTGCTATTTGCTATGTAGTTTACATAATTGCAAAATTTTGTACAATTTTTTAAGAAGTGTGCGCATATTTTGTCCAGATACACCTTATATTTGAAACAGAATATAAATTGACATGCAATTAATTTCGTGGATTTTTAGATGATATATCGCTAGAAATAAATTTTTTTTTGTCAATGCAAATTTATTGCACTGCTTGCTCAGGAATTTTTAGATGAAATTTACCCGAAGAAGATTACAGCTCAAGCAAACCATGCCAGCCGCTATCAAGAAAAAGAACGATCCTTCAAAATTGGATATTAAAAAATTGCTAATCCTTTAAATACGAGAAAGTATATATTTATTAGGTGCATTATAAATAATCTTATTATTAAATATAACAATAATACGAACGTCATAGCTTTGCAATGAATGTTTACAGCACGAATTATCTCCTTACAACTCATTTGTTCGTTTTTGAAACCACCCTTTTGTAAAATATCAATTGCCTGTTCGATACGGTAACTGTAAATAATTTTATTGCTATAATTATATTGTTTGTTTGATATCACTTTAAATTGTACCCTCACTGCTCTTTTTACTTACCAGGCGATACTAAACATTGCAGAAGTGTGTTGAAGATATGTTATGAGCATAGTTCCTGTCGCCACCATTGCTAATGAGCCTATTAAAATTGCTACCTCTTCATGCAGCATAATTAAAAAGGAATATTTTTCTTGATCAATAAAATATTCTGTTACAATATACGGCGAAAAATGTGATTGAGATTTGTTTATGATAATCAAAATATACGGCCAAGTAGTTAGCAAAATTAAAATTAATTGACAGCATATCCCAACTACTAAGAAATGTTTCAAAATAATCATATAAATTAATATAGATAAATTGTCATTTAATTTGTTAATTTTTCTAACAATTGTAATTTTATATTTAAATGTAAAAAGATATTGAAATATAAAAGAAAAATCAAAGACACTATCTTACATATAAGTATAATTGTAATACGTTTCGCTTTGCTTCCGTATTTTTTTATGATAGCAATTTCATTTTTGTCTTCTATCTCATTACACACATCTTGAAGTTGTTTCAGCGAATTCCTTAACTATTATGTTAACAATATTGTATGTTGCGTTTTTCTTTGTAACATTCAAAAATTATTATAATTAGGCCTCCATATTCTTTCTTTATCATTTAAACTAGTTTGACGATTTTATACTTTCTTTAGCCTGTGTTTTACATTAAAATGATTAAAAAATAAGAAGTTACGATATGTTACAAAAAACAAATTGTATTAATCAAGATTAACGAATATGGAAGCCGGTATATTGCATTCAGAAATACAATTATCAATATGCTTAGTAGTTTACACGCTTACAACATCAGCGTTAATCCAAAACGAATTATATTTGATTGCAAGACAAATGAAAAAGAATGCAGAAGATAAAACCTTAAAGATAAGGTCCGGTGTGCATTCCAACGTTAAAAATGTTGTTAACTGTAAATAATAATACTGTCATAATATTGAAAAAGCTATATTATTTAATTGTCAGTCTATACAGTTTTAATTTTTTGTTATTTTGTTACAATAATTTATTATAGCAAAAGATGTACATAATTAATAATTTCATATAATTTTAATATAATAAAAAATTATGTCATGCAATAAAGTTGTATTTATATCGTACAAAATTAAAATAATGCATTGATTTTTATTTGTCAGTGTAATAGGCGCGATTTCGTAATAAAGTGCAATGAAAACTTTGACATACCTGAAATATGATAAAAGTCAGTAGTGTACCCAAAAGTAAAATTAATTGAAATTCAACCAGGGGCGTTCGCTGATAAGGCCACAGGCCAATGATGAGCAATAGCATTCGATTGATATTAAAATGTTGAGTTTCGAGACAGATCATCTCTCCGTGACTGTAGATACAAGTTTGAGGGAAAAGTAGTAGAAAATTCACACTTCCCCCCTTTCTTCGATTCATTGACAGCTGCGCATGCTTGACGACTTCTTTCTCATAGTATAAATTTTACAGTAATCTTAATTCGACAAATAGGAAAATGTGAATAGTGTAAAGCGACTAAAATTGGGTAAGATATTAGGCGCAATTACATAATTACATAATTTCAGAAATTTTCTTATGTGAAATACATAAATAAACGATCAATTTCACATTGAAGGCAATTTAACAAAAGTTATTTTTTCACAGAAATTCACGAGAGGATTTTATTCTTTTGAATAAAAGTCGCGCAGTCGCAATCACTACTTTTTGCGGTATCGCATCTGTTTCATTCTATAATACATACTGCTGAAAAACGCTCGCCGAAGTTGTGCTCAATATGTCTCAGCATGTCAGTGTGTTCAAATTGATACTACCAAAACACGTTATTCTTCACTGAAATTTATTTTATTGTGTATTTTTTGTTTATTTTTATATCTTTTGATTTTAATATTTTCTAATAAATTTTAATTTTCTAACTTATGCTATTTGTTACAAAAAGAATTTATTTTAAATATTTCCATTGATATATTTTGATGCCCATATATTGCATTAGGGAAAAAAGTATAATTTAACGAAAGGTGTATACATAATTATTTATTATCATCAAATTTGTATTAATATGAGTTTCATTATTTTATTTTATCCATTTGAGATAGCCATATAATATATCTGTAGCATATCAATGTTATATAGTATTAGTCATCGAAATCGGTATGTTGTCTCGTGGAATAAAGAAATGTAAAGTACGAAATTGACGCGCTGACCAACTGCAATAAGAGATATTTTCTTTAAATGTTTTAAATATACTGTATGTTGAGTAAGCTCTGATAAAATTTTCACCGTGGCAAAGCCTTGTAAGGATCCTGTGAATAGTCCACCAATAATTACGAAGTTATCAAAAGCTTTAGTTCCTCTTTGTAACAAGAATAGTATCATCTTCTGTATACGTAAAGGAGCTATGTACCATTGGACATTGTACCTACGAAATGATAACCAAACAACTGACACTGGTAATTTTTGAACGAATATAAAATTCGTAAATAATTTTTAGTATATGTATATATATATTTTTTTATTTATTTATTTGTTAAGAAGGTATTTTAGCTTTTGCCTTTTGAATTTTATTTTGCTTTATTGTCTTTCATTATAATCATTTTAATTTGCAAATGTCACATAAAAATCTTTCTTACACAGTAACAAATATGTGATTATTATGGTCTATAATTTGTTGCGCATAATAGTTAGCGAGGAAAGTATATAAGTAATACACGAGCAAAAAAATACAATGTCGTATAATTTTTGTGATAGCATGTTCAGATGATAATTCTTGAAAAACCTGAAATACAAGTTTTATAATAGTATAATTAATTTTACGTATATATTTTGATCATGTATATAGAGTCTATACTTTATAAACTAAATAATATATTGAACGAATATAATGCATTCAGATTGTAGAAATAGACTGCTACATATCTTTCTATGAAAAAAATATAATTGCACTCTCTTTATTTAAAAACATTACATACACGAAGGAAAGACAATACTTACTTGATAAAGATTGAGACTTGCTGTAAGTAATCCATTTATTATAAGAAGGAATAAGAATTTATTAATGGAAGAAATAAAAATTTTTATAAATCTTAAAAAAATTATGAAAAATATTATTTGTGTTATTAGATATACAATATGTGTCATAATATATAGAAACCACTTCAGGAAGTAATTTAATTTCAATCATATTTATTTTAGTTTATTATATTGATTTGACATCATTTCTCTTTCTTTTTATTATATCTACAATATTTCTTTATTTTTTAATATGTCTATTTCCACTATTAAATGCATTAAAAACTAAGCTTTTAATTAAAAATTTGTTTAAAGTAAAATTTACACGTGAAATAAAATGAGTAAAGCCTTTATATTCCTTGGTAGAAAAATTATATCTTAAATTTAACATTTTTGCTAAAGAAATTCTTGTCAAGAAATTTAAACCTAAAGTATATTCTACATATTATGATACTTTCTATGCACATTCGATAAATAACAAACTTTATAGCCTTGTGATGCATATCAACGGCATATACTATACCCATGAAAATCAAATTTACAGTTCTTGCACGATTTATTTGATAAGTGTCAATTCTCATAATCCTCTCCATACGATAACTATAAATAATTATGAATGGAAATAAAAATCAAAAGTAATGATAATTTGTAAATTTTAACATATAAATTAAAATGAAAGATATAACTTCTAGTACTTAATTGAGAGATCTTTAATCAAATTAAAAAAATAACGTTTAATGAATGAGATATTTAATATATATAGATTAAGAATTATGTATGGAAAATATAATCCTAGTAGTAAAAGTAACAAAAAAATAATTTATATCAAAGTTATTAATTATTAAAGTTATATATTAAAGTTATTAATTAAATAGATCTTAAAATAAAGTTATAATAAAGTTAAATAAAAAATAGAGATCTATTTTCTCACGAAATTTAAAATAAAAAATTCCATCAATATATGAAATAAATAAAATCTCTAACAAACACGTTGAATATCAACAATAGATATATGATATTGATAGAGAATAATTATTAAAGTAAAATTTTTGCATATATAAATGTTATATAGATACTAAACACTGAATCTTGTAATTTCAAAAAACCAGAATCTCAGAATAGGAAACCTTAATTATTACGTTAATTTTCTCACCTAGCAATCCTTAACATTCCACAAATATGTTGAACATATGTTATACACATTGTTCCCGTAGCTACCAGTGCTGTCATTCCTACGCAAAATGCGGCATTGGTATGTAACATAATTAAGTAGAAATATCTTTCTTGATTAATAAAATATTCCGTGACGATTTGTAGCGAAATGTGTGGTCGTGATTCATTTCCGGGCATGAACACAGTGACGAAAATATATGGCAGAAATGGAGTAAAAATAAAGAGACACATGGAACTCATGGCAATCACTAAAGGGTGATGTAAAAGCCATTATCATGGATATTTACTTATTAATCTATTTCAAAAATTAATAACTAATTATACTTTATAAATTTATTTCATGTTTAATTATTCATAGTTATTATAACCAGAAACTCGACTACGAGAGAACATTCATTAAATACTATTCGAATAATTAAAATTATGAGATTGTCTTACGCGTAAGTATTTCAGTGCAACGTCTTCCAAAGTTCCAATATTGTTCTATAATGGCGACTTCGCTTTCATCCCTTAGTTCGTTATAGGTACATTGAAGTAGTTCTAATAAATATTTCACCTGTTGTTTTAACGAAATTTCTGTATCATATGTGTTTTGTGAGGCATAATAAAGTTTGCAATATATATGACACATTTATTCAAACAAGTAGAAAAGTCTGTATTGTTCGCTTACGACATCCATGTTGAAACAAAACATGCTGTACTGTATCGTTAAAAATAATAATAAAGTTGTGACAGAAAGAATTTCAATGGTATACTGTAGAGTGCATTTTGTAGTCACAAATATCGTAAACTGTGAGAAAAATAATTTTGTTAAATCAATCGCACTGAAAAAGTAAGATATTTCTATCATATCAGCAAATAGAAAGATCTCAATTATTAATTACTCTCTTTTACGCATAAGTTTGATAAAAGGTGAACAAGATGTGATATCACACACAATTATTTAATAACAAAATTACATTTTACTGTTTATCCGATTCATATATACATAAAAGAAATTAATTACTTAGATCTCTCTGCTTACTCATAAGATAGAAACATGTATTATGCAATATTTTATATATGTATATGGATATATATATATATATATATATATATATGTATATATATATTATAACAGTACATGTGTAAAAATAATTATATAATTAACAAAGATATATTTTAATATGCCATAATTAATATACAAATACATACCAGATCACAGAAATGCAACAGTTAACATAAATACGTACCAAGTTCCAAATAAGCTTATATAAAACTTATGTAATATAAATAAACACATAATTATGTAAAACTATTAATGTACTTGAAATACAATGAAGCTTGTCAGAATGCCATAGAGCAAAATCAGTTGCACTCTAACGAGTTTGGATTGTGCGTAAGGCCATAAGCCAGTCGTGAGTAAGAGGATTCGATTGATAGTAAAATACCGACTTTCCACGCAGATCATTTCTTCGGGAGTGTCGAGATGCGTTTAACTGCGAGGAAGTCGACGACGCTGCTGTTCATCCCCTCTTTTTACCGATCGATTGAATATTCTCTTCTTTTTTACAAAAATTTTATCGTCAAATTAATACTAAACGCTAGACGACATTAGTGTACGCTCCGCGCGTGATATCTACAATTTAGCGACTCTTCTTGCGAAAATTATGGACGATTAAGCGATCGATAGGATGCTTAAAGTTATTTGTAAGCAATTCAAGGGGTGCTTTTTTCTGACAAAAAGGAGAAAAAAGAGACTGAGAGAGAAAAGTCTCACGCAGGCGCATTTTCTTTTTCTCAACGTTGGAATGTCATTCTAACACACGCAGTTCTAAGATACGATGGTCTTTGAAAGAATTGTCTGCCAGTTTGAAATATCAATGTATCATCTATCAAACCCATCGCTCATCAAGTATGTATGATATCATTTTCCGATAGAAATAGTTTTGCTCTGTTATATATTTATATAAATCTTTATTACATATGTCACTTTGATTATTAAATTGTTAAAACGTAAAAATTCAAAGACGCTAATAATAAATTAAGAATACGAATTAGATATTTAAATTAATATTTGATCTATTAAACAAATCGCGTAAACAATAAAATCGAAGTGTGATGTTAATCAAATCTGTTATTTGATATACAGTATATATAATAAATTTTATGCGTCATTTTTAAGACTAATCATCTTTTTCCTTTATATACATTTAAAACATTTAAATTTTTATATTATATATTTAAGTTATATTTAAAAATAATATGATTTTTATTATATAAAGACAGCTTGATTTTTTAATCTTGATATTTCTTTTCAGTATAAGCGATTTATTATAAAAAATTAAACTTTATTATAAAGAAGGTTTTGGCAAGGTACTAGTATTTACTTTATATTATTTATATTTAAAAGTAATATAACAATGGATATATTGCAAATAGTGAAAATAAAACATGAGAATAATATAAAATTAAGTATGAATTTGTATCAGTGTTTTACAATTGAAATTGAAGAATGTTTAGTTTTTTACGCATTAAAAATCTATATAATCTATATACTCTCTTTTTAATTAAATTTATAATATCTTCGAAGAACAATTATATCTGTACAAATTATTAATATTAAACTTCTAACTTTCTTGAATGTAATACAAAAAATATAATTTTGAGATGTAGTTAATTAAATATTTGCCACATTATAATTTATTTGATATTATTTTTCTTCTTACCTTACTATTCCATTGAATATATGACAGTAAAATAAGAGACCGAAGTTTTCACTAGCTGTAATATTTAATTGTAATAGGTCGAATTGACATTTTGAGATATATTTATTTTCTTACCGTAGCAAAACAATCTAACGATCCGATAAATAATCCACTGACTCCTAAAGTAAAGTCTCGGACGTTTCTTTGCAACAGAAACAGCATTATTCTCTGTATACATAATGAAGCTAAGTACCACTCAACGTTGTAGCTACAAAATTAATGTGAACATATTCGTAGTTTTAGGAAGATAAAAACATCAATAATTTTGATACACGTATACATAAATATAGACACATTTATACGCGCAGATTACACGTTCTCATGTGTTTTCACCCGCTACTACTTAATATTTTGCAAAATTATAGAAAGTTAATTATTCTATATAATTGTATATTTTATAAGATTATATCTTACACAGTAACAAATACATGATTATTATGATCTGTTACATTTTGCCCAGTATAGTTGGCGTAAAACATGTACAAAATACTAGCAAATGCAAATAGAAAAGGAAATAAAATTTCATCGAGATTATTTTCCGTCCTTGCAATCCGAAAAATCTAAAAAATACACGTTTTACAACTGTCATCAATTTCCTAAATATTATTTTATAATCATTCGATGATAAACACATGCTAAATTCCTAAATTATACTTTTAGGGAAAATTATAATAAATTTATACCAAAATATATAATGCCCGAAAAATTCACATTGATTTTCACTTTAGAGTAATTTCTTTGTAATTTTCAGAAAAATTTTTATTGTATTAATTTTTTATTTTATTTTACTTAAAAAAATATTATTTATACAGTATGAATATCAGAATAAAAGAAAGAAAAAATGATGAAAGATGTAACTCTTTCATAGCATAAAACATGCATTATGTTATAGAATATTAAATGCTCATTCTTTCAAAAATTTGAGACATACCTGAAAGAGATGAAGGCTCAATGATATTACTCCTGTTACTATTAAACAGAATAACATTGCTTCAAATCTAGATACCAAAACATTGGATAATCTTTAAAGATAAAAAATATTACTACGCATTACATATATTATCGAATGTATACTAACCTCATAGCTTGCCGATGTATATCTACGGCACGTATTATTTCTTCTAATATTATTTTTATCAATTTTTCATTATTCTTTGAATTAATATTTTGTAACATATTGGCTCTCATTGCATGTTTAATGCGATAACTGTGAATAATATATGTTTATCAATAAATATATGTATCTTTTGTCTTTGCGATATAATTTTTTACAGATATGAATTTTACATTTATATTTATTTATACATGATTACAGTTTTGTTTACAATTTGATTAATCATTTTTGTCTTTATTTTATACCTAGAAATTTTAAACAGCCCACAGGTATGTGTAAGATATGCAATAAGCATCGTTCCAACTGCCACCATGATTATTACTCCAGTGAAAACTGCTATATTTAAGTGCAGCAGAATTAAAAAAAAATATTTTTCCTGATCGACGAAGTACTCTGTCATAATCGGTAAACGACGTGGTCGAGATACGTTTATCGGTAAAATAATATTAATTATATTTGACCAATATTGCACGCCAATAAAAGCAGATAAACCACAAATACTAAATGCTAGAAAAGTGTTAGAAAATAATTATTGTTTTAACTTCTACTACAAAATTTTACACACACACATAATTTTACAATATTTCATCTTACTCGTAAGCACAATCGTATAACAGTTTGCGTGGTAGCTATATTGTTTAACAATAGCGTTTTCATGTTCATCTTTTAATCGTTGGTACACATTTTGAAGTTGTGTCAATAAATCTTTCACCTGTCAGTCCAACAATTTGTTATATCGTCTTTGTATGTCAGAAAAGAATTGCTGGTTATAAAAATTTAATTTGTCAGAAGTGTCTCTTACAGAATGACTATTATAAACTGTTAACTTACAGTTTCAGTATTAATAGCGAAGAAAATGTATTTTATCAAGAAAACAGAAAAGAAAAGCGCATTAGATAGGATTTTGACGATGAAGTCAGTAGTGCATTTTGAATTAATAAATGTAGTGAACTGCAAACAAGAATTTTTTTTAATTTTAAAGAATCTGTTTTTTTTATTAATAATTTGTAATTTTTATATAGACTGCATTGTTTGATCTTCAATCGTACAACAACAAATAAAAATATGTTTAATTTTCATTTTATAATTTTGTTAAAAATTAACGATATTCTGTTTTAAAATAAGGCACACACAAATTATTTATTTTATGTTTCATATGAACATTACAAGTATATTTTAGACATATATCACTATATTTATTGTCGTTAGAGGTTCTATAAAAATCTGAATGCAGTAATTTTAAATTATAATAATTACAATTAGATACAGCGTGTTTTTCAAACTCATCATACTATATTTTAATAATGTAATGTAAGACATTGAAATCGAAGCTTTTAGTGTAGCAAAGCCAAACACAAACACACACACAATTTTCAAATAATAAATGATCAAAATAAGACAGTGATATCATATGCAGTTTATTCAGATAATTATGTATGCATGATATATGCATGCTAATGTATTAATTATTTTTATCATTAAACTGATTTTATCTTTTAATTTCTTTTTATTCGTTTTTCTATATAATAACTGCTTTTTTAATATAAATCATAAATGTGCATTTTGACAAGTTATAAATTATTGAAACACGTAACAAATAATAGAGAACTGTTATAAATCACTATATATTATAGCTTAACTCGCAGTATATCAAAATATTGTCTTACTTGAAATATAACAGCAGTCGTCAAAATACTAAGAAAGAATATAAACTGAAGTCGACAGAGTTTTGATTGTTGATAGGGCCACAAGCCTACAGTCAGCAGAAGCATTCTGTTAAGACCAAAATATTGTGACGTGATATAGTTCATTTCTTCAGGAACTCTAAAGCATGTATGACTGCAAAAAATTCAACAATGGTACGCTCATCCGCTTTCTTCTTTTGCACTCGGTCGATTAAATATATATGTATTTTCCATAAGTTTTCTTTTTTCGTGTAAATTTCAAAACGCCAATTTAATATAATATTACAAAATACGTGTGATCGAAACACGTGCAATGCAAACAAATTATATTCGAATGAGATATAAACGTATACTTACACGATCGATACAATGTTGAAAGTATTTCAACGAATAGTCCCTTTTCTCTTATGAATTTAACCCCTTGGCTAATTACACGCGCAGGCGCGTTTCCTTCTTTTTCGAAGCCGACACTTCATTCTAGTGCTGGCATTCATAAGATACGTTTGACTTCCTTCTTTCAATTCTCGATGTTGAACGTTTTGATATCGGATCTGTCTGGTAAAGTTCATATTATTGCAAGCCGAGAAAAATTAGATAAATGCACGATACTTTCAATTTTTTAATTGACACAATTTATAAGATTTGTTCTTATATCATTCCCTGTAAAACATACTATTTTTTTTTCTTAAAAATAGCAAAGGCATGCAAAAGCAGATACGCCACAAACGCCGAATAAAAGAAATCAAATATAGAATCGTCATAAAAGCTTTTTAAATTACTTTAAATATTATAATTATAAGTTAGAGATTAAAGTCGCTAGTATTTAATTATAAACAACGAGTTAATTAAAACGACCTAACTAGCCAAAATCATTCAATTTATTCACACATTTGTGTGAACACTGTGTGAATAAATTGAATGATTTTGGCTAGTCAGGTCGTTTTAATTAACCCGTTGTTTAAATATTATACCATATAACGTTTATACATATAACGTTTATATAATTAATTTTTTAATTTAATTTATATGATTCATTTTACATATAACGTTTATATAATTAATTTTTTAATTTAATTTATATGATTCATTTTAATGTATTATATAAATTTCTAACGCATTTATAATCGATTTTAATCATATAATTAATAATTATTGTAACTTCAAAATTTATTTTTTTTCTATTTAATATTTTTAACACATTTGCATTTAATCTTTATATACATATATATATATATATATATATAAATATATATATATATATATATATATATATATATATATTTGTCACTATTTGTCAATATATGCCACTTCTTTTGTATCGTAAATTTATACATTTTATTTTATTGTCAGCGATTATAACATACATATACGTTGGTCTTTAAGATGAATGTCGTTCACTGCTCAGAGCATTGGAGTATCAGGTAAAGTAGTTCTAGTAAAGCTCATACTATTTAAAAAATTAATTAGTGATATACTGATCATGTGTGATTCCTTAACTTTTAATTATTAATCGGTGCGATCAAACCATTTTAAAAGCTATAATGAAATGTTACACAATTACCTGACACTTTTTATATTTAAATAAATCTTTATTTATTATGTCACTTTATTCAACAAAATTTAAAAATTCGAAGATGCTAACACGAAGAATAATAAATTAGACTTTTGAAATTAATATTTAACATCGCAATTAATATTTCACGTCTCAATATACAAATCTCATTTTACGAAAAATCAAAATGCTTAAAGACAATGTAATTCGTCAATCAAATCTATGATTCGATATATAACAATTATAATAGCTAATTAATATATATTAATAAATATAAATAAGCATTATTATTTGTGTCATCTTTAAAAATAATAATCTCTTTTACATACATAAACAGGCAAGACATGTAAATTATCAAGTTATATGTCTAAAAGTTATATATGATTTATTTTTATTGATTATTAAGAGAGCTCTATCTCTCAAATCTTGATATTTATTTTGTACATATCGACCATTTATTATTAAAAAATTAAACTTTATTACAAAAAAAACATTTAGCGATACTAACGCTAACAATGTGTCATAAAGGGATGGTAAAACTTTGGGAGCGTGTAGAGGACACAGAAACTAACAATAAGACGAAATAAAGTCCTTTAGAGATTTGTTCGATTTTGCTCTATTTTGGAGAAAATCGCAAAAAAGAAACAAAATAAGTTTTTAGGGACACCCTATATTTACCGAACTATATGTATTAAACTACCGAACTATATATATTAAAATATTTTTTACAAAATTATTACGCGTATATATATATATATATATATATATATATATATATATATATATATATATATATATATATATATATATATATATATATAATACATAAAGAATATTGTTATTTAATACAATAAATCTCTAAGATACAATATACGTATAATTAATATTGTATTTTAGAAGATTTCTATTATATATATATACATATATATATATATATATATAATAAATATGTATAAATTTATATTATATATTTCTATATATACATAAAATAATTTTAATAATTTCTCTAATAGTACTACTAGTCTACTTATTGTTATCCATATATTAAAATGAAAAAAGATTACGCGTAGCTAAAATAATATGTAACGAAATATATTATAATAATAAACTTATAATATTATTTCCCGTGTTATTACTTTTCAAATCCACAATTAGCACGGACATGAACCAATCTTATTTTACCATGGCACCGACAAGTATAGATTTTGGCCATGTAGTTCTCTAAAATGGATACAGTTGGCGCTAGCGTACTGCAAGGAAAAGCATCGGTTGGTTTATCCCAGGCTTGGCAGATGGCAGCAGCTCTATGATGGCTGCCATGTCTTTGCTGAATGCATTTGAGTGTATCTTTTGTTGAAAAACATCCTTAAATGTTTGGATTAACATTTCTATTATGCCGACGTTGCAGCAAAAAATAAAGCAAGAATTGTTTATTGTGTGCGATGTATTTACTTATAATTTTGATATAATTATTTGTGAAATATTGCTTTAAATAATGGAACAGTCTACTAAAAGAAGGTCTGATGAAGAGCCAAAAATTCTCGAACCAGTTCTAGTACGAAATGATAATAAAGATCGCATACGTATTGACAAAAATCTGGTAAAAAAAACTTATAATTTCGTTTATTTTATAAATTAATTAATTAAAAGTAAAAATCTCTCAGTCGTACACATAAATCTTGGAGAAATCTCAAGCAATTTTATTTATTAATAGAGAGGAATAAAATATACATTATATATGTAATAGAAATTTATACATCTACAATTATCTGTTTATAATCTTCACGATTGTTCAATTTTTGAATGTAAATATATATATATAGTAAATCTGCAGTGCAATCCTGTTACAACTAATTTATTTTTTTAATTCAAAGTTTTTAAAGAAATGTTAAATTTAAACTTTAAACCAAAAGTATTAAAAAGGTATTTTTAATTTTTGTCACATTTACAATGCCTTTGCTTCAATCAAATATATATTTTCTGCTAAAGCTTTATAAGAGAGTTTGTATTTGATTAAAGTAGACAATATTTAAGAAAAAAAAGAAACAACAGGAGAATGGTACATGAGTAACAAATTTTGTTTTCAGAATGTATTCTATGCATCAATATATACAAATTCTTAAAATTTAAACAAACTTGAAGATAAGAATGTTACACTGCAGATTTATCATACATATATGTACATATATTGATTAATCTTTAAATATAACATATTATTATAATATGTATAATAAATATAAAAGCAGTCTTGTTATAATATCTACTGATATAATGAAATCTTATAATTAGTAAATTCAATAGGGTTTAACTCAATAGGCTAATAAATAAATAAATATAATTGTTCATAACAATTTACTATATTTTTTGCTTTATGTATCTATGTCAAAAAATTGTGTAAATTTTTAAAACATATTTTTTTTTTGGGATATATAGTTCAAAATTGGTCGCGCAAGAGACAACGATGAAATTATATTGGATGTTATGATATCTAGAAGACATTGCATTTTTATGTGTGATGATCGAGATGAATGGATGATTAAAGATTTAAGTTCATCTGCAACATTTGTTAATAATGTTGCTATCGTTCCTGGAGTGATACACAATATCTATCCTGGTGATGTTATACAATTTAGTCCTAATGAAACATTCAAGTATACATTTACTCTTGCCGAAAGAGATCATTGTGCTAAGAAGCCATGCATAGATGAAAAAATACTTGACACTGTTTTTATCAAACAGCAAACATTTGCCGAAAGCCAAGAATGTCAGAGAAAAGAACTCAAAGACAAACTTGAAATAAAACACAAGGAGCAAGTCGAATTAAAACAGCAACTTGAAGACCTGTTATCACAACAGACTGTTATTCAAGATGATAAAGAGAATTTATTAAGGCAAATTGAAGTATTAGAAAATAAAATAAAGACAGGTAATGCTCAAGAACAACATTTGCAGGACATGTATTCCAAGTTATTGGAAAAATTGGAGAATGAAAGACAGCAATTTGAGACAAGGATAAATGAGGAGAAGCAAAAATGGCAAGAAGCACTAGATATGAGTAAGCAAGAGAAAGAAATGGTAGAAGTAAAAATGAAAGAACAAATGGAAAAGTGGAGAGAGGAACAACAAGCAGAGTGGAGAAATATGATGGAAAATAAAGTGAAAGAAGAAAAAAATATTCAAGCTCAATTACTAAATGAGAAAAATATACTAGAAGAGAGATTAAAAGAAACAGAAAAAGCCTTAAAAGAACAAGAGGCAAAAGCAGAAACTTCACAGGCAATGTTAAATGGTATGTTTTAATAAATTTCATTTTAAATAAATTTTTTTCATCTGTATATTTTCGACGATATTGAAGTAATTTTTTATTATAAAAATTTCTTCATTGAATTGAATCTCATTAATCTTTTTTTTTTTCTTTTTCCTTTTTAGCAAGCATAGTAACTAACGAAGCAAGTACAGCAGATAACTGTATATTTGTAGAATTGATTGATGTTGATCAATCTTCGGGATTACACATATTAGACACAATAGATTTAACTGGATTAAGCCAAAATGTTATAGAGACTAATACTAAAGAAAATGTTCTTGGAAAAGTAACCAACATTATGGATGAACAATTGACATGTAGCATATGCTCAGAATTATTTGTGAAAGCAACAACATTGAATTGCACACATACATTTTGTCACCACTGCATATGTATGTGGAATAAAAGAAGAAGAGATTGTCCTGTTTGTAGAAAGTCGATAATATCAATGAATAAGTCATTAGTTTTAGATAATTTTATTGAGAGTATGATCGAAAACTTACCTACAGATCTTAAAGATAAAAGAAAAGAGATTATAGAAGAAAGAAAAGGTAAAAAAAAGAGCATTTTGATTGTTTTAAATATCTTATAATACTATGATATAATTGATTTTATATATAATTTTTCTAATTTTCTTGTAATATTTTAGCATTAGAAAAGAAGAAACGCTATTGAAACACAAATTGGACAAAATACACGAAAAAAACGGGTTATAGTATTTTATTATTTATCTTAGTTTTGTATCGTAAAAAAGGTAATATGTAATTTGTCATAATTAATTAATGATCCGATATATATCAAATATATGTATAGATTTGTTCTTCGTCAACTACATCTATGTGCTTAGAAGTTTTATTTTTATATAAAAAAAAAAAAAAAAAAAAAAAAAAACGAAATATTTTTTTAAATCATTTTAATTTTTACATCATCACTACATGATAGGTGTAAGATATGTAAATGTATAATTAAATCTTTTTATAAAATTGTTTTTATATATTCTTATTTTCTCTATACTTTTAATATATTTTTCTATCTCCTCTTGATCTTTTCCATTTTTTTTTTTTTTTTTTTTTTTTAGTCTTCAATTCTGGAATTTTCAATAACTATATGTTCACGATTTTGCGTTCTTTCGAATTCTCCATCCTTGGGTGATTTAGGACGATAACAAACCTCTCTGTCTATCTTATTGCACTTGATCTAACCTAATCCTATATTTATTTTCGAACATGAACATGTTCCACAAAGTCTAGTTAGAAAGAGTGAGCAGATAAGTTATTATCTTATTAGGGTGTAATATTGTTAAAGTAAATTAAATATGTGAATTAAATTGTACATTATTAACTGACAATCAACATGCGAAACACACGTTCTTTTATTACGTACTTTCAAGTATTCAGATGCATTAGTTCATCGAGTGCATACTCGAGTTTACATAGAGAGGGTAAATTCATAAAAAAATTACTGCATGGAACTCATAAATCAAAAAGGTAAGGATTTCTTTCAAAATTAAAAAAAAAAAGGTTTACATTTAAGTTATAGATTTTTATTGTGAAACTTTGTATGTTAGTTTTGTTTATGTGGACAAAAGGGACTTTGTTTGTAAGTTTTTGTATTTTTATATTATAGAAAGTGGCATGACCCGAAGACAGATTTAGATAATACTTTAGGTTTTGAGCAGACTAATAAAGTCTCTGTGCAAACAACGCGTAGAATGGTGATACGTGATAAACTTTTCATGAAGCACATAACAGACTTGATGTCAATGGGAGAAATATCTGATATCATAAGTGGAAGCATAGAAATTACTCATGTGAAAATAACTTCTGATTATAAGCTTGTCAATGTATTTTGGATACACAGTACTGATGATGTGTCCTCATTTATCAGTGAAGAAACATTGCAAAAGTGTGCTAAAATTATTCGGCATGAACTATCACAGCTCCGTGTTATAGGTATAGTACCCCCTATCCAGTTTGTCGAAGACAAGCAGTTTGCAATAGGGAAGGAAGTAGAGAGAAGATTAGCAATGATAAATTTTGAGGATGATAAATCTGAGTATTCTGAACAAATACAATTGGATGCTTCACATACTGATATAATTGATCAAGTTTCACATGCAAAACCAGATACAAATTATGATTCTGAGATAGATAAATCTTATATAGAATTGCCAATGATGAGATATGATGTATTAGGATTGGATCATAATAAAATTATGTCTAGGGTAATCTATCTTATCTTTAGTTTTATAATAAAAGATAAATATAAGAAATAAATGTGAAAGATATTTTGAATTGTTACAGATTATTGCTTCTGTATCTAAGTCAAAAGAGGCTGCACTAAGACGACAGATGTTAGACATAAATACTAATGTTGACGAAAATTCTTCCAACCAAATTTCAAAAGAAAACGACTTCTTAACACAAAAAGAGCAAGAAAATATCTTCTCTGATTTTCTAATCACAAGACGAAGAGAAGAAAGACGTTTACATCGTACAAAAAAATTGCTTAAACATGAACTATTAAATAATTTTGAGGAAGAGATAGAGTCCAATTGTAATGAACCTGAAGATAATTGTAATCACGATTATGACGAGTTTGAAAATGACTATAGGGACGAGAATAGCGATAAGTTTAACAGTTAGATGCAATAATTTCAAGTTGACATGTTTCTTAACAACCCTTTTATTATTCAGTATAAATATAATACTAATATTCGATTTTTTTACAGTAAATAATTTATTAATAGTAAATTACATTATACAATATACATAATCTTGCTATAGTAATAAGATAATGCAATTAATAACAATAAAAAGACTAGTCACTATTTTCTGGACATTGGCCTATTTTTATTAACAAGAGTGAGACCATAAACAAACTATAGACTATGTGGGTGTTTGATCGATAAAGTGTTGCACACAATTAGAATAAGAGCTTTGGAAAATATTATCTCTCAATATAAGATTATGATTATCATGGAAATAATTTTATTCTAGTTAAAAAATAATAAATAGATTTTTGAAATATTACCGCTTTTTTTCTAATTTTGGTACATTAGCTTCTTACAATTAAGCTAGAAGACGCACACGCATAATTTATACTTACTACATCTGAGTAAAACTGTACATAATGTACAAACCTGTATCACATAGTTACATGTCATATATAAGCTCTTTGATCCTTTTGACTTGTGTAAATTTCTTATAAGATTTTATAATTGTATTTAAAATTGATGATGTATAAAAAATGAACATAATTATAAAGAATATAAATCTTACTTGTGGCAAGATAATTCTTTTATATAAACTAAATTCCACATATTTTGCAATAATACATTGTCAATTTCTGTAACTGAAAACAGTATGTAAATGATTATGCAATATCTGCAATCAATTTTCATATAAAATCAACCTCTATCAGTTTACATTTTTTACATTATCATATTTATAAATTATATAAGGCTACGTCACAGAACATAAACCAAAAACTTATTTTGTATATTTAATATATCGCGTATGTATGATATTCTTCATTACAATATTATCATATGTAATACATTATCATGTGTAATACATATTTACAATATATAATTATTGTAGTTCTTTGTACTAGTAACAATAGTACTAAAACGTTTTGTTTTGAGAATTCGCGCTAAATTTTAATTAAATTTTAGCTGATTCTGATGTATCTAATTTTCGTTCTTCAGGTTTTCGTGTTTTAAGCGCTTCATTGGGTAAAGTTATTCTTATATCTTCATCATTAGTCAATTTAGCATACGAACGTAAGTTTGATGATGTTAACCGAGGTATTGAGTCACTTAAGGCGCATGCTTCCAGTACGTATTTATTGAAGGTTTCACTTTTGTCTGCATAAACATGATGGCCTGCTCCAGTAATTACCTGTAAAATATAATTTGTACTTAATACAATCTATACTTTTGCACAAACAATTGCAGATTAATCTGTTTCAATATCATTATAATTTTCGCACCTGGACATTAACATACGATGAAGGTCGATACTGTTTAATTGTTTCACCAGCTGAATTATCAACCCATGATCTACTGCCATATAATAATGTTATAGGTATATCATCGCTTAACTTGTGCATCCGTTTGACAATAGGATTTTTCGCCCACCCGAAACCATACATCATTGCGTGAAATGCGCTTTCACCTCTGTTAAAACAAATATAACATAAAATTATAACATATCTAACAATATCTTTTAACTATATTGAGACGTTTACTTTTGAAACTTACGATGGTGTCTGTACATTGCATTGATGTATATATTGTGAAATTACAGCAGTATCATCATTTAAGAGGGGAGTAAACTTCTTCACTATATCAGGTCTTGTCTTCTCAATGAGCCACTGCCCTATAGTAAACATTTTAATTCGACAATGTAAAGAAAATACAATATATACACTGTATATATATATATATATATATATACACACATACATATTCATAGCAGCAGTATACTAACCAAATGGTCCGGCGACTCTAACTGCCCACAGAGGATTCAAAGGCTGCACTGCAAATGCTATAGCTTTAACCCAGAATGGTATGTTTGCTTTTGCAGCAGCATCGGCTGGCTTTTCAGGAAAGCCCCATGGATCAGCTAATATGAGGTGTTTTACTCTTTCAGGATATTGCATAGCATAAGATGCTGCAAGAAAGCCACCCATTGAATGGCCTAGTAATACAAAATTCTCTAGTTGCATTTCCTTTCTCCATTCTTCTACAGAGCGTATTAATTGTTCTTCAGCTTTTTGTGCTTCGTTGCTAAAAACAGATCTGCTACTCCTACCAAATCCTAAAGATACAAAATTTCAAATCATATTATGCACAATTCTACCAAATATGAGATATTTATATGCAGATACAAAGTCCAATCAATTAATCGTATAGATATGTATGATATGAGTCATATATTTGTCAAGTGGATAATGACAAAAGTAAGAAGGACTTTAAATCTGTCAGATAATGTTATATTATTTTATAGATGCAAATTATAAATGTAAAATTTAATATATTAAAGTTGAAAACACTAATATAGAAATATTGATATTCTAAATATCTCTTACCTAATAAATCAATGGCATAAACTGGTCTCTGAGATGCAAGTGCATCAAGATTTAAACACCATAGTGCTACTCCGGCTCCTAAACCATGTAATAAAACAATTGGCGTCTTTGGTGATTCTTCATTCAATGAAATAGTCCATATTTTATCTGCCGGACCCACTACTGGTCCAATATCCACATACCATCCTCTATATGCTGTTTTTAAACCTTATAATATTGAAATTAACACAATGAGTTTTAAATAATCTAAATGGAATTGTTGAAACTTATAATATTTTACTTACATGATAGAATCTTTTTTTCCACAGTACGTAACATTGTTGAAGATGATCCAGACCAACTAAACCATCCCCAAATCCAGCTACTATTTTGAAAAAAATAAAGATAATTTTTTTCATACATATAATGTAAAAATATATAAGTATTCTTATCTTAAAAAATGTATTTTAATTTATTAATATTAATGAAAATAGTAAAGAAATTGACAGAAATTTATGTCAAGTCATCCATCTATAGAGAAGGTGTACTCTAGGCGTTTATTAATAGTCATGATATCATAACTTCCAATTATTACGTTATTATCTCATCCATCTCTAGCTACAGATTTAGCATTGTCATGAAAATTAATCGCGAAAGAAATTTAGTAAGCCTCACACTTAACACAAGCTGAACCTTAAAATTGCCACGATTGTTCATTCTACATATTTTATCAAGCCGTTAGGAAAAAAATTCTACCGTCTCTAATACAATAATAATCTGTCATCTCGTCGCGAAGGAAAAACTGTCGCAAGTTCCTGTTGCATATACGGGTTACTTTTTCTGCCAAATGACGTAATGATGACTGCGCGGCAATCGCGTTTTAAAACCGCGACATAATTAAACTCGTAGGCCCAATTTCGATTAACCACAATTAACCGCGACAAATTTCTGAAAAAAAAAAAAATACTCACCTCTTCGCTTGAACGACTTCATGGTCTGCCATGGGCGCAATGATGTGAGATACCACCCCGCGGCCGTCTCGCCACGATCGGGCCCTTTGTTGTTGACAACACGGAAAAACACGCGCGTGTATGCCGTAATGCGTACAATATACTATTATCTAGCGGAAGCGCGCGCTGCAAATATGCGCTCGGGTGAGCACGAGCACGAGCTCGACTCGAGTGTGTGGAGGGGGAACGCCAGAAGAGGGAAGAAATCAGCTGATATCGAAGCGTACATAACTTCTAGAGACGTAACACACGCAATCGTAGCAAAGAAGATAATGCACACAAGCGAAGACCGCGTATGTACATGTGAAGCATCGAGTTCACACGCACGCGATTCCCGCTTGTGTGTATTATCCTCCCCACTACAGTCGCGCCTTCCTCGCGTCCTCGCGTCTCCATTCTAGCATCACTACGTATATACGCGTGTGTTTGCCGCGAGTCTTCCTTTTTCGCGGAACTTGCCTTTCGAGGTCGTTCATCGGTTTTTGAACCCACGAATACAGTCGAATACTGCTTTTGTGTCGAATTTTATTTTAAAATTATCATCTCTAATCAATCTTTTTTCAAGAAACATATATTTTATATGCAATTCACACAAACAAGAAATATAACATCGCAAGTATATTGTGTAAGATCAGATAACCTCGGTATGATTTTGACGACGTTTAAAATATTATTGTATGTGAGAGAGAGATAAAATATTTTTTCTCTTTTAAAAATGCGACGAATAGTGACACCTTTCGTATCTATCGTGAATTGAGAATTGAACTCGGTTCGATGATTCATGTATCGTTTACGTTACAGGTGGAGCCATGTTCTAAAAAAAGGACAGCAAATCGATAATTCATAATATATGCTTGTTTCCCCTCTATAATTGCAATTTCCACATCCGTGGTAGTTTGAACGAAATATAATCGAAATTTTGCAAAGAGAAAAAAAAATGGAAAAATATATAGGAAGGGAACAATGACTAAAGAAAACAAAATCTAGCAATTATAAACATTGACTATCAATCCAAGATACCGGCAAATTCTATCATCCGGGAAGACTCGAATCAGACCGGATACAACGCGAATTTCGAATCTGGAGCGTCAGCTGATTATGACATAACTCACGCGTAATCGACTTGCAAACTGATATAGCAAACGCGCGCGTGAGAATCGCGTGTTGCTTGTGTTTCCGGTTTTGATCAGATTTCTTTGGCGATTTAAATAACGTTTTTTCAATATTTGTCCGTAATTGATAGTGAATATAAATTTACGCACGAGTGATCCCGAACAGCACACATGTTCCAAAGATGTTTTCAAGAAATCTATAAAATGTTCTATAAAACACATTTTAATATCCTGTGGATCTCTTATAAAAATCTTTTGAACATGTGTGCTGATAGGGATACTCTCCTTGTCTAGAGATTGTCGATTATGCTTGCGCGAAACTAATTGTAAGAGGGAAAGAGCTTCAGTTCAAGGGTCACATCTTCTAACGCATATCAATGCACGATAAAACTGATAATGCGTCAATTCTGTTTCTATGACGTATCACATCACGCCGGTAATCGCGACGTGTTATTGTTAAATTCGAAATAAAAGTTTATAACCGATAACGCATAAACGATATAGAAACAAAGTAACTGTCTTCGTTATATACAAAATAGACATTAGTATATATGCGTGTATTAATGTTATCATATTTATTAATTCTGTGCTCATATTACTTACTTAAATACTGACCTACATAATCTTTCATTGAGTATGTATTTGATACAACTTCGAACTTAAACGTGAAACAGTTTCAAATCTTTCACTTTGTATATATTACACGTCTTTAAATTTCATTCATAATCAGAAGCATAAAACTTAATGAGTTATAAAAATATTTAAATAAAATTAAAATTAAATTTGCAAACATAAATATAAAAATGTGAAGAAAAATAATATCAAATAGAAAAAATTAGGAGAAAATATAATTTTGATATTTTTTCAATTTTTCTTAATCATATATATACTATATGTTTTCGATTTCTCTCTCATCAAAATAATTCCGAGAATAGTTTAAAATGAAGTCTCATTGACGCAAGTAAACAAACTGTTACATAAATCAATGATGACGCGTAATTTGATGCGTATCGTGAATTATATGCGCTTGCGTTTTGCACCTTCGTGTTATTGTGATTAATAAATGAATGGTATATCATCGCTTGACACAACGGAATCATACAGACTAACAATCGCTACGCTGTGCTTATTGTTCGTACTTTATAAAACAACTACGCCACGAGTTGACCATACGATCAATTAACGCCGATGCTTGTAATACACTTCGTTTGCACGATAATTTTGTGAAATTATATAGGAATGCATATATATATAAAACACGCGCCAACTGAATTATATAAAACATATGGCAAATTAAAAATGAGATTTCTTAAAATAATATTTTTTCATTAAGTATTAAATATAAAATATATATTGTTAATTATTTTTATAATTATCATTTATTACAAATATGTAATTCAAATTTGTTTCAAAAATTCTGATACGCATACACGTTCTCGGCATTATTCATCCTTGCGTCCGGAGACCTCGATAGAAAAGCTCTGAGCACTTTTTGCCCTCCCGTCAATATAAGCCATTCATCCTAATCAGCACATCCTCTCATTGCATGATTCTCATTATCCATTTCAATTGTTTCGCGAATTCAACCGCACGATCGCGCTACAGATTGCGATTTGTGCTCATTGTTATACGATAAACGCGCATATACACATATGAACAAGGAATGATTATTAATACTAATAAGTGCGTCTGACACTTAAATAATGTTAATTCTGTGTATATGCTTACTATAATATTGCGAAAGAATATATAAATACATATACAACATGCAAAAATGCATGTTATATTTTAGATATTATTTCCACTCTATGCGAAATTATATCCTGCTGTTTTGGAAATTGTACTAGTAAGTCTGTGACAAATTGGAGAAATTTTTATCATAGACGACGTATATGACATGCGAATGACGCAGCTGTGTGAACAATGGTGCTGAAAACTACAAAGAACGATTTTAAATCTTTTTTTCCCGTCTCATTAACACACAATATAAGAAAAGGGCCATGGAAAAAGATTACTGCTTAAAACGATGTATTTAAAGTATCTGAAAATGACATAAAGAAGAATTTCATGTGTTGAGAAGGCGCGTTTCTCGTTAAATCGAGAAACGGATGGACGGCAGGATACGCACGCACATACACGTGTACATGTGTGACTTGTGACATGAAAAGCCCACGCACATCGCGGTTGGCGTAGGAATACACGCTTCGTTTCGGGCGTCGTCTGCTGGGCACTACTTTCTCGCGCTCACAGCTCACCTCACGGGTAGCAGGTAGCAGGTAGCAGGCGCGGTGCCGAGGAGCGAAGGGCGAAGGATGGAAGTATTTTCAGGATTGCAAGACGGACATAAGGAAGAAACGAGAGAAATCTTACACTCGACAAATAAATTATGCGAGCTATCAGGTATTTTCTGGCCCACGTAAATGTGCGACGCAAGAGAATTCCTCTATTTCGCCATTAATTCTCGCTCCTCTTTTTCTAGGACGTTTTCTTCGGTTATTTGACACACCTTGGTCAGACATGCGTTGAAGTCTATAATCATTATTATGTTGGAATTGAAGGAAACGAGAGATGTAGCAATTATTAAACGCTCTTGAAAAATGTTGACATAAGTTTGTTAGATTGTGGAAACTCATTTCCGACATGAGAAATATTATTAAGGTATTCGTTAAATGTATCAAGAATACACAAGGATATTTTATTCTCTACATTTGTTTACTAAATAAAAAGCTTCGATTTTTTCATGCAGTTCCAATATAAAATAAGTTTTTAAATAAATAGATCGCCTTGTTTTTTTTTGTACTTTAAATAAATATAAATGAATGAATTTAGACAGGTTTACTATTTTCAATTTCAATTTTAATGTATTTTATGACACAATAATCTATTGAAAAATGTCTATAAGAAAATATTTCTCAATGCATCCATAACGATGATTTATAGCGATAAACGTATTCTCAGACTTCGGGCATTGGTATTATATTTTACACGTCATTTTTTCAAGAATATGCCAGAAACTTTAGATAGGAGCGTGCGCCGACGATCACGCAGTGACAGTCTGAAAATCCCTCGCGTTCTCCTCTCCCCTTTTCTTCGATTATTCATAGAAACAATTACATATAGTCACGTCATCAAGATCGGAGCCTCCTCGCGTTTATCGCTCGCACAATTTGTAATTACAGGCGTGATATCAGACGTATATATATCCATCGTGCTGAAGATCGATAGAAGACCTAACTCGAAGCACGATGCACGATGGTATCCGGCATTTTCAAATTTTTAGGTTATAGTACGCGAGATTAACATAGAGAGGAGAAGACGAACGTGCGAGGGAGAATGGGGCAGGGAGAAGATACGATAGAAGGGAACAGGGAACTACTTTGCTGCGGCGGAGCAATGCGCCGCGGCATCTGCGCGCGCATCCCGCACGACGCGAATGAACGTGGCAAACGACGAGGACGGCGGGCGATTGGTTACCCGGCAAGGGCGCGCGGTTGCTAAGCAACAGCAATAACGCGCGCGTTACCGGCCGGCATAGTGTCGGAAGGAAAGCGGAGCGGCTTTCGCATTCGCACAGTGGGCGCAGAACGACGTCGGCTACCGTGGAGTTCGTACGTGCCGGATTGTATAAACGACACCACCGTGCCGAAGTCGACGGATTACTCATACAGTCGGGCACTTTCTCTCCCTCCTTTCTTTCTCTCTCTCTCTCTCTCTCTCTCTTTCTCTCTCTCTGTCTCTCTCTCTTTCTCTTTCCATCCGTCTCCTCCGTTTGTCGCGACGCGATCGCGGACGGTAAAACGCACGCTCCCCTTCTTGAGGTATCCCCGCCGCGGCCGCCTTCTCAGATCAGCCTCAGTCTCGCGGTAAAGGACGTCGCGTGAGCTTCAGAGTTTCAGGGCGTCTGAGAAGAGGAAGACATAAAGATGGCAGAGGACAAGAACGAGACGAGCCCGAGCGCCGAGGGCGAGAAGCCGCCGCAGGAAACGGCGGCGGCGTCACCGCCGGCTGCCAAGCCTGACAAGGAGGAGCCGACGAAGGAGTGTAAGGAAGACGAGAAGAAGGTCGAGGAGAATGGTGAGGGCGAGAAACCGAAGGAGAATGGCGAGGAGAAGCCCACTCCGGAGCCGAAGGACATGCGGGCGATCGTACTCAACGGTTTCGGCGGCCTGAAAAGTGTCAAGGCCCTGAGAAAACCGGAGCCCGCCCTCGGCGAGGGAGAGGTCCTGATACGAGTCAAAGCCTGGTAAGTAGCTTCTCCATAGGTTATCGGTTTACCGGTTGAAGCACGTCTCCATGCATATATTCTCTCCGTTATTTATGCCGAGTCGTCAGATGGAACATTGTAATATAGGAGCCATATTTTTTCCGATTAATTTACTGGAACGCCCCGAAATCATGTAGTAATATTTGCTCATGACTATCTGCTTCTATTATCTATACCTGCTTATCTGTTTTAATCTTTCGAATTCTTGAAAGAACTTTCTAGTCCAACTAATTAAGTTGAGTATTTTTTTTTTTAATTATTTTATAATGAGAATTTTTAAATTTGAATTAAAAAGAATTAATGAGAATTTTTTCTAATAAGATTTTTATAATTTTTATAATAAGATATATTTTATAATATATTTATTTTAACCAAACAATACAATTAAGAATAGAAAATCATATTTAGAATTAAATGAGTGACAAATATATCAAATTTTATTAGGATTCTTTGTTATGGGCAGAGTGCGACGCGATTGGAATTTTTTTCGCGATAAAATTTTGTATATACATCATATGTCGTCGAGATATAAGTGTCGAAAAGATAAACATCGAAAGAATGAGATAACTTCCGTTCTTTTGTCGAGCGCGAATACACACACACACACACACACACACATACACACACAACATAATAAATTCTCTGGAATGTTTGCCTTATATATTTCTTCACTTTCCCACCGCGTTAAATACGAATTCTTTGTGACTATATGCGGGTCGTATATAATATAATAACAGTATAATAACTAGGTAATTATGATCTCAAATGTCTAAGCGAGTGGAATTAAGGAAAATAGATCTATGATCTTCGCTAGATTAAAATTATACGTCATAAATCTTTAGATTAATATGTTATTACGTTAAATATTTTTTTTTTACAATTTTTATATGTTACAGTCTAAATATTCGAAAATCAAAGCATGCATTTAATACCGACACTCATTATCGTTATAAAGCACCTTCGTACTCAATTTAAATTACACAAAGCACAAAGCAATTTGATCAAAGCGGTCAAATAGCAATTTGTTAACGGTCAAAGTAGGGAACTGTGTTAGATTTTTCATAAAATTTACATATCGTCCTTAAATGTCCACTGGCTTCACGTGCGATAGTTCAACGCTCGATCGATAATCAATCAATTAATTTCCGAAACGTAGACGTTAAGGTTGATTCATAAATCACAATATACGTCCTCGCTCGATTATTTATTACATATACGTGCAAAGGAGAGACGTCAATTTGATTTTTCAATTATAAAGGAAGAAATATCGACTTTTACTGCAGTATGCGTCATGTATCGTATCAAGAGAGTTGGCTTTATCTCGCAGCCAGAAACGATCGCGACGACGATGATGGTGCACGGGGAGATGGCGGATTTGCCAAAGGCTGCGCGGACCTTTTCGCGCGTGAGTCACGTTTTATAAAAGCTATTGGGATTGATGAGAAAATAGCCCCCATAGAAAGATATCACGCTGCCAATGCCGGCACGACGAATAAATTTGTCTGCCTCGCTGCAGACACGTTCGTTAAGCTACGCGCACCCCCGTCGTCGCGCTCGATGAGCTAGACGGCTAAATAAAGTGTCGTTCAGTTGTCGTTTCGATAGTACCGTTACAAGCAGCACGTTTTTCTTTTTTCCTCAACTACCCTAAAAATTAAAGACCTAATTACCTCTTTTATAGAAATTAAAAAAAAACACATAAAATTCTATCTCTTTAATAAATTTACTCTTTTCTGTAATTGCGTATTTTAAGAAATGTAAATTTACATAGATAGAGAGTGAACAAGTTAAGATAATATATTTAAATACGATTTTTTATTACAATTACACGAACAATAATGTTGATCGAAACGCAGTTGCTTCCTTGTTAAATTAGCCTTTGCCATTGCAGGCCCGAGGCATTCTCCATTTTAGTCGAGCGTGCATTCACGCACGTTTTACATGTGAGCTTGATCTCCATTTGGACGTATGTACATATATATGCCCTTTGTAGTGAAAGGGTTATTCGTCGCAGGAAACGTCGAATTTAAGATGTCGCGTCCGAAAGTGGAAGTAATATTAAAAGCACATATATCGCTACCGGAACATTTAATACTTTTTTTTAATATACATACTTTTGTACAGGAAACACTTGTTTTATTATTTTTATTTTGTTATTAACTTTAAAAAGAATTTTTATATTAGATTTGATAATAAACATTCTGATATTTTTTAATCACCAAAGATGAGTAAATTTCTCAAAAATTTAACCGTGATAAAATAAGTAAACTTTAATAGAATTTAGTTTGACGTTTCTAATCTTTTTCTAAAATAATTAATGACAAAAATTTTTAAGTTGAAATTTTTAAATTTCTGCAGAAAATTAGCTTTTTAAAAAAATGTCTCTTTTATTAAATTTTTGCTATAAACGATTGTACTCGCAGATAATTTATATCCTGCTATGTATTCCTTTTCGATTACTGTCGAATGAACAGTCGAAGGAAACGCAGAATTGCTCGTAAATAAAACAATTCTTCCATTTGTGTCTACGCAGAGACAGAATAATCCATATGTTGCGATAAACCTTACTCTATGTATGATAGATATCTTTGACAAAAGAGATGAAAGAGACTTTGTCCAATTCGTCTAGAAATTAAAATTTAATTTAATAGATCCGAGAACGAATTAATGCATTTCTTCGATCGTTTTTTTTTCCAGGAAAAAAAGAAATGAGATCATATATATATATATATATATATATATATATAGTATTTTTTCAATATGATTCACTCGGCATTCTGTAATCTTCATTTTACATTTTGCGAGTACTTACTGTTCTTTCCAAGGCGTTTCCCTGAAAGAAATTGGAAGCGATAGAAAAAAGGCGCGCGCGCGATGAAAGGCGAGTCTTGAAAACGCCTTAAAATACGGGAGAAAGTGAGAGGAGAAAAGAAGAGAGAGAAAGAGAGGAATATAGACACCATGGTGTATCGCGCGTTCGCTGAATGGTATCCGTTCAAAGTTTCCCATAACGCGATATTAAGACCTCATTAGCATGATAAACTCGACGGGACAGATACAATGGCGCCTTTCATTTAAGCATGCCTATACGAAAACGCGAACGCGAGCTTTCATCCACATAAATTCTGAATATATACATGCCAGGAATTTACGTACATTTATCTATTCATACGCGTAATATCGCCCCGATCATTTACGCATCTATTTACGCACACCATATGCAGACTTAATCCCCCTCCTATATTATATAAGCGTGTTTTATCCTGGGGCAAGAAAAAAATTCTTTTGCTATTTTTTAATTTTTATACGTTCATGTGAGAAAATTTTTGATCTTTTTTTCTAATTGTTTGGATGGGATTTTCATGTCTTGTATTAAAATATTAGTCGAGTCTTTAGTTTTTTAGATTCGTTGACGATTGAAATCTGAAAAGTTATTTAATTTCGTGGAGAATTCTTGTGAATTCTCAAGAGCTCTATGATTCTTACTTATTTATTGGATACTTGATTCAAGTTTGAATAATGAATCTCTTGCACGATTTAAATTCAATTTCATTAATTTTCAATAGATACATATCATTCGTATGGAAAATTGTAAAGTTCATAAAATCTGCAATTATCAACAAACCTAATCCTGAAGTGGATGCGAAACGCGCTTTTATAAACATCATTGGCAATCTTGGATTCGATCGTAGCGATGACGTCCAAGAAATCTTTGAATTAACCCCAATAATGTTTTATCTCTCTCAGCTCTGTCATTCTTTCTTAGGTTTATTGGCCACACAATCTTGTCTAAAATTAAATTAAGGATAAATCCATTCGTGACTTGGAGCTTTTTAGCTAAAAACGATTATATCGATTTCTATGCGCACGCATTTACGTTGACAACCGCGTGTGTGCGAAGGACGGGAGGGCGAAAGGGAGGCGTAGGATAGAGGGTGTAGGAAATACGGGTGTGGTTCGATCAATACGGACATCCTATAGATCTATCGGTGCGTTTGTATCGTCGGGGATGAGAGTCATACTAAATTATTACTTTTCATGTACATTATTATTATATAATACGGACAGGGAAAAATGTTTTGCTAGAAAGAAAATAAACATTTCATATACGTCCGTTATATATATAATCGTTATTTATTTTTTTTTTCAATTCAATGCAATTTTGTAATGTTAATCAATTTTTATTTTTAATTACCACCGCGATAAACGCAAATAAAACGTTGAAACGTTGGAGCGCAAATTTGCCTCTTTATTGTCAAACTATTCGCGATAACATTTGCGCTGCGTTTTATGTCAATTGTGAAGCTACTTTGTATAGATCATCCGCTCGATGTTTGCGTTTCTCTGTGCGGGATGCAGGTTTCTCTCGTTATTTGCGAAACATGTATTATCGGTGATCGTTCCGCTTGCATATTTGCAACGACGCGTGCAATTTCACAGAGCACAGATACACAAGAAAAAATCTTATATTAGTCAGCGAGCTTGCAAGATAATCGATTGTGCGACCCGAGTCTTAAAATATGCAGAAGCGACCGCCACCGCAGCTTTGCCCGTGACAGAATTTTTCATCGTGTGTGTATGATTCATACGCGTATATCGTTAGAGTGGTAAACGGAGAAGCCAGTCGACTAATCGTCGTCTCGGGTTATCGTCTAGATTACCAAGTATTTTCTGTTCCTTTTCAGTCAATAAGCGCAATCAATTTGATGTGTCAGCTGACATTTATATGAGAATCACCAGCAGAGATTCATCGCTGCATCACCATGACAGATTTATCATTTTCATACAAAGATGATTATTTATACATTCATAGTCTGATTTTATTTATATCCGTGGTCTCATTTTCTTGTAATTACTATTTATTAAAATGATAAAAATTTAATCAATTGAGCAAGGCTAAAAAAGAAGTGGAAATTATAATTGATAAAATTGCGAGATATGAAAAGTCACGGAAATATCTCGATATCAGATCGATATAAGAAATATTTACACTGCGAGATAGTGTATAACTTGCAATAATAGAAGCGACGCGTATGTACATACATCAATGTGTCCAAATGCCGCGCGAGTGACTCATAAAAACAATATGACAGTACGCAGCTGTTGTCTTACCATTCGATTCTGTTTTTATATCTAGTTATCTCGCTCATGCATTAAACGCGTACGACAAGTAACTTAGCTGTCGTTTCGAATCTAATTCATTTTATAATGATTAACAACATGTTTTGCAGATATTCTTTTATTAAAATAGCTCTTATCTTTATCTTGAATATTTAACATAATATTAAAAGTCTAAAGTCGACGCACACAAACTAACAATCAATGCATGTGTTGTACTTGAATAAAGTATAAATGTACTTGTGCGAATAAAGGATTAAATCTCCTCTCTTACAGCGGATATCACACCTGTATCCTCATAACACACGTAACTAATCCGTGCTTTGACCTCTCCTTTACTAACGTCAGTTCACGCATAGCTGACGTACTTTTCTCACCGTTACATCTGCCTGATTGCGATCTGTTTCGCGCGAGTCACCGTCTACAGCGTATAATCCGTTGCACTCGGTACGGCTTACACGCACACCTATATGGTAGATCGAAGTTGTTGTAAAAGTGCAGCAGTCTCTCATCGGGGAGGCGATAAAAAGCAACAAAGAACTTCTATATCGGTATCCCCACAGAGCCCGTCTGAAAACAATTGATAACTCCGTCGCCGATAGCGCGGTCATTTATCGTGCATGCGGCACAATAATTGTTGCCGTCGTATACGCTTTTCACTTGTAAGTGCATTCGCATCCTCGTATTATTTTTATTCCCTCAAGTCCGCGAACTTAACCTTCGGTCGTGTCTTTTTTTTTTTTTTTTTTTTTTTCTTCTTTTCAAAGATGACCGTCGCAATTATACGACGTGCCATTTCACTGAGAATTCTTCCACTTGATTAACTTGATTCTCCCTCCCTCTCTCTCTTTCTTTCTCTCTCGTTGTTTTCGACAGTTTCGATGTCGAATTTATTTGCTCGATGATGTAACACGATAAATATGTTAAGTGTAATCTCTGTATCGTTAATTCATCCGATATCATTCATCTCGATCAACATTCATTCTATATATACACATTTTACGGTCCATACGTTTCAACGCATAATTATATTATGTTAACAGAAAGATTACATTTGTCTGTCTTATTTTTACCGTGGCGATTATTTTCAAATTTCTCATTGTTGTTCATCGTCTGTTCCTTCCATGTTGAAGATTTAAGTTAATAAAGTCAGAAAGCCCCTAGCTTATTTAAAATATAATGAAGAGAGGCAGGTATTAACGTTATGTGCATCCTTCAACTTTGCGAAGAAAATTGCCAGACGATTGAACATAATATATTCATAACATCGTTGTTATTTTTATACTATTTACCTCCTGCCATAATTCATACGCGTTCGTCACATATTGTCAATATCCAGAGCTTCTTCTAAATCGAATATATATTTAGGGATCGCGTTATGCAAAAGAACACACGCGTCTGCATGAAATTGCATTTCGATGCGGGGCAGGGGGGGGGGAGGAATGAAATGCGACTTGGAAATTTTGCGCAACATTTCGAGATAAGGTGACATTACTGATAATGCCTGCGGCAAATCGTTGTGTTCAACATTGTGTATATGTACGCGGCATTTTTCTGACACGCGCACATGGAAAATACCGCAGTGGCGGCGGTTCGGGTGCACTTTCACTCAAACGAACGTCGCTCTCCGATCGGAGTCACGCGAGATTCGTGCATTTGATTTCACCGTACAGTTATAGCTTCGCAGGCGCCTCGATGTCTTCCCCGACGATCGATTGACGTGTGTATCTACGCGATAACACACGTTCGCGAGCAAAGTAGTGGTGGGAAACATGCGGTTAAAGGGCGACGTCTGGCTCTCCTACCTTAAACGCCTGTATATAGGGTGTTTTCGACCAATAATATATTTTTTTTTTTTCTAACGATACATACGTACAATAAGTACGGGTAAAATTTTAAAATAATTGACAGGTCGATTATTAAAATAGCAGAGATTTAATGCTTTAAGATATATGTTTGCGTGAAATTCAATTCTTTGTTAATTTGAATTTATTTTTCTCGGAGACACCCTGTATACTGTGCGTGTCTCTACGTTCGTTTTGTACTGTAGCTTTATGCGACCCTGGGGTGCGTTGCATGTCGCGTCGTCGAGTCCGTCCAGTTCAATTGCCTCTTGCCAAGAATGGAGAAAATTATTCCCCTTAATTCGACGCAATTTGAAGGAATTAAGCGATTGCAAGAGTCTTCGGAACTCTTCGCTTCGTAACGTCTGAACCTTTCCCTTGTCCTTGTACCCGTGTGCCTTTTCAGACTTTTCAACAAGAGCGAATCGTCGAACGCGGTTATTCTGGTTCCCACGACGAAATTTTCAGATAAAATTTGCTGGTTATCGAAACAACATCAGAGGGCCCACATCACTTGAAACCTTTTCAATTTTATTCGGTTAAAATTAGCTTAACACCTACACAGAAAAAAAGTAAGTGTCAAATCAAAACTTATATACTCATATGAACGCGTTTATTGTTTCATATATACGCAACAATTTATAATCTTCTTAGAAGAATTTTAAAATCTTAAATTTCAACAATATTATAATCTTATTTCAATACTACATACTTGTCATTTCAAGAATAAAATAATTATTTTAACTCTAAAAAAATTATAATTTTCGATTTAAACATGTGTTATTTTCTCTCCAACATTTTTTCTTCTCCATTCAAGAAAATTATTCTTAAATAACACATAATTTGAATATATTTGTTTTGGTTAAACTATATAAAATGTCTTCATCCAAGCAAAATTTTCTTTATTTACCGCAATATAATCTCATTTCAAGATTTACATTTTGAAACTGAAGATATTGTCAAAGTAAGAATATTCTTTTTTTCTGTGTATATCATATCTATAACACACAGATATTCGTCTATTATCAAACAAGTTTTGAGTAATAAAATTGAGAATATAAAACTAAACTGACGCATTTTGATTGATTTTTTAACAGTTGTGTCGTTTATTTATCTTTTATACTTTATTGTAATAAATATAAGTAATTAATTATTTAATCACTGCTTATTATTCGCACATATTACACATATTGGATACGTCGAAACGGTTAATACGATACGCAGAAATTCTGTTGGTGACCGGAACGAACCGTTTTTCTCTCTGCACCATCGCCGTTTGTATAGCTCCGGGCTCCAACGAACGGAAGGAGCGGAAACGACCCTAAGTACGACAAATTGTGAAAGTAATGGACAGTAATGTGGTGTCTTACAAGGTAAATGAAAGCGTCTCGCGTGATACGATCGGTTCTAAATCATGTAATACACGGTATCTACGCAATAGCCGCGCAACAACAAAATATACGAAACGGGTCGCGACCGGAATTTCGTTATGCCATATCGGAGCTTGTCGTCGATATCGTTTTATCTTTGTGGGACGGAATATGTTTTCGTCCGCAGTTGCTTCATTACACGTTTAACTGTCGCAACTTTGTGCTCAACAAGTTTATATTAATGACTGATAGTATCGGCGCCTGAAAGCGCTTCCTGAGATTTATATACAAAATATTTCGAAGGACAAAAATAATATTCCATTAAGTTTAAAAGTACACGATTGATATTATTATTTCATGGAAAATAATATTTCATTTTTCTCGTACAATTTTTTTTCTTTCAACTTCTCTATGTCTTGATAATTACACAGTTGTAATATAATCGTTATTATTGCAACTTGCGTGTTATGTAGAGACTGCAGTGCATTATAAGGACTAAAGCCACATGTCAAAATGCAGGGGCATCAACACAAGGGGTGAATTTACGCGTAATTTTGTATCGCTACGCTTTTGTACAAAGACATTCGGTATATTAATTGTGCGGCAACCCTCCTCTCAGCGCAAGCTGCGCGGTTTTTACAGCCATTTAAGATGGCTAATTTTAACTCGGTGGATTTTTCCGCCTCGCTCTGCGACCGCAAACGCGAATATACGGATAAGTCTGTTGCGACAGGAATATTTCGCATTGACGGACAGAATTTAATCGAATCAGCTTAATCCGACGTGCCGCTATGGTGTTTTCACGCGATTGGTGTTCGTTTTATACCTGTCAATAAATCGTGGAATAGAATCATTGTATTTCTCTACTCGTTACGTTGGATTCAATACATCCTTTGATGGGAAGCGCAAACGCGTCCGCGTTTGTACGATGCAGCCCAATGTAAATGATGCGTAAGTCTTGCGATTTTCACTCATTATATACAGAAAAAAAGTAAGTGTCAAATCAAAATTTATATACTCATATGAACGCGTTCATTATTTCATATATACGCAACAATTTATAATCTTTTTAGAAGAATTTTAAAATCTTAAATTTCAACAATATTATAATCTTATTTCAATACTACATACTTGTCATTTCAAGAATAAAATAATTATTTTAACTCTAAAAAAATTATAATCTTCGATTTGAACATGTGTTATTTTCTATCCAATATTTTGTCTTCTCCATTCAAGAAAATTATTTTTAAATAATAAGAATATATTTTTTTTAGTTGAACTATATCAAATATCTTCATCCAAGCAAATTTTCTTTATTTAACACAATATAATCTCATTTCAAGATTTACATTTTGAAACTAAAGATATTGTCAAAGTAAAAATATTCTTTTTTTCTGTGCGATCTCGCGCGACACGCATTATTCAATGCACGCAAAAATGCGTATGTCGAACTATGCCAGACTCGATAATAAAACTATACCAGATTCAATCTCTGTAAACTCGTTATCGTGTTGTGATTGTTAATTACACGCGCGATGGTTATTACTCTTTTATAGTATCGAAGATATTATATATCATATATTATTTGATTGTATCGAAGAATTTAGTTTTATATATCGTTGTTTCGTAAGAAGTCCATAAAATTCGATTGTTCGGAAAGAGTAACAAGCGATCGATACGTCTAGTCGTCGTTACGTAAATCGTTCGACGAAGTTTTCTGTTTTCTGCGGTATATCGTTCTCGACCGCAATTTCCTTCGTTACGGTTATCGGTAAAACACGGGCTATCTTATACACGCAACAGCTGCAACATCTATGTATAGTAAATTGAAAAGCTTAAACTATTCGTCTTCTTCACATGTTACAAATGAGTCGCATTTTCTTACTACTAGAAATATTACTGGCTGTCTATTGTTTATATATTGCTCTTGTTTTACTTATAAATGCAACATATGTTTTATAATTACTTAGATGCAAAGCATGTGTATAACAAAGAAACATTAGTGAATATAATAAAATATATAATAAAGTATAATAAAAAAAATTATCGCGATATGATAAGGGATTGCGTGGGATTTTGATACGTTCGTCGACCTTGAGCAAAATTTCATCGAGTCCACGATGATTCATCATATGGTGCTCGATATTCCAGGAAATTACGTGGAGTATCGCGAAAGTTGATAACAATTTACGACATATCTTGCGGCTAAACATCGTAGTGCAACTGTATGTTGCCAATTCGTTGAAAGTAAAATATTCGTTTCACTCAGGCTAACAAACTATAATATTTATTAATCGAAAGTTGTGAATTATTCGAAATAAAGACTTTCACATTTTTCGTTTACTATTATGCATTCTATCAAATTTATTAAAAATGTTTAAATTATTATTAAATTATTTACTAACAAAAAATTATTCAGAATATTTACTAAAAGTTTATCAAGAATTTAATAAATTCAATATTATAAAAACTGTATATTTATTAAATTATTTTTATTATCATTTTAAAATTATATTAATTTTTATCTTTCTTTTATTACATATTACTAAATATAGTAAATTTTCCGCAAGTTTAAATATATAAGAGAATAAAATAATGCATCGACATGCGACCGTTTTGATAAAATTCGTGGGTGATTTTTGTCGAAATGTACGAACGTTTCCTCGGAGATATCTATAGTAAATATTTCCACGACACGATGAGTAACGTCGCGACACTGTGAAGGTGCCGTCGTACATTGCGTGCGACGCCAGGCATCGGTCTAGGCGTCGCGGCGCCTTCCCCTCTTCGTATCCTCCTGTCAGAGGGATCGGCGAAGGTAACTACACCACGTGTATTTATATATGTACGAGCCGCGAACGAACTCGTTGTTACATGAAATGGTTCTGTTTCAACCCTCTTCACCGCCTTTCTCCCTACTTTTTAGATGCGTGCATGTCACGCATATGATGTACGCGTAAACTAGGATTTTATTCAGACTCTCCCAGGATTTTCTTTTTATTACGAGGCAAGGCTATGCGTTTCGCCGAAAATGAGCACGCCTGTCCATCCCGTGAGATTTAGATTGGAACGAAATTCTGCTACAGTGAAATCGGAGAATAATAATTTTCGGAGAATATAGTAAAACATCGTTTTCTCTTTGTGTTATGTCAATGACGATTAACAATGGCCATTATTACGTATTGTTGTTTATTATAATTTAAATAATAGAACAGACGTTCAAGTTTAGAATAAATTGACAATGCGTCATTGCATTAATTTCTGAAGTTTCAGTTCTACTATGTTACATATGTTGCCGCTTAGAATGAAATTTTTTATCGATATTTTATTTTTCTCTGTATATATTAATCGTAACTTAATAAATTTTTTTTATTTCTTGCAGCGGACTGAATTTCCAAGATTTGATGGCTAGACAAGGCGCGATTGATTCGCCCCCAAAAACTCCGTTCATCATGGGCTCAGAATGCGCGGGTGACATCGAGCAAGTCGGCGAGGGAGTCGAAAACTTCAAAGTGAGTATAAGCACGAAACTTTTAACAAATCTAATTACGAAATTAAATCATAAACAACCTTGTGTTCCTAAGTTCTATGTATATTTGGAATTTCATTATAAGATGCATTGAATTATTTACAACTGCATTGTGGGCAGTCACTAATTACTTTTCCTCTATTTTCTTATTGAAATAAAAGAAGATTAATATAAACAACGTCAAATATTATTAATAATTTTATATGAAATGCACGTGGCGGAAATAGATTCATCTGCATAAGAAACGTAAAGACAGAAATATACATAACTGAATTACACAAGGCGCTTCTTTCGATTTGATGAATTTAGTACGATAAATTAAAATTTCCTCTAGGCTTAATGGCAACTGGAAGAAGACAATCTAGTGAATGCTATCTACATAGTAACGCATTACTCCAATTCAGATGGATGATGGAGCTACCTTGCATATTAAAATAGTGGTCTTAGATTTATTTTCAGCTTTTTTTCAGCTTTGACGTTACATTTGGCTCAACGTTTTAAAAGCTCTTGAAACGCGTTCTTACGGTCGAAATAGTGCCATAAATAAAATGAGAAACTACTTTTTTCCTCGCCGCAATGGTTTCCATTATTGATCGTCTTCACGTCAGAAAAACCCGCAGAAGTCTCCATGTTCCTTGATAAAGCATTACGAGGCTCTAAATATATATATAAAATAATTTCAAATAACATCATATATTATGTAAAAAGATAAAAGTAATTTAAATTTTTTAAATTTAAATAAACTATATATATATATATATATATATATATATATATATATATATATACATAGTCTTGTCTAAAATTTAAATTACTTTATTTTTTTTTTTTTAACAGAATATGTGATATTTAAAATTATTTTTTTCATGACTATTCTATACATAACTCTTACGAGCCTCGCATAGATGATTAAAAAAGCGATTTTATGCTTCGTTAATAACGAATAATATATATAATATATAATATAAAGATCTTATCATATTTAACATGTTCGCCACGAATTGAGCTTCCTGGCGTCTAGATCCGCGAAATTTCTTTATGGTCGACTATGGAGCGTCGCCGTATGAAATAGCTTGTACACTTAGGGAGGTCTATTTTCGTGACTCGCAAAAGTCTTTTCGAGGTCAGAAAGAGGTAGGCAGAGAAGCAAGCTCTCCAGGCGCTTAGGGTCAGATATCCGGCCAGCATGTGTAAAATTGGCTGCCTTACTTTGCCAGTGAGAGAAGGAGAGGAGAAAGAGAGGGTTCCCTTCGAACATACGGATCGGAAGTAATAGCAGTTTGCTCCTGCTTCTGCTTATTAAAACGGATGTGTTATAGGCGAGAAGCCTAATTCGATAAAGAAGCTCACTGTCTCTTTACAAAGAAGGGAACAAAATGTAAAATCGCTTTTTTACCCAATAATCTATACGAGGCTCCTAACAGTTCTGTATGGAATAGTTCTGAAAAAATATCACATAATATTCTATTTTAAAAATAGGAATATTTTGTTGATTTAAATTTGAGAAAAGACGGTGTCTTTACTAGAGACATTTCGTTGCCTTTCAAGTTCGATCCTTTAAATGCTTGCGTTCTAAATCGAAATACAATTTCTGATTTATAGCATATAGTATATAAAATGCTGTTTTGACACTGTTGAGAAAATAATGGTTTTTTTTTTAACAGGTGGGTGATAGAGTGGTCGCCCTTCCCGATCACAAAGCGTGGGCGGAGCTGGTCACCGTACCAGCAATGTCCGTTTTCGCGTTACCACCCGGAATGAGCTACCTCGACGCGGCCGCCATCACCATGAACTATACCGTGGCTTATATTCTGCTTTTCGAGCTGGCCCATCTCACGCCCGGCAAGAGCTTGCTGCTTCACAGCGCCGGCGGCGGTGTGGTAAGTCGACGAATTTTTCTTTTATATTTGTATTTCTATGACGGATAAAAAAGAAGACAAAGGAAACGAAGGAGGGAGAAGGGAGGGAGAAAAAAGCGTGGACTTGCTCTTCGAGAAGATAATACGGGGGAGATGATGAATTGTGTTTTTTAATTACACACTCTCTTAATCATATCCTTAATCATAAAGGATTCGATGGCTGCTTATGGATGTATCGTAATTATTATGTTCGATAAATACGCGTACGCGATGCGGTATCTTTTTTTTTTTTTAATTCTTCTTTTCCTTCTCTTCCTCTTTATTACAAATGCCTCAGTGCGTTGGGATACTAAAAGATAAAGTCGTTATGCCCAATCGTGTGCGATACATCAGACTTTTTTAATCATACATCTTCTCTCTAAAGTTTTCTGTAATCATTATGATAAAAATTCTACTCACTTAAAGATATCGTAATTATGTATTACGTGAAACCATAAAAATGAATCGAGCATTTCAACAATATTTTTTTATGCGATATTAACAGCTGTTCCTTATATGATATGCACGATATTATTAACTTTCCACATATAATAATGATAATGTAATATCTATTTACATATATAATTTATTGTGCGCGTGATTGTATTAAGTTTTACGGCACAATGCTCGCCACGAATAATGTTGAATTCTACAGCGATTTATCGTTAAAGCAACAGTTATGCAAACAGTATGTAGACGGTAAAATTATGCCTTTAAAGCACGAAAGTATTTAACCGCGTTTAACCAACAATAACGCGACTCTGCGAAGAGACGTTTTCGCGAGTTTGGACAGCTTTACCGCGGTACATACCATGTGTGCATAAACGAGTTAATGTCTCGCGCATAGACATTTTGCTCGTAAACGCGAATAGCCGACGTCTTCGAAGCGTGTTTACGTTACTCGGAACAAACTGCAAATCCAATAAGTAGCGGCATTACGGCCGCGGCATCTAAATCGCTTGAGAAGCAAGCGACATTAACATTATTGCTAGAACCGTTTTATGGAAAACGCTTATATGCTAAAAGAGAGACGCGGCACTTAAGACATTTTTCTTTAAATACGTTACGCTACATTTCACCCATGAAGATATAACGAAGCTTTTTTTAACTCTTATATATTACGGTCTTATATATATATATATCAAAACAAATTTACCGTGAATTGATTAAAGATCTAAATAAAATTCTATGCATTAAATCATTAAATATTACGAACCCTTTTTCTTCTCTCGCGAGTTCTTTTCTTAGTTACCGAAATTAGATTTGTCAAGTTTTATTTACTCACTCCAGGGTCCAATTTAAATCCTACAAGACTCAGGCTTGAAAACATTAAATACTTGGCGGGGTGCGAATGTTGAAATTTCATATAAGCGATGGTAGTTAGACGACTGTTCGTGCGAACCAAGGGGTGGAGGCGGAGAGGATCGAGAAGGTTAAAGCACCAAGGAGATATTTCCGGGTTCTTTGGCCACGCGGGGTGGTTTCTCTCTCGGCGGCGAATGAGGAGAAGAAGAAAAAGAAGAACCGTCGGGATCAATACGGCTCAACAGGTTACACCCGAAACCAACTACGGCTGGCGGCAAACTACCTCCCTTCCTCCCTCCCTCCCTCCCTCCTTCCTTCCCCTCTCGCGCCAGCCGCTTTACGCCCCCTTTCCCGGACGGTTGAGACGGAAGGCGAAATCTACGGGGGTTGCGGGACGCAAATCGCACGGGGGTGTGAGGGTTGCCAGGCAACCTTTCGCTCTCTCATCGACCACCGTCATGGACCGCGCCCGTCTGAGACCATACCACCACCATCACCGCCGCCGCCACCACCACCACCACCATCACCATCACCATCACCATCACCGTCACCACCACGTGGTGCGACTTTAAGCTGTTCTCACACCGTACCGGTATCGTTTGCCACGTGTACGACCGGCGACAACCCGATCGATGGATGCCCTGCTATGGCGTTACGAAAGAATTAACAACTTAATTAAAAATGATTCCGCAACGAGCCTAGCTCTGTTTTATATGTCTTATGTCTTCTTGCCAAATGTAATTGTGTTACTGAGAAAGAAGAGGAAATTATTTAAAATTCTCAAATATTATATGTATTTAAGGAGAGATATATTTTTTATGTCATTGTGTCATTTTCGTTGTTCATATTGAATTAGGGGATTGTCGAACAATTATAATTAGCTTTTTTGTTCTCTTTAATATTTTAATTTTTTTGTTATATTTATTTTTTCTGTAATTTTAGATTATACAACGCGATGAGAAAGTATAATAGTTTAAATTTCGAATTTAGAGTCAAATTTTAGCTACGATCAGTCTCGACTCCGTTTTTTTAGTATTTTATTGCACTGTCGGTACTTAAAATAGGGGAAGACCAAGTAAAAAAAACACAAATACAAATGCATTAAAAGATCGGGCTTCATATGTCGCTTGTAAAAGTCGGCAATGTTATTATAAAAAAATTAATAGTCGACGCGGTTTAACTGTTTCTTCGTCTCTCCAGTGCTATAAAAGACAAAGAATCAGTTGAACGAGGATTAAAATGGTTACTGGAAATCTTAACAGTTCGCTGATACTATTAAATAATATTCCGCGACAATTGACAATTATTATGAATGTTTAGGAAACAAAATCACATAAAATATTTTTCATCGTACATTTACACGATATACTGCATTCATCTCTACCAGATATTTCTGAAAGCCTCTTTCGAATATATCGTGCCTTGTTCATAAAGAAAACCGAGAAAGCGACAAAAAGAAAGAGATATGATGCGATTCGTTTGAAAGATTCACGAGAAGAGGGAAAGTTCTCCCGACGTGATCAGAAAGCGGTATTTTTCACGAGTCGAGTGCTCTCTTTTTAACGGGGAATTTTTCTGCTCTACGTGACTGGCTTCTCGGGCTAATGCGCGTAGAATCACGCGTAAAAGTGTCCGCATTTTCGCGCGGTCGCATTTTCTCTGGGCTGTATCTATTGTTGTCGGGGAGTATGAATTATAACTCCCACGCTATACGTCGTCCTTATCCTTAATGTCAAGGAAGGGATGAACGAAGAGGGATATTGTTCCTCAAGTCACACAGATCGGTTAATATTAATTAAATCATTGTCTGCGCGAGAAAAAAGTCTGCTCCATGATACATTGTTATCAATGAAGCTGTATATGGCATAATAAATTTTTCAATTAATAAATATGATAATAGACGCGAAACAAAACGGAAATCTCCGAAAGAGAGAGAGAGAGAGAGAGAGAGAGGGAGAGAGGGAGAAAAAAACGCAATATAATTATATTGAAAAATTATATTGAAAAATTAAAATACGTTCCTCGTGCTTGCATAATTTTCACGTGCGTATCTCTCTCGTGATGCGTACATACATAATTTGTTGGGGTTACTTAAGAATTCTGGATCCTCTATTCTCTGTCTTTATTCTCCCTCTTCTTCTACCTCTCCCTTTCTGCTTGTCTCTCCCTTTTTTTTCTCATTTATACTCTTCTTCGAGCCCGAAGCGCTCGGCATCGGTCGCCGAGTATCGAATTCTCGACAAGGGGCGGAGAGAAATGAAAAGCAACGAGCGCGCGATTCTCGGAAATAATGTATGCCGCTTCTGTTGAAAATCTCGGGCGGCTGTGTGCACGCGGCTCTGTTTCTTTTTTCTCCTCTCTTAATCCCGTCTCATCCTTTCTCAAGTTATACTTCGACGAGCGAACGCGCCCAACACGAGCCCAGCGCGCGTAACTGTATTTCTCAACAAAAAGCAGCTTGCATCGCGAAAAGGAGACAGAAGAAGAAAGATAGCAGGGATTGAAATAATGCCTTTTAGCATACTTTTTAGCGAAATGTCAAAGACGAACAGGAACATATGCGTTATTTCTTTAATACGGCTTCGAATGTCTCATGATTTTTTTGCATTACATTTTTATACCGATTGTTGCATCGATCAAGAATATCATTTTTATTTTTATTTAGGGTCAAGCGGTAGTTCAGCTTGCCAAAACCGTGAAGGATGTAACCATCTTTGGCGTCTGCAGCAAATCCAAGCACGAAGCTCTCAAAAACGCCGGAACTATCGACTACCTTTTGGAACGCGGCGCAGACTATAGCAACGAAGTCAGAAAGTATGTACATATATATATATATATATATATATGATATCGCGCGTGTTTTACGATTGCGTGGCTTTTTGTCTTAATATTTTTACAAGTATCTCAAGATATAATCAATCTATAATAATAGTAAAATATTATACGTATTTTTTATTATTTAGAATCTCTCCGGAAGGCGTAGATATTGTCTTAGACTGTCTATGTGGCGAAGAATGTAACAAGGGCTACGCCCTCTTGAAACCGATGGGCAAGTACATTCTTTATGGATCCAGCAATGTCGTCACCGGGGAAACTAAGAGCTTCTTTTCCGCAGCGCGATCAGTACGTAATTCGACATTACAGATTAATCTGATTTTTCTAAATGTAATAATAAAATTTATCTGAACAAAAAAAGATGTCATATTGAACAACGTGTCTATATATATCTTTTATAACATTTTGTTGTAATATTTTGTAAATTTTATACACTTCTTTTGAAACTGTTTAATTCTCTACAGTTTTTTCTTCATAATCTTTCTTTAATATTCCATTCCCGTCATTTTTACGCATTTTATTGTTTGTTTTTTAGTGGTGGCAAGTCGATAAAGTGTCGCCTATAAAGCTGTTTGATGAGAACAAGACATTGTCCGGATTGAATTTACGCCACTTAATGTACCAACACGGCAGTCACGCGTTCGTTCGACGGGCAGTGAATCAAGTGTATACACTGTGGAGCGAGGGCAAGATCAAACCAGTGGTGGACTCAACATGGGCGCTGGAGGATGTACCCGAGGCTATGCAAAAAATGCACGATCGCAAGAACATCGGTAAGATCGTGCTGGATCCGAGTCTGGAGCCGAAGCCCAAACCAGCTACGCCGGCTAAAGGCAAAGCGAAAGACAAGAAGGCCGCGAATCAGGAGGAGAAGAAGGCGTCTAGCGTAGAGTCGGAAGAGGGGGAGAAGAAGAAGGAGCCTGAATTAACAAACGGTACCTCAGAAGACAAATCTGATAGCGGTAAGAAAATAAGATGTAGTAAATTTTTGAAAATACAATTACATCAAACATATTTCATATTTATAACATTAAATTCCATAAACATTAAATTAAACCCAGTAAGTCTAAAGATTCTCTCGTATTTTCTGTTTCAGATTCCAAAGAAAAGGAATCTAGCTGAATTAATGGAAACTAATTGTAAGACGAGAAAATGATATCCATAAACGTCAAGAATTTTCCAAAAAAGTACTATTGCCCGAAAGAACGAAAAATTAAGTTCGTTTTAAATAATACACGAGCGATATTGCGCAAAGTTTACATGCAGATGATCCATAACGAACTATATTGTACGATCTAATATAATGAACGAAATTAATCTCTCAAGAATTATCTGAAATATGAAATATGAGATTTCGATTTGGTAATCGATTGTTTGTAAGTGATTATACACACATTACTTTTTTATATCTAAAAGCTTTTTAATGCTTATCATCTGCACGTAAATGTCCTTTCTTATATTTGCGCCGAGATTGAGAATTCATGCGAATTATGAGTGAAGAAGAATCAACCAGCATATTGCATAAGAATGAGAGAAGCAACCAAATAGAAATAACAATCTTGATGCGGTCCACAGTAGTTTACAGAATATAAGAACATTATGTTTATTTTTTCACATCGACCAAATGGTTAATTTTTGCAAAGAGTTAAGTAAACGACTGTTGGATACCACGTAGTCATTAGGCAGCTTGATTCTTTTTTTTTCTATTACCGCTATTATCTTAGGAAATGGATGTAACCAACCTTTCCGTACTTATTAAATGATCGAACTCACAAACACGATGTAATAGCAGTTTAATAACTGTGTGTTGTCCAACAACTATCTACTTGGCTCTGTTTATCTGTATCGGATACTATCGCTGCTACTACGGTATATACTAACATTCTCTCTTATACTAATATAATATTATCTCTATATTTGTAATTTATAATGGGATAAAATAACATATTGCGCTAACGTCTCATTTCCATAAAGAAAAGCTAAAAATGCAGGGCTGAATTACTTTCGTATATAAATTTTACGTCTTACGGAGATGTTTTTACGCCATTTTATTATTCATCGTGACCCTTTTGTCACGCTGAAATATCCTTTTAAATTTTAACGACAGCCATGAAAGTCAAAAGTAATATTTAATACACTACATATACAGGGCATTTAGCCGAGATTTGGATGCTCTTTTTTCATACGTTTTCATACTTTATATAATTCTTAAAATTCGTAAAATTAGTTATAGATTTTTCCTATGTAGATTTTCCTATGTAAAAATTGAAAAGTAGAAAAAATTGAAATATTAAAATGTAACTATCTAACAGCTTACTATATAATCGGTATTTTTCTAAATCGAAATTATATCACTTCTTTTCGAATCACGTGCATTGATCTTTGCAACGATATATCAACGAACTTTGAAAATATTTCAATTAAATCTTTGAAATTCGAAATGTAATGCAAAATTAAACATAAATTGATTCGCGTTAATGTTTATCATAAACGCTAAAAATGGCGGATAATCGGAGATTGGATATCAAATTTGAATATAAGAGATTGATTATATAACAAATTAATTAAGCAAAAATGTAATTAGACTGATTAATTATGGCTTGAAACTATAAGCCTAATAGAGAAATATTATTCGGCACATAAGTGCTTTGAGAATTATTTTAATGAATGTTGGCGTACTATTATTTCTCTTCGTGATTTTCGAATTAGTTTTAACAAAAAATCGGGCATATGTGCTCGTATAATACAATATCTCATTGTTTTTATTCAGATGTGCGAACTAATGATGTACTTTAAAAGCTTCAAATAACTTTATTGTTTAAATGAAATTTTATAAACATATTTAATAACGTTGCATCAACATGTACATGAAGAGTAATTTAATGAATTAGCATCGTAGAATATATCGCTTTTCTTATGAGAAGAAACGACAGTCTAAAAAAACAAAAAAACAAAAAAAAAATACGCAAGGCCTCATTTTCTATTATCACGTACTCGCGTGAATAGTTGTGTCGCTTAAGACGCTGAACGCGTGACTGCAATCTAATAAATTATGTTAAATCCGCATTGCGGTCTTTCTTCAACTTTCGAACTTTTGAGTAATATTTTTGCGACGGTCGTGATATATTGTTGACCGTTCTACGTACGCAAAAAATAATGAAGAACGCGTTATTAACGGCGATCTGTTGAGCGTGAGAAGATTTTCATAATAATATAAATGAAAGATTAAGGATCCTCGCGCGAGTCTCTCGAGAGGAGGTGAGAGAAAAAAGAAAAAAAAAATTTCGAGGGCGTGTCCTCTCGATGGAATGCGGCTCGGTGGAGAAACCTGACCGAATGCAGAACAAAGTGTGCATATCTCTCCGGAACGTTGGAACAATTTTGGTGTAGCCGATTTCGTTAGGATTTGATACTAGCTCTGTATACCGCGATATCTATATTATACAAATCATAATGCGAGAAGAAAAAGATGCGCGGACGAGAGGAAAGGTATGTGTTGATGAAGATATCCCGCGCGCGAATCTCGAATTGTCAGAGAAGCGCGCGAAAGCGAGCCAAGGAATTACTGCCGTATCGAATCTCTCGGTCCAAAAGTACATAATACTATCTTACTCATCAAGAAAACGTATCGATCTGAAAAGAAAAAGACAAAAAAAGTGTGAAAAAAATGCAAAAAACATGATAAATGTGGCTGCATATTTTGAGACATCTTTTAAACACGTAAGATATACACTTAATCCGACACGAAAACACGACACACCCTCACACACGAAATACGATGACATACATCATACTGTATATTTTATTGTAAGGCTTTAAATGTTTCATCAAATAACTCTATTATATTATAATATATCTATATATATTTGTATCGATCGTTTCCTCCTGTCCTGATTTTTTTATTTAGGTCCGAAGCACGAATGTCAGAATAATAAGTCTGGGATGTGCGAGTGTTATATGTGAGATTAGATGCAAGAGCTTTAAATCTAAAGAGCGTACGCGAAAATCGATTAATGACAAGTTATTTTTTTTATTATAATCGATAATTTTAATTCAACAATTAATCTCGTGCCGAAATTTCGTTTTTGCAGATACTTTACATTGTTTTATTTATCATATGATGATATTTTCTGTATAGCTAGCAGTGTATTTTTACGTATATTCTCAGTTTCTTTTTTCTTCTCGAAAGATGCTTTGCATAATTATTTTTTTATAAAAAACATGAAAATTCAGATTGATTTTTGATTAACAATAAATAAATTAAAGAGAAACCGCTGCACTCCAGAAAAATTTATATAAATCAGACTAAAAACGATAAAATTTTGTGCTACTTCGCGTTAATATCGTAATCAAAATGCATCTTACAACTGTGAAATATAATTATAATAAAAAAAAAGTTTTAATGAATACAAAAATTGTGCGGATATTACAATATTATCGAAACACACCTTTCTCTGTAATTGTTACATTACATATACATAATCGAATTCCTAAGCATTTTATAAAAATGCATATCAATGCGCTATATTCTTGGATGCGCGTTACATGTTTACGACTACATCGTTTAATTAATAACGAATTCGATTGGAACTAGTGCGTATTGAAGCTTATTGTATACAAATTTACAATATAAACATAAGTAATTAAAATATTAAGATTAGAAAAATATAAATTATTATTATTATTACTATCAAATAATAATAATCTATAATTCTACTAATTATTTTACTTTTTTTTTATTACTTATGTCAATATAAATTCGTGTACAATAATTTTTACGTGCATTAGTGCAGTCCAACCGAATTCACTAGCTGTTTTAAAATTTAAAAAATCGACTGAGTTTAAACATTTTTAAAACGTTTTAAATTGCGAGACAATCTACACAAACTGGTATATTGAAATATGTTCGATAGCTAACGACCGAAATATGTATATGATTTCATGCCAGCACGCAAGAGTTATTTTGTAATAATTCTATTTATCCATTCTAGAACGAATCCTTGAAATAAATAAATTATACATATATTAGAAACGATTGTCAAGAATGATAAGATGGAAATTATTCGCAATTGTTACGAAAAAGGGGTACGCGGTGAGGAAATTAATTTCCTAAAACATGTGACAATTTTTTGCTATTTTTCGTGTACTTTTCTGAAAGGCTCGTCTCAAAGTTATAATCATTCCGTTGGCGCGATAGGAAGGGAAGAACTGATGAAAAGACACTGAGCACGCGTGCGTCTTTTATTAGTTATGCGAACCAGCATCGTTAGAAAGCAGGACCTACAATTTTGCGAACGTGATAACATTATGATTGTGTAAAATTGTAAAATTTGTCGAGGGGTCCGGGCGAAAGCAACAAGTGCTTTTTCCCACCGCCGAGATTCTTTTAATGCGATTTAACTGCGTCGAAGAAGCTCAAAAAGGGAAAAGGAAAGACACCTTCGCTCGCTCCCCGTCAAGCTTGATATAGATTGTATTTTTGGCTTATTATTGTAAGACTGACTATGTTGCTATATTAAAGATTGCTTCGAAAACACAGAGCGAAACTTGATGGCATCTACTTCCTCTTCCTGTATTCTATAACATAATCTCTCGAGAAGAGAAGAGAACTTTTCATTCGAAATTGAGTAAAGTACAATAAAAACAATATATGAAATAATATCTTTTATTCTTTATATTTGTATAAAGGTTATAAAACTTAAAAATATATATTCCATATATGTATTAAATGTGTTGATCTCGCTAATATTAAAAAAAGAGTGATAGATCATACGAACAAAGATCACTTTGCGATGATTTGTGTTATTAAAGTACTTATTTTATGTATTATGAAGCAGACTTCTTTTTCTTGGACGGTATCTCGAGATGTTACGCACATATGGATGCATTTTAAGGATCCGTTATTTATTTAATCCGTATTACATCGCGTGTAATAAATAATTTTTGCAAAGATCTGCGAAAGCCTGCTGTTTGCGATGATCATGTTTGAAATTCAAGGCAGACCCTTAAAGCATCGGTAAAAATGCGTAACTAATTATTACTACAACTACAACTTAACGTCTATGTATATCTTGTAAGTAATCATATACATATATAATGTGCTATGTTATTAAAATAGATCTTTAACGTCTTTTTTTTTTTTTCAACAGATACATATCTATACACATATGTATTCTCTCTTGAGGCACTAATCATCGGGACGGCATAAAATCTCTTGTGATCCACGCAAGTACATATTTATATATAAACAGGACGGTATCATCATAATTTACTCGATTTTGAACTTCGAGTTGGAATATTTATGTCTCCTATTCTACTATTTACACATTTTGCCGAATCACACAATTCAAGTCTTGTGTGTTGCCTCTTTGAGTAATTTTTTTTATATATTCAAAAATTTAAATAATATAAAACAGTTTTTAGATGCAGTTTAAAAAGTCAGGAATTTTAACGAACACTACGAAGGCACGATCTACAAATAATATATAATTCCGAAAATAAAATATAAATAAAATAAGAAATATTAAGAAAAAAATTACTGAAGAAAAAAATTTTGAAATTATTTAAAATCCAAAACCAATATATAATATATCCTCTTTGATATACTCTTTTAATTACTATGAACACTTTTGTTGTTATTATTTTGGTAATAGTTAATAGCATAGCTAACGAAAATCGCTGGCTACAACTATTACATTTGATTTGTACTTGAGATGCTTTGCCTCCAAGAGTACAATGCCCTAACCATGTAAAAAACAATTTTAAGCATTTCAAAAAAAACACAGGACGGATAATATATTTATAAAATTAATAAAAATCGTTGAACAATATATAATAAAATTGCTTTACATAGTATAAAACGCCCAAAATTGCTGTCAATATTCTCCGAAACGATTACTTTTGACGATACAATCTTATATCGTGATATAATCAGTTTTGCTTGTGCGTTTTGCATCAAGAAGTAAATGATGTTATACTTTCTGCCTATTGCAAAACTTCTTTGGATAAATAATAAGATTATTAATTGACTTATTTCACAAAGAATATTAGGCTATAAATATATAAAAGCGTATAAAAATAAGTAAAAATTTTGGTTGAATGTATCTCTTACATAAATTATGTAGCAATAAGAAAAGAGATCTTCGGCATTAATATGAATGTCGCAAAAATAGCTAAATATAATTGATTTCATTGAAAGGAAAAATTAAAATTCATATAATTATTTCAATGATAGTTGTTTACGTAATTACGCGAATAATTAATTATTGATGGTTTACACGGAAATAAATTGTTTTCTATGTGACTCGCACATTATTGTTCCATCATTTTTATCAAATCATTCGTTTTTATCAAATGTTTCGATTATCGTACCATTCCATATCTGTTAGCAGAGGCATATCATGGCAATAGAAATTAACAAGGATCGAACGTTTTTACTTTCATGTTATTACTAGCCGTCATTGAATTGTTGCGTTCGGAAATACCTCGTTATCGTGACGACAAGCGATGCGATAAGCAGGAAACCTGCTGGCGTGGCTAAAAGTGTAGCAGCATTATAAATTGGACAGTAAGGACACTGTGAACTACCGCAAACTTCGCATATATTTAAAGTATACGTTGGCAGTGCGTCAAATATAGATTCGTTAAAACGTTCTGAAACAAAAATAGTGTGAATAATATAAATTAATCATATAAGCAATATAAAATATTAATATATATATATATATATATATATATTTATAAGTACCTGGTGAATAGTAGTCGTAAATGCGAATGGGAAGATATCGTGACATATTTGCAACAGGATACCAACGTTCCACTGTAAAGTTTACGCATGTCTCTTCGTAATCTAGATAATCGAAGTAGAAAAGCACTTTCTTGTCTTGGAAACGTGCTCTCTGGAGATTTCTTACTCGTTTCGATAAAATGTATTTATCCAGAGTTTGCTGCTGAATTATATAGCCAGTTGGTATGGCTACATCCAACACAGCCATACCAGAACGCTCGGATTCATTGAGATTCGTCCATCTGTAGCACAAATACATTTTTTTTATAGCAGTAGAGATAAAAATAGCAAGATGTTATTATGATTGATAATAATCTCACCTTTGACAACTAAGATATGAGATGTGAGACTGATTTCTGCCATGGAAATTCGCTCTGGTGACTAGATCGAAGGATTTAATCGGCGGCTGCGTTTGGAATCTCTTTATATCCACATTATACTGTACATGCATCTGCAAAATAGCATAACCTGCGCCCTTTGCCTGTACTTTCACAGTTCCCCATGCTTCTGGTATCTAAAAAATAATCATACAATTTATGAGCATGTCGTTTTGATATCATCGTACAGAATATCTCAAAATATTATGCACCTCAATGGTTTGAAGTCTTGCTATATTCTTGTCGTTTACAGTTAACGTCTTAGTTTGTCCTGGCAAAGCGGTAGCTTCCACCGTTACCGTGAGCGAACTGACATCCCTGATTCTCGATCTCACAGTGTATTCCATCAGTGCCTTCATCGCCCAAACAGTGTCCTGAGTAGAGGCCCATCCGCCATCCGTCAATCTCTGTGCGTTCAACCACTTAACAATCGGCTCTATCATGATCTCTTGTCGAGCGACGTGCACGAGTAGCGCGTATGAGGTTGTCTCTATGTTTTCAGAGTCATATTTGTAAGGTAAACGTGGCAGCAGGAAAGGTTTCTGATTCTCCAACTTGTAAGGAGGAAGTGGCACCTGTTCTCTACCCCAGTACGTCAGTCCACCCTCTCTCCGTGCGTGTCTCGCCAAAATATTGAAAGCTTGTTCGGCGGTTGAGGCTTTTGCCACCAAAAGTGCATAAGCTACTATCGCTATCTCGTATGGCTTGCCGCGTTCCTCTAACAATTTCAAATTTCTCTCCAACCATTTGATAGCGTTGGCCGCACTGAGAGCCACTTGAGAACCTAGACCTCCAGTGAGATCTTTGACGCTTTCCAGTGTGATAAGGACATGAGCAGTAAGACTGATGTTCCGATGAGTAATTATATCGTTTCTATAATTCAAGGAACTGTTCATCTTCCGGTCCGGCAGCCAGGTTACCTCGTAGAACGCACCTTCTGGCGTCTGATGTTTCAGTATCCAGGAAACCGCCTGGGCTATCACCTCGGGATCGATGTACAAATAGTTCTCCCATTCGTAGAAGCTGGCCTCCTGGAATACTCGCGCGCAGAACGCTGTCAACCAGACACTCGGCATCGATTGATTCCAGTCAGTACGGAAGAAGCTAAAAGACCCATCGGGATTCATAAATGACAGTTGTCGTTGATAACCGATATTCATGTAGTAGAAACTTTCTTTTTCCTGCGTGCGATTGCGTTGATTAATCAGACGCATGTATAGGGTGGTGTACATGTTGGCAGCGAAGCTAAACATGTTTTGTTCGGCGCAATCCATTGGCAGATTCATAAGGCTCGTCGCATTTACCGGCATTGTCGGAAAGATCGGCCCCACTACGTCGCCGACTAAACTGATGGTCGCCTTGTTGGATCCGAACACGTAATAACGGTTCTCATCATATGGTATGATCGGTGTCTCAGTAATGTTTACATGCATATATTGAAATACATAAGCTCGATTGCTGAGATCCAGTAATATCGATTGATGCCGATGCTGCGGCACTCCGTCGGCCTCGACGTACAGATCGCGAGTTACCGAGTCTCTGCCGATTAAAGTACTAGCGTAAATGTGAACTTTGATATGACCAAGCCTCACTGGTACGATGGGCAGATAAACAATGTTAGCATCTTGCGCAGGAATCCAGATGAAGAACTGATGTTCGCCGAAGGAAGTGCGCGGCTTGTATGATTGTACAATACCGTTGTCCTCGACGTGAACAAATTTATAGTCCCTGGAGTCTGCCAATACGACTGTCGCTTCGATATTATAGCGCATATAATTGAAAACAGACACACGAATACCGATCTGTTCGCCCTGCCTGCTGCGAGTCGGCATCTCCACATTTATGTAGAATGGCAAAACTCCGGTATATTCCAGCGCTCTTGGCAACATGCCAAAACCCATGCTGGGTGACATGCTAAATGCAGTGACCATCCAGTGAACAGGTCTTCGCGGCACGTCCAGATTAAAGATCTGCCGACCATGTGGACCGATATTAATATCTTTCCACAACCAGACGTTCTCATAATGTCTTTGAATTCGATTGAAACGCCATTTGCGAAATTCTGCCAAGTCGGTTGCGTTTCGCTCGACGCATCGCGCCTCGTCCGTCCCATCCTCGCAATCGAACACGCCGTCACATTTTTTCTCCAATCTATAACACCGACCGGATAGGCACTCGCCAAATCCCAAAGTTTGATTACAGATTTCGGGCCGCCGGTGTATTACCGCATCCGTGAAAACAATTAAGCCGATATAGTCAAACGTGCGATTGACGTCGATACCGAAAGTGGACGACGGGAAGTAGACGATCTCGTCTGGATCGCCATCGTGGTACTGCCAGGTGTGCAAGTGAGTGCCATTAGTCTCTTCGTCAAAGTGTGCCATCTTCGTAATCACATTTGCATACGTCAGTTCATTGCCCGCTTGCATGGTGTAGAATGAACGATCAATACCTGACAATCCAACATAAGCGCCAGGCTCGCCATAGATGGCCACTTCGACGCGCTCACCTGTTCTCGCTTTCTTGTTGTTGATGAATATAGTAAAGTTATTGCGCGAGATACCGTTCACCGAGAACGTCAGTGAATCCGCTACAACTTCGCCATGATGACCCACGTAATATACCACCGCAGTTGCAACAGGCGCCATCTCAGGACTTAAAGGTATTGCAAAGGTCCTTACGTTGTGTTGCATATTATCTTCTCCAACCAAAAGTATTATACCTTTAGACATGATTATGTAATTAAAGGAATCGATGTGGAAGTTGGTTTGTACATGAAACACCATGTATTCGCCAACTTTGGGTTTCTCAGTAGAAGTTGATATCTTGATATGTTTCATATTCGGAGACTCGTGAGCGAGCAACAGCAATTCGGTCTGCGCTCTGTAACCTTCACCGTCGGTGATGTGTGCGTAGATCCTCATAGAAGTAATATCGTTCAGAATCTGATTAGCATCGATATTTTGTTCCAGCCCGAGTTGCTTTCTGAGATCCATCTTTATGGACCACACATCTGCGTGTTCCGGCGATGCTACTGGATACTGAGTATCGATGTTACGACGTCCGCTTCGCATTTCGACATCCGCGCGAATTTCCATTACAGCACCTATGAGTTGCGTAGGTCGCAGCGGCGAATTGTCATGAAAAGACGCAACCAAATTCAACGAGAACGGCATCGCTGGTTTAAAGACTTGAGGACTACCGCCGAGGAAACGAATTTTTGTAGTGGAATTAAAAATCCTCGCTGTAGAATATCCGACGATCACCTCATCCAAGAACCTCTCGCCTACTGTTGCAACTACAGTGACCTCCATTCCGTCGATGGACGAAACAAAGCCCAATAATTCTTGCATAGGATATTGGAAGTAATATGTTCCATTGAAAAACCTCAATACTGGTATTCTCTCCTCGTAAAAGTTGAGTGCTCTAAACCACGCCGGATAATACTCGTTGAAATTAAAATATCTTTCGACTGGCTCAATCCCCAAAGAAGTGCGCGTTCTGTCCACTGGCTTGAAGCTGGCTTTTAGAGTTAGATTACCTCTTACCGGCGCGCCCGAGGTATAATTTGCCTGAACGATGCCATAAATATACGGATCATTGTCGAAAAAGAATGCCGGCATCGTAACGTTCACCTCGAAACGTGTTTGATAGTATTCTTCTACCAAAAATGTCTTCTCCTCTACTTGATTCTGTGCTATTATCTGCACGATCCATTCTCCAAAAACAGGCTGATCGGACAATTGATACGATAGGGACACTGTACCTAGATTGCTCTGCCTGCTAAGCCATCTTCTCATAATTCTTCTGTTTGGATCTAACATAAATACGTCCACGGGATTGTTATATGCTTTCAATTCTGTATCTATTGGGATCGTTCTGAATCGCACAGTTTCGCCTTGCATATATACAGGCTTATCCAATTGTATAAATATAGTCATGGAACGTTGTGAGAAGATCAATTTAGTTTCGTTCAAAAAGGCCTGGCCACCTTTCAGGCTATTGTACATCCCTTCTATACGCAGTTTATAATCACCACCTACAGAAGTAGGTGGCATGCGCATCATTAGAGTTTCTGGTATGCCTTCTTTAACTTCTTGATAATCCGCTGCAATTTCTACACCATTGCGTTGAATAGACGAACGTACTATAATAGGTAATGGGCTGTGAAGAATGTTTACAGCAACTCTGTACACTTGATCTGGTCTAACCATGCGAGACGCAACGACAAAATATGTGCTGTAAATAAATTAAAAATTTATATTGAATCTTTCAGTAATATTTCATTTACTTAATATTCTATTTTAGTGTCAAACATAATATATTGATACTCACGCTTCTTTAATAATAACATTTTCATTTTGACCTAAAGGATTTCGGAATCCAAAGTTTGTATTCTGATCCCATTCATCGTAACGATTCCGTGGAGGAGGCCTTGAAGTAAATTCCACTGAGTCTGGAGTGAACTGGCCATTTCCAGAAGCCAAGAGTAATAAGAGAATCCAGATCGACATTTTTGCTGAAATGTATGATTCATCCTTCATTTATATTCCACAGAAAACACTCAAAAACATTCTTTTAAATGGTATAATGTTAAAGGTCAGATGCTGCGCTGATTTTCGGTTAAAATGATAACAAAAATATAAATAGATGCAATTTTTGACACATCCATTTGACATTTGTCATTTTTAATTAGTAGTATGTGTAACTTGTTAAATTCAGTTGATCTTACATACATATATGAGTTATTCAGGTAGTATCATAATTTCAATCACTATGTGTTTGAAAAAATAAAATAATAACATGGTAAAATAAATTAAAAAATAGATCGCTCCCGGAGGGGGTTAGGTAGCGCGCGACGGTCAACGCCCAACGCGCATTCTTCGAATCATGTGTCATTAGGGCTCACCTTAGGATCGCGATTTCCCAATCAAATCAATCGAGTCCCGCATATATCACTGTATGGTGCACGCGATTAGCATCACCGCGATCGCATGCGCTTACATACGAGAATATTAAAACAAACCGACAAGTACGTCGCGCATTGTATAGAATTTTGAGAGCGAAAGGAGTGGCCGTTACAAACTTGTTTCGTCCATAAACATATAAAATACTATATAGAGTCTATACTGCGATGAGAGGAGGATTTACACCAATCACAAATATATAGTTATCTAGTTATAAATATATAGCTGAACCGAGCCTATCCGAAAGGAACCGAATGCATTCCGCTTACGTCACTTCTAAACCTAACCCATCCCTCTTGACCATATCGACAGCTAATGTTCCGTCTATATATTTTATATGTCTATGGTTTCCTCTAAATACATATGTAATATATGCAATGAAGATGGGTATGTTATATAAGAGAATAGACCACGAAGAACCGTTGCGTCATCTGTGAACCAGTGACTGAAGATTTCCATCATTGTTGCCTCTCTGTATTTTTCCTAAAAAATGAAACCGAAACAACGTGTCTAGGGATATGACAATGCAAATTGACATCGATTTCGCTGTAATGTGTAATTCACCGGCGTAACCCCTGCTATTTGAGCACTGTATACTATTTTGAATAATATCAAAAAAATATTTAATATGCGTATTTTGAACTACATTTCATGTATTTTACAGTGCTATTTTTCATAGATATCTATTTATCGTTATGGACGAAACATGCGAAAAATTATTTTGCAATGCACTGACGTGAGTTTACAACTTGACAATTTATTCTTGTATATATATATATATATAACAGCGCTTATTGTAAACATAATTAATTTTTCAAAGCGACTAGTAAATAATTTACACATAACATTGTTTATAAGCACAAAAAATTATTTACTTTAATTATATGAAAAATTTTTCAAAATATGCAAAGAAAAATTAATTTTATCGTAGAGACTAATTATACGTCAACTCTTATCTATATCACATCATAATTAATTATTGACACATGCATTTCGTTAAAATTTGCATTCTCTATTGTCAATTGATGTATTCTTTATAAACAGGGCAGAAGAATTGTTACGCAGCAAGGGTATTAGAGGTAGCATATTGGAAGAATGGGAAAGATCTTTGAAAATTTTACCCAAAAGTGGGAAGAAACATTTTGAACCTAATAACTCTTGGCTCCAAAATGTTCAGATTGAAAAAGGGCTTAAAAATCGTAAAGACTTATTAAATATTGAAAGAGTTGAACGTATCTCAGAATTAGCCAGTGCTGAATGGATCCCATCCCAAAAGAAAGCCCTTGTTACTAAAAGATCTGGTCAGGAATGGAATAATTTTGGCCTGGAAAAAAATGGTTCCCTATATTTATTACCAGAAGAAACATTATTTCTTATAGAAACGGTATGTTTTCTAAAATTTAATATAATTTCTCTAACTTTTTAAAAACTTTATGAAACTTACATTATTTCTATAGTGTTAAAAAATGTGTTAAAAATTTATTTTTAATATATTGTATATCCTTGTATATTATAGAATTGTCTTGAACTCATTTGGAATGGCGTCCCATGTTCTGTTCAACAAGCATATGAGATTTTAATTGATGACTCAGTATGTACTTTGGAAGAATATAGAGTTTATAGTCAGTTAACACGCTATGGTTATCGTATACAACGTTACTTTTATGAAGAACCAGAAAAGTGTTATAGATCAGATGAATTTACTAAACGGAAAATTATTGTTGATCCTGAAAGTGGACTGAGGATGTCCGACAATCAATTGCAGAATCAACAAAGCACAGAAAAATTAAAAGAAAGTTTGACAAAGGATATGACAAAAACATCAAATAAATCATTTGTTAATGCTAACACAAAAAATCAAGAAAATATTAGAAGAGAACCAGTAGAAGAGGCAGTAGAAGAGCCTGTGGATCAAGTAATACAAGATGTAATGGTCCATCTTTTATCTAATATAGAAGACCAGAAAAGTGTAAATAGCTCGGTTACTCTTGAATTAATGGAAAATGATACAATACAAAGTGATATGAATAGTGAAGACAGGAATAAAAATTCTAAACCAGAGATAATTTCTGATGAAACATTGCTGGGCAATATTAAAATTCTCAGAGACTCAACATGTAACCCAAAAAAAGCAATTAAAGTATCAAAATGGCCGGGTGCTCGCATCCAACGTAATGTTAAGCAATTGCCTAAGAGGAGTAATAAGGTATTATCTCCTGAAATTTCTCTAATTGATTCTGATATGATAAATGAAAATCCTAAAGTGGAGAAACGAAAGTTCACGCAAATTGACGAATTATCACATACGAAGAAGTCAAAGCATGAAGTAAGATATCTTTATATATGTATATATGTATTGCAATTTGTGAAATTAATTTTAATAATTTTTTCTTTTAATTAGGTAATTGAATTGTCTGACGATGAGATCCAGGAATTACCACAATGTATGACAAGAATGGAAATGTTGAACTTGTTACCAAATATCGCTTTTCAATCGGATATTACAGAGAAAATTCCGAGGCGATATATACCACATAATATAAGGCCCCAGAAGAACATTTATCAATATAATCGGACGAAAATTTTATCTATGCAAGAGAATGATAGAAGAGCACGACAGAATTGCAAAGATATTAGGACTAACGCGAGGCAAAGTACATCGCATTTAAGGAGTCCTGTTGCCTTCAATAATAGAAACAGTCTTTTCCATAATCAACATTCACGATCGCCTTTGTACGGTCTATCACGACCGTTCTATCCCATGGACCAAATACACGGGACTAACATTGGTTTGCCTTACGCATATAGATTTCCCTTCAATTACAGTCCAGACGTTTATGTGCAGAATAGAATCACGCAAAACGTATTTCACAATTTGTTTGTTGCCTTTGGAAATAATGGAAACGCCGTTCAGCAAAGTAGAAGTCTAACTATACAAATGAATAATTTCGCAATGCCAATCGCGCATATGGAAGGTTATCGAATGAGACATTTCTTTGCGGAGAATCAATTTCGGCATGGTTTTTATCAGAATTTTTCGTGGCAACAGAGATTTTGTCAACGAAGAATGTTAGAGAATACGTCAGTGCATAACAATACACATCCTGTTGCGAGACGATATGATGACACTAACAGAAGTAATCAAGTCGGTCATGAGGTCGTTAATCGTCCTTCCTTTACGACTCGTTTAGGAGCTAATTCATGGACGGAACTAAAAAGAAAATGGTCTGAGGAGAAAACTATTACGATTGACGATGAAGATTATAAAAGTAAGAATGAAAGTGACGAAGAATGCAATGAAGTGCAAGTCGTAAAGCTTATCAATCCATTGATCGGTCCGAGAAACGTATCCTCACTGGTAGAAATCTTCAATAAACTCGCTATAATAAAATCGGCACCGGAAAGGACCGTTAGAAGGAAAAAGAACAGACATAAAATATCATACAATGTGTACTCCTGTACTCATCATTATAGAAAGACGAATCCTGGTCAACCGTTGTACAGCTTGGTAGTGATAAGGTATCTTCTGTTAATGAAAAAAAATATACTTTTGGTATTATACATTAGCATTCAGTAATTTTCAACAAAATTATAGGAAAGAAGACTCATTTCTCCAACCCGTCGAGTTGAATCGCCTGCAACAGGATGCAAAGGGTTCTCAGATAATATTAGCACATGTATCAATGTCGATATCGTACATTCAACCAGGTATTATAACGATGCCAAATATAATTTGCACCTGAGTATTCTCCACTGGTTGCAATTATTTTAGAGCAAATGACGGGCAACGTATATAGCTATCTATTCAAAGATTGCTTTGTAAAATTCATAAATTTTATTTTATTGTAATAAACTTTTGCATACTTATAATTGATGAGAATATATAAAAGATTTTTTCTGTCCTTATGCTTTGCAACAAACAGTTGTGCATCTCAAAATGTCCATGCAAACAAGTTTGCATAACTATATGTAGAAAAAATTATAATCATGTAAAAAGTTTTATATTGTTGTATCTTTCTTATATTAAAGAATTGATTAATTTTTTCATATATTGATGTGAAACTATATATATATATTCTAATTAGTTTATTCGTATAGAATATATATATATATATATATATATATATATATAGCTTTGAATATACATATATATGATAATTAATATATGTATATATATTTTATTAAATTACACATTAACATTGAATATATTTTTATATTTATATTGAATATAATATATTTATATAATATTAGTAGCATTTTAGGGATAATATAAGTGACCGAATTCGCAATAACGTACATAAGATAAAGAAAGACTATCACCTGACCTTCTCTCTCTCTCTCTCTCTCTCTCTTTCTCTCTTTCAGTTTGAAACATGTGTCAGAGATCTACGATCTATCTTTGTGTATCTCTTATGTGTTTACACATAGTTGTCACATTGCATCTCGTATGTATGTCACAGTATTGTGATATTTAATAAGCAGGCGTCACACATAAATCACAGATTTTAAATGGAAGAACCAGTGCAAAAAAAAATTCGCAGGGAAACTCCTACCAAATGCGAAAATGACGACACGGTGCAAAGCTGTGAAAACTTAGTGGATTCGAATATCTACCTAACCTATGACATTCTGAGAATTGTTTTTCGGTATTTAAATGGCAGAGATTTAGCAAGTGCCGCTATGGTTTGCAGGTATAATATGTCCGTAATACATTAATGGTTTGCACTCAATTTAATCCTAAATCTATACATACAATCAAAGAGTTTTGTACTGAAAAAGAATTATGCATAAGTACGAAAGCAAGTTCTCTACTTATAAATAAATTAAATTCAACTTATATACATAAGTAATCATTTTATATATCATTTATTTTAAAATATATATCTAAATTCACAAATTTTACATGTAAATTTATTAGCAGTTATATTTAATATCATTGTCTGTTAAAAATTGTAAACAAAAAGTAAACATGATATAAATTGATACTATATATAATATGAACTGCAATGTACAATTATACTTTACAGGCTTTGGTTAGAAGCTGCAAATAATGAAAAATGCACAAGAAGTCCTTATTGTTTTATAGAACGTTACGTACCATCTAAAGATGATAGTTTAAATTGCATCAAAAACTCAAGAGTTAAACCATCTGTAGGATTTTTTTTTATACCTACAAAATCACAATTTAGAATAAAAGGTATTATATATACATATATATCTTATTTTTACATATTATATTACATATATATCTTATATTCTTTTTAATTAATATATTGATATTTATTATTATAATGTTTAAATGGCATAATTATTACATATATGTATTCAGATATTTAGTATTAATATATTCATATGCAGATGAATAAAAAAACTTTATTATTAATAATAAATACAGAGTTATACTCTAAGACAATTTATGATAAATCACATTTTTTAATATATGTGATTTCTATATTCTTCTATTCTAACACTTACATATTTTATCTTTTTTTTATTTATTTTCATCTAATCATGGAACAATATTATTAAATTTAATCTTCTATCTTTTTCTTATAAGCATGTATCCTAGATTTACTTCCACAAAATTGTGACGCCATAATGCTTAATACTAGTGGTATTGTCATCAATAATAAAGAGTTGCAATATAATGCATTTCCAAATATGGTATGTGCATTTTTACCACAAATTCCAAATGTGAAAATCAACATGTTTAAAATATTGAACCTATGTTCCGAATTAAATCCGAGAACATATGAAAAATATACGTATAAATATCAACAAAAAGAACTTATTAATATGATTGATCAAATACCAGATCATGACAAGTCTACATGTTTAATGCTATTTTGCAATAATCTAGGTTATAAAGTAGCAAAGTGTTTAGCATCGACTGTGCAAAAAAGGTAATTTAAAATTAAATTTTCCCAATAATTATATATATATATATATATATATATATATATATATATATATATATAATATACAGCAGATATTGGATGTGATATGATTTTTTTTTTACTTATAGGAGAGACAATAGAATAGCTTCTTTATGGGGTGGTGTAGTAGAAGAAATGTACATGAATAATACACATGATGCTACATTTGATAAACATCCATACCACAGAATCGATAGTACATATTGTCTAGCTATCCTAATTACTGGTCTCATACAATCATGGTCTACAGTTATAGATAGAGAATGCATCGCAAAGGAACAAATTGAAGAAAGATTAAGATTATTTAAGGATCAAGTAAAGTTAAAGAAACATTCCGTGGGATTTATGTTTGCATGCACAGCTCGTGGATTTAATATGCATCAAGACAGAAATGTGGAATCAACGATATTCAAGACATTATTTCCCAAAGTACCTTTAGTCGGTTGTTTCGGCAATGGCGAGTTTGGGAAAAATACAATGCCTGTTGAAGAAAATATTGTAGGAAAGAAAAGTGAGTAATTTTCCAATTTCTTTTGCAATAAAAGTATTGTCTCTGGAAAAAAGTACACGTACAGTTTTCATTTGATTTTAGCAAAGGGCACAAAGTGGTACAATGAATACTCAACTATATTTATGATACTTACGTACGGTTAATGTTTTGAAAGAAAATGCGTATGAATGTTCGTGCTACAATTATTTTTAGTTATTCGCACGTGACTAGATTTTAATTAGATCTCCTTTTTTCTGTCTTTTATTTATCTTTTTTCTATTTATATATAAGCAATGGCACTTATATTCATAAAGGAAAAACATATAACACGAAACGAATATTGTAGCAATAAATCTAACTGAATAGGGAGATTGTATTTTACTTTTAAATGCGTTTTACGAATATTTTGTACGAGTTCTAAAATTACTACCGAAGATTAAAGAAACGAATATGTTATATGTGGTAATATATTATATGTTAGTATACTACATGCATACATATTTTGTATTTTGTTTCGTACTACATTTTTTTTTTTTTTTTTTTTTTTCGTTTTCTGATACGCATGTTATAAACGATTATTCTAGATTATACCGGACGGATGATCACAATACAATCCGTCTTGTTTAAATCACGCATATCAGAAAATGCAAATGCAAATAATCCAAGATACCGAGTTGTTACTTTATAACATTTGTAATATTATCGGTTAACTAACCGGTTTTCAAATGCTGATTTAGTGCTGGTCACGCGCGATATGTGTGCACGAGGTATTGTGTGCAATTCGGTAATCTACACCCTTCTGAATATAATTATAATCTCCGAAGTTGCTTGACAGTACTTCCGCGCTCGCGATACAACGGTATGAGATAAAAACTGAAGAAACTAGGCCAAGCGAAAGGGCGTCTTATCGTGATGCTACCAGGATTTAAAAAGGAGCCTCCACCCCGTGATATCAACAATTTAATTACCACAATCGTTATTAGCAGTTTTTAAGGTCCGAGTTCGTACGACTTGTAATAATAACTAATTTTGTTCGCTATTTTATGCCAATAAAATGTTACTAAATCTATTTTTGAGACAAATTATTGTTCTTATTGTATTGTGGTATTCTTCTGCGCATTCGGAACGATGGGAAAGCGGTTTGCGCCAAAGATACGACGGCTATGGAGAAGATTGGATATTCATGCCTGATGGCAATGGGCAACCTCAAGTAGCAGTATTAAAAGTGCAAGATAGTGGAATGAGAGGCGTATTGGACGGATCGGAAATAGCCTACATAATTTATACTCGGTATCCAATTAAGTTGTATAACAATTAACAATAAGCTCACTACTTGCGTAATTTCTGTTCGTTTGATTTAGCTTTCCATATTTTTTTAAAGATCCAATTCGAAAGAAGGCACGCGAGTAACTCTAAATGATACTACGAATCTCACTAATTCTGACTTTAAGCCTTCGCGAAAAACGAAATTTATAACGCATGGTTGGAAATCAAGCGCCATGAGCGCCGGGCTTTTAAAGATGAAAGAAGGTACGACTACTTATTTCTTTGATTAATTTACAAGTTGTATCTCTACATCCGTCGAGAAATGTATTTCTTGATATTTGTGCTTTTTGAAACAGCTTTTCTTACTCATGGTGATTATAACGTTATCCTCGTGGATTGGGAACCTTTGGCCGCGAGCACGTTTTACTTGGGACCGATGCAAAACACCGTAAGCGTCGGGACTAATGCTGCCAATTTCATAGATTTTTTAGTGAAAAACACCGGATTAAAAACGAAAGACGTTCATTTTATCGGTATACCGTCTTGTGTAACAACGATAATGTTTCATAATTACATTTGCATATATTAGTTTGTGTTTGTCGTTGATCTATATAAGGCCATTCTCTCGGTGCACACGTGGCTGGAAACGCGGGCGGTGCAACGACTGCTGGGAAATTGAGCAGAATAACAGGTCTAGATCCAGCGTTGCCGGGATTTCACATGCTCGCTTCTGAAAAGACTCGATTGGATTCTACTGACGCAGTATTTGTCGATGTCATACATTCCTGCGGAGGTGTGTTAGGCTTCCTTCAACCTCTGGGAAAGGCAGACTTTTATCCGAACGCCGGTACGGCGGTTCAACCTGGATGTTGCTGCGTTCCCGAAATAATGGGTAACAAATCCTTCTTTAGTATTAGCCTAAATTTTTGTAACAGAAACATCATTCTTATTTCTATTTATTTTAGAGGCTTGCAGTCATGGACGATCATATGAATACTTCACGGAAAGCATCAATTCGAAAACGGGATTCTCGGCGACAAAATGCAGTAACTGGGACTCGTTTATGAACGGTAAATGCGCCAATTCGCAAGTGGTGTTCATGGGTGAGCACGTCGATCGGACTGCCGAAGGTCTATTCTTTCTCAGAACGAGATCAAGTCCACCTTATGCGTACATACCGAAAACGATAGTCGATAACAATGTCTAAATAAAATAATTTGTGTATGGAATATTAATTGTAGTTCCTCAGAACGCAAACATATCTCGAAGCAATTCATTTTATCCTACATAGGTTACTGATGATAGCAAAAACAGCAAATATAAAACATCTGGCTTTAATAAATAATAATTACATTATTTTACACATGACTGAGGTATAATAAACATAGCATAGTCAAACGAATATTTCTGAATATTGTAATATACCCTGGCCTCCAAACTTGTAAAATTTTGCTTTATGCATCAATTGTATTATACTCGACATCTATACTACTTTATGATAGTTAAGAAACGAACAGCACCAAAAAAATACGGGAATGACTTAATATTAAATCGGTTTATAAAGCAAAGTAGTAACATATTTTTTACGATAACGGTGCGTAGCTGATAAGACCATCACACTATCCTTAATACTTAAAGCATAAAGATGATTTAGCATAACGTGATTTGGTTCAGGTAGAAGAGTAGGCTCGCACTGAAAAAATAATAGGCACAATAATAGAGAAAGTGTCTTGTTAAATTTTATTCAAACTATTTTTTTTTCATTCAACTTACGGATAATGGTGTGTCCTTATTAAGAATAACTTGTAACAAGTGTGGTGGCAAGATAGGTGGACCAGCTACTTTCTCCCAAGGTTTATGTGGTGGTATTTCTTGCCCATATTCTGTTTGAGTGCTACTACTAACACCCTCGCTATCTTTTGCGAGAGCTTGAAATACTTCAAAATCAGATTTCCTTACAGAGACTAAATTGTTTTTAGAACCCATGCCATTGTCTACGATTTTCTGTACAATACCAGTAATTTTTCCATTTTACAAGTGCTACATACAGCATAATGTATATAGAGTTATTAAATCTACAAACATAATGCTCACCAGACCAGGATCATGCCTCCATTCTCCATCGACAAAAAATTTATACTGATGCTCTCCCTCTGGTAGATCAATTATTGTGACAAAATCCCCATGGCTCTTTACCATTGGCAATGTTTTCCATCCAGTAAATGTCCCGCTAATATATACTTGCTTGCCTCCTCCTTCCCATTTAAAAACTGTCGGTAGCACCTTATTGTCTGCAACTTTTGTTCCTTCAGAGACAGTGTTGGATCTTGGTCGCTGTGAGCCAAAATTCTCTCTGTCTTGTTGGTTACTCTATTTATATCCAAATAAGATTATATATTGTAGATTGTGATTATAATGATATTTATACATACATAAATATACATATATATAATATTATACATATATAATATATATACATATTATACATATAACATTATACATATATATAATATTTATACATACAATTGTATATTTAATATATATAATATATTAATTCAAATTTCTTTTATTTTGTAAGATATATTTTACTTTTGCCAAATATGACTCTTCTTCTTCTTGAGAAGAGTGAAAGAGAAGACTTGGTTTTTTATCAAAGACAAATGCTTGGCCTTCCTTTCCTGGAGACGGTGGAGGATGATCTTTATTACGTCGATGCTCTCTACTTGCTACGTTTCCATGATGATGGCTGACAGGCTGGTTGCTTCCCGCATTACCCATTATTGTGTCTAAAGGTTTAACAAAAAATACAAAGAGAAATCAGATTTTATACTTTTTACTTTATCCAAACAAAATTTCAAAGTAAAGAAATACTAGATAATAATATTACATATGAATATAATATCGAAAAATAATTGATATTCCAATGATAAATTGATAGGTTATTTAACAACAGTACTACGTCTCTTTCTAAATAAAAATAAAAATATATGTCCAAGTTTAAAGATTTAGATATTATTTAAGCTGTTAATATATTATTTAAATATATATATGTAACTATAAATTCTCTCTTATCATATATATAGATAGATAGATATATATATATATATATATATATATACATATATATATGTATATATATATTCATACTTAGAACATCAGTACAAGTGTTTTGTGAAACAACATTACTTACTCGTTTGCAAAAATCTTTTTAACTCAACATATACGCATCAATGACGAACGACAAATCGGATATGTAAATTCATTCGTTGACAATATTAAAGTTACATTAAACGAGTTTCAACACAGATTCCGATACTATTCTACTTTTACAAACATTTAAGTTGTCTTGCGCACGCACGCCCAAAGATCATCGCGAAACAAACAATAAAACTGATTATGCATAAGGTATTTTGATTTTAGCTGTGTATATACAGTGCACATTCTCTCTCACTCTTTTCATGTCACAGAATTTATCAAACATCGATATTGTAGGATTTTCAAGGGAAACGCAGGAAACGTTGATATCTCAAATCGATAAAGTCAATTTCAATAAATTTTGTTCAGCGATTGTGTTTCGACTTATAAAAAGTGCATCAATTACGTGAATAAAGTATATGTAAAAAAAGAATATTTTACAGTAAATTAATTAATATGATAATATTGTCAATAAAAAAAATTATTATTTATTCAAGTTTGGCGCGCACGCGCAGACGCCATCTGTGTTTCGCGCCACAACGCGAGGGTGTCGTCGCATCGCACTCGCTCCGCAATTCTTTCGTGTTTTACGTTATCGAAAGCGAGTCCCGTGTCCAAACGATAATTAAAAGTGTTAAATTAGTGCCGCGCGATCATTATTTCATGTTGCTTTGGCAATTGTGGCCGCGCGTCGTCGTGACTCTTGTCGCGAATATTCGTCGCGTTCACACGAACGAATCTCAAGGTCGAAAAAATGTATTGCGCAGGCGCAACCGCCATGTTAGTTTCGCGCCGCGCTTGAACAGTATCGTTGCGTCTCGCTTGCTCCGCGATTATCCCGCTTTTTTGTATCGTCGAAAGCGAGTCTCGCGTCCGAATGAGTGTTAAGAGTGTTAAATTAGCGCCGTGCGATTATTGTCTCACGTTGATTCGGCGATTCTAGCCATGTGTCGTCAGAAATCTCGTCGCGAATACCCATCGTGTCCGCGGGAACGAATCTCAAGACCGAGAAATGTACTGCGCAGGCGCGAACACTTGTTCATTTCGTGCCGGATCTCGATGATATTTCCGGTTTTTACGTCGTCGGAAGCGGATTTAAAGTTCGAATCAGTGTCGGGAGTGCCGAGCTAGTATCGCGCGATTATGATTTGACAGTTGTAACTGCGTGACGTTGAACTCATTGGCGATTTTTGCGTTGTCGAAAGTAAATCCCGAGTGCAAAGTGTCGGTCGGGAATGTCGAACATAGCATTACTGTACCGTCAATTTCAATTTGGCTGTACCCGATTCACTACACCTAACCGTTGGTGGAGAATCGTGTTTTGAATGCTTGTCGTATCTGTCCAACGAATCTTACGACTGACAAACGTATCACGGGTGTGCGTGTGCGTAGTAATTGTCCGTTTCGCGCCGTATCGTAACAATACGTAATCTACGAATTATTGACACAAAGTGGTTTCGCTCGAATAAGTGAAACGCCGGGTGCCGGGAGTGCCGAGTAAAATGTCAAATGATCATCGTGGCATTTCGTGTGCGTGGCCGCGACTGTTGTTGCGTTAAACTGACATTTGTTATCATATTATACCGATAGGGTGAAATGTTCCTCATCATGGTTTCTGAACGGAACAGTCGCAGTGGACGCCGCTAGATGGCAGATGGTGCAACGAGACGAGGGCAGAGTACATATATAATATATATGTATGTAAATATAATGTGGCAGAGACTACACGGTTGGTAAGTAAATTCATTTCACGTACTTGTATATACTGCCTTGTTACGACGCAGAAAACGAATACATCTATTTTTTCGACAAAAACGTTATAGAAATAAATTAAATAATGTAAAATTTTCCATTAAAGCGCCAATGTATTTTATAATCACGTTATCTCTGCAGTGCCAGAGCGTAGCATCAGTTTAGAATTTCTGCGTATCGTAACAATTAAAAATTACAGCACATATAATTTATACTCTAGATACGCTTAATTCGTTTCGGAAAAAGATAATCGCTTACATTTAATCGCTCATTCTTTTATAAATAATTGTATTAAATGAAAATGAATTGCCTACATTTTCTTATAAAATGATTGAAATGCGCTTTTTTAACTCGTAAAAAATATGTTGTTTATGCTAAAATTACGGTAAACATACTGGCCGTCAGATCCTTCTTCATCGCACATTTTTACTTTCCCTTCTCCCTTTCACACGCTCAATTTCATCTCCCCCTCATCTCCTTCTCGGTCGTCAATTTTTTTTTTCGCCGTTTCCTACGCGAATTTATTATTTATAAAGCCGAAAGTACCTCGGGCGTGTTTCGTCCTTCGTAGCCGCCGGCTACGAGAGTGCTTATATCGTGGCTCTATTGCTCTCCTCGCGGCCGCGAGGATTGATCAGAGGGGTTGGACCGCGAGTAAAAACGTGCCCCGTGTATTAAATATCCTGCAATAACAGTAATTACGGTTACGGTATTTTATAAAATTGCGCGGCTACTTCGCTACCGCGGCCTGTGGCCGAACCAAATGCACGTGAGCTTCATGGATGGCAAAATATTATCCAATTCCGAAACGAATCAGGCATTCGAGAGATTCACAAATTTCAAATATATAACTAGTGTTATATATTTTTTTCTCAACAATCATAAATCATAATCGAAATTTATTAAATACATGCGACGTGTAAAGGTATCTTCATCGCGTCTGCATCTTTGATATATACATATGTATATTTATATGTATTTGTGTGAATATTAAGAAAAACGCATTGAAATAATATTACAATATTAAATTGCAATTGTGTAGCACGCTACAATTATATAAATTGCGTTGAATTATATCTTTGCATAAAATATATCGTATATCATGTCTAAATATCGTACAATATTATCATGTCTATTTTTTTCCGATGCAATTATTTAAGGCCTAAAATACTTTAGCCAGTTGATAAAACGATAGGCGATTTTTGCTCAGTAACGATAAATTGCTGACATTTCACTTATCGAGATAATGGATTTCATTTACGCAACATGCGGTATATATTGATTATTTAAATCTATTCTTTATTTAGTCATGCTGATTAGATTAGTGTAAAAGGCTTGCACTATCTAAAGTAGGAACATCTGTTCATAGTTTTTGACAATTGTCGTGTTCGTTATATTCCATACGCGAATAATTTTTATCTCGATTCTCGGTGGACATGTTTGTAGAAAGATTTCGAAGATTTCGTATGGCGTTGCGTTAAAAGTGCGATAATAATACAAGTGTATATATATATATATATATATATAAATATACACACATAGTGTATATATGTAGATATTATTAATTATCAAGAAACATATTCATTTCGCGGGGATAATGAAATTTTGATTGAAAAAAATTCAGCGCTATATAATTATACTAAATTATTCTAAAATAAGATTTTTTCAAGTTAGACCTCATATAGTATAATGATACTATTACTATCATCCCTTTTTTTCTATCAAACTTGGCTAATGTTTTTATACATTTTTTTATTTGTTGCGATTAAGAAAGAGTAACTATTATCATTATTATATAAATTAGAAAAAAATCCGCCAAGGAATTAAGTTGGCCTTTATTCACTTTGGGATGTATTTTAATTATACATTATAAAACCAATCGATTTCGTCATATATCGACTGACGGAAGATCGTAAATTCGTAACGGGTCTCAAAAGTCGTCTAAGCCAGATGTCGAGCGTTCGAGATAAAAAAAAAATACCAAAGCATATTCGAGGAGAGAAAAAAGGAGGACCAAGACAGGGGGTGGCGGGGGAAAAGGATCGGTGAGAGGCGGTGTGTGCATGCGCTTAATCGATAATCACCGGCAAGTGGTTTCGTCCGAAAAGGGTGCGGTATACGATACATCTGCGAGGTATCATCAGCGCCGCGTACAAAAGGCCGATCCATCATCGGGCCCGACAATCCAAATTCAAAATTGGCCGGTCAGTTCCCAGCGGTCGCGCGTGCAATTACAATGGAGATTAAGAACAATCCAAACAATCTCCACGTCAGAGTAGCGTGGCAATTCGAAGACACGAAAACGTCTCGAGATGAAAAGCTTCTTATCTTCGTTTCTCTTATACTTTGCGAGCGATTTCATCTTATTTTCTTGTTTATTTCTATATCGTAGAAGATATTATAACGCGTGTAGCGTGCAACGCGCAGGAGATGCCGTGTCGTAATATCGTCTGGCGCACGCGATTTTCTGCTTACGCGCCCAGTTGCTGAAATATCAATGTAAGCTGTTCATTGAGCGCGCGGTATGTCAGATTGTCCGCTTTTGATAGAAGAGTAGCCTTTGCGATTCGAGCGTAATAGTAGGTATCAACACAACGTGTTTCAACATATCGTTAGACTTTCGGATTAATAAGACTTGCGGTTGAGGGAACCAAATGGCGTTTTTCTCGCGCACGTTATAATTACGAACAATTTGAAAATTTTATCAGCACTTTAATAATTCAATCGTGAATAATAGCGCGACTGACAGTAAGTTAGTTATTATTAGTAATATATTAAAAATCTTTAAATGTTACATAGCTTTTCGATACACGCATTAGAATGTATAGTGTAGTAAAATACACAAGAGGTAGCACTGGTTGCTGCGAATTCTTGTTTTTAAAAATGAAGGAAATGTAAATAATTGTGATAATAGAATCTAAAATTCGTCTCATTTTACAATGCTGAATGTCATCTCGTAGTAAAACTGAAAAAATGTTTTCCCAGAACTTTTCCATAAGCTATGCTCGAATAGTAAAAAAGAAGACGATGACTTTTTTTTTCACTATGCAGCGAGAGCAGGATGCGCGAAAACGGAGCGCAAAAGTGCGGTGCGAAGAGAGAGAGGTGGGAAAGGATTACGATGCGTCAACGGCGATGACTGAACGAGCCGTAATCGCTGTGCCGATCTAATATTTCGAATAGTTCGCATTTACAATGGGCTTTATTGGCGGGAAAACTGTGAGGGGGTATTTTGAGCAGGCGGGACATCCATCACGGGGTGTCAACGCGATTGTCTTCCGCGGCGTTTGCCACGGGAAAGTATTGACGTCGGGCTCGCGCAACCGCCGAAAATGCCGTTCGCGCGCCATCGTCGCTCGGGAATGGATAAATGTCGTTAAAGTAATTAAAATCGGTTGCCGGTTGTACCGCGATCTCGAATAACGACCGAGTTTCCCCGTGGTTACACGATGCGACGATATCGATTCGCGCGGGAATGACGCGCCAGGAAACGCGATGGACAGTATTACTTCGGCTGACGAATTTATCCGGACGACACGGCGCCCGGCTTCGCCATTGTGTCGTATTTAAATGAGCTTTCTAATGTATTTAGCTTGAATACCGCGTGTGGCGAAAACTATACTACCCCGTGTGTGTATGTGTGTGTGTGTGTGTGTTGCAGAGATGCGCATTTTGCCACCGTTGCCGTCAATATCAATGACAAGATCATTTTATCAAGATTTAATTTTTCGAAAAAAAAAAAAAAAAAAAAAAAAATGCATCGAATTTCTTTTTCTTAATTAATGTCACGGTACAATATATGAAATTTGAAGTACCCATTCTATTTTTTATGTTATTATTCGTATAAAATGATACATTATATATATGTTTATATTGTCTTTCCATTATCAGTAATATTGATCTAGAATCAGTATTTGACATGTATTTATTGTAGTCGTTTAATGCAATGGTACTGTGTCTTATGCAGGAGATAATGCGTGCGCGAGCATGCGCGCCGCAATTTGTGTATCTATCGCAAATGTGTATCTATCGCGTCTGAATGTGCTAAAATAATAACGAGAAATTGCGGGCCGCGCGAGTAGAGAGAGCTGCGTTTGCAGGGGATGCCGACGTATAATCGAGGCGCACCCTCTCTCCCGGCTATCTGTTTTATTTATCCGATAACACGCCATTATGGGCGAATCGTGAATGCGGCTGTGCCGGTAACGATTGGCTATTTATAATAACACGTGGCATACGGGTAATTAGTTGCGCGCAAGCCACAGTGAAAAACCGAACGCCGGCATCGGTATCGAGAAAAATTACCGTCGTTTTTCATCGCGCCCCTTTGTCTACTTTATTTGGACTCTCATCACTTTTTTCCCCCCCCACCAACTTGTCTGCGAAAGGAACACTTTCGATCGTGGTTTCGATCGTGCATATTCTATTAATCGGTGCAATTAAATTTCACGTTACACTCTTGACAATTTTATCCATGATTGATTTTTTAATCTTAACTACAGGGGGGGAGAGAGAGAGAGAGAAAGAGAGAGAGAGAGAGATAGGCTTGTATGCAAATAGGCCACTACTTATATAGCGCGTCAGATGAAGCGATCATAAAACATAGGTCTCCTTGATAACTTTTGCGTTTAATCTTGTCATGTTTCCGATGCAAAAAAATATCGATGTATAAAACAAAAAAAAAAAAAAAACAAAAAAAAAAAACAACTCACAAAGTTACACCCGTTAAAATTAATACTTTATCGAGCAAAAAGTATTATCAGTATATTAATTTTCATATCGCTTTAAATGAGTCACATTTCGATATACCGATAAAAAAGAACTTTGAAAACGAAAAGAAATTGAAAGATCGTTTCTATTTATAATTCGGGCGGCTATTCGATCACGGAAGATTATACTGGGATTTCATCAGAGGGCAGAGGGAGACAGAGATACGATGGCTCGGATAAATATGGGCAGGGGAGAGGCAGGGCGGCTAGAAAGTCTTGTCCATTGTGCCGGATCTGTACAATGCTTATCGACGGTGATTGCTTCATTGCGGACTAGAACGGGGATGCTGGATGTAAGGGCGTGATGCATACACCGACGCGGCTCGGCGTTATCGGGTTATCGGCCGTAATGCACACGCACGCCGACCACCTTTCTACTGGGTTAACATTTCAATCTGGAAAATGTAAACCATCCCACACCCTCCTCGCCTCGCCTCGCCTCGCTCGCCTCGCTCGCTCGCTTGTTCTCCCTCTCTCTCTCTCTCTCTCTCTCTCTCTCTCTCTCTGTCTCTCTTCGTCGACACTCGCTCGTTTGCATATCGCTCGCTTGTTGTTCTCGCCCGACGAACGGACAAATTTGACTACGGCGAACCGATTGATTCTGCGATTGTGATTCCAATAGCCGCGTGCCGATGCAAAATTAAAACGGTAGAATTGGCATTCGCACGATACATGGCAGCGAGAGAGCTTCGTGACGATCGATATTCATCCGCCGCGAGAGTTTATCCAACGGTGAAACGCGTACCGTAAGAGACTGAAAGAGGGAGAAAATACGCGGTGAACGGTGCGCACAGGGTGAACATCGAAAAGTGCAATCGGGCCTGTTCTCGATGCGATCCTCTCGACGCGGGTCCTCTGCTCGGCTGCGTCTAGATGCGCTCGTATTCTATACGCGAGACGAGCAAAAATCCGCGCGCGCGCTTCTTTTTTTCCATCCGCCTTTCGTTCGTAACGTTGAGAGAGTGATCACCCTCCCCGTCCTCCCTTTCTCCATATAGGCGTGTAACGACGATGCGCAAACAATGACGAGGGTTACGTAACAGCTATGCACGATGCAAACACACCGTGTTGCGCTAAGCGCGTATCTGTAGCGGGGTGGGCAACGAGCGGTAACAGGGACTACGGTGGCGACGGCGGCGACGTCCAGGACGAACAATGCGTATCACACGGTGGCCTGTCTGAAAATGCCGGGCGTTCGTTCCCCATCGTGCCAAACCTCGCGCCAAACGCGAACAGCAGGAGCGATATCGGTGTGCTTTCGAAAAATAGATAGAAAAGGAGAGGCAGAGACGATAGACAGAGAGCGAAGAAGCGATATGCGTGCCATCGAGCGTAATATCCGAAATAAATTTCCGATAATTGACAGTCTCTCTGAAATGCTCTAAAGAATGGATTAGGAAAATTCATCGTTAATTACATTTTTCGCGTATCATTATTAGCTCGATATCGATATCTCGTTTATCTACATCAAACTACCGATTTCTCTTTTCCGGCAACATAATATAACAAAATACATTTAAGCACGATAATTGACCTTTATTATTATTGTTGTAATTATAGTAAATATATTATCCATCGCGCGCGTAACGTTTTAGAATTTATTATCTCGATAATCCGTTCGTTTCAGATTCTTCTCGCGATAGCCGAGTTTCTTAACGATTTAACAGTATCGTCGCGTTATCTGTTTGAGTTACGGAATTTCATCGGTGACCGCAGAACAAGAGGCGGCCGATGGTGATCGCGTTTCCACGAGCGAATGCATCAACGTATAGGTTCGACGACGGGACTGTCCTTCATTACGCACGAAGGAAAGTGCAGTCATCGGCGCGCATACCCGTAGGTATGCACACACAGAGGCATTAGCTCCCCCAAAGCCCAGCCGGTATTAATTCCACTAATTGGACGTGGTTTGGGTCGCGGCAAACATCGGTCCCCTACTGGTTGCCCCTCTTCCCCCGTTCCTCCGACTTGTCCGGACCACGCACATCGATCTTATGATCGATTGTCTTCTCGCAAGACAAAGGATCATTCTTATTTCATTTTGGAAAAGTTGTTTAAGCCTAGATATTTGTGTCGATGGACACGGCCTTTATCTCGTATCGCGATTTATTATATTCAGCAGTTTTGATATTACAAAAATATCACTCTTGTAAACTTGTCTGCTGTAAATTTTTTTTTTTTTTTCTTTTTTTTTTAAGTCACTAACATATAATTAACAGTAAATCTATTATATATGCGCAATTATGCTAGCGATATAATTACAATAAAATATTGATCGTAATATACATCTATATATCTCAGACACGTTTGCGAGATATCAAGCGTTTCTACGCTCGAATACTACAGCGCGGTAGTAATTAATTATAATTCACGTTGAAAATGCAAAATATCAATTAACGTACGGGATGATGTACAATTAAGAATGTAATTTACGTCGACTGGCACGCAAACTAGATTTACAAGTGTAGGAATAATGATCGAGCTTTTCGCCTGTGCGCTCAATGAAAGATAAGCCCACAAGGTTTTGCTTCGTTTCGAAATCTATGAAGTAGAGATCAGCTGTTTTGAGTAAACATATTTACCCGTAGAATCTGTACATGAGTATGCATGCGTTTGTGTCCGCATGTGCGTACGTATTTGTATATGCGTGTATTTATGTATGCATGTATGGCCGCACGAATGTATCGGTATATATACGCATACGACGATACTTCGCGAAGGGTCTCCCTAGCGAATCTAGGTCACCGGGCCGACGAGGGACGATGAGGGGTTGACCGGCCAAAAGAGAAGAGAGAACGCTAGACTTGTTTCCCTTCCTGTTGCTATCAGCCACGAAGCGTCTATGACGTGATAATCAGAGACCGTCTTCGCGAATCATCCCTGTCACATGTTTTTCGCATTCCGCTTGAGCAGAGTTAAGAAGCGCGTTTAAGATACGGATTAAAGCTCATCACGAGGAAAAATTAATACTCTTCTCATCTCACTTATGATGAAAAAATTTCGTGCATTCAACATACGAATACGAATATATGCGGTGGCGGTTCTATGCGAGCTCTTTTTAATTAACGATATATTTGCGTCTTTTTTTCTCGAAAAAATTAAAGCATTTTGTACGTTACATCTACTCGTGTAAAATTGTTCGTACTCGTTTCGCACTTATGATTTTCATCTCTGTCCCGCGAATCGAGGTGCTCGATCGCGGCAAAATTCACCTCCAGGAACTGTCGGCGGATACGGGCGCCTTGGGTATGGCACAAAGATATTAAGCACCCATACCCTAACCGTGTCGGAGTCGGAGAGTGTAGACTATCCTGTGTGTCGGTCTGGTGGGGATGGAGAGGCGGAGGAAACACACAGAGGCGCGCACGGCGCGGAGAGAGGGTAGATGGACTAAGGGTGGGCGAAGGCGTAAGGGGGTGGCGGAGCAGGAGAGAGATCGCAAGGAAAGCGGAGTTACCTACAGAAGAAATAAGTGCGCGCGTGTAATGCTGATGGCGAATATGGTAGAGGAGATCTGAGGAAAGAGTAGGAGAGGGTAGTGGAGAAGGTTGAGGAGGAAGAGGAGGTGAGCGAGGTAGTAGAGGAAAGAGAGAGAGAGAGAGAGAGAGAGAGAGAGAAGCGAGGGGAATAGGTAGAGGGAAGGAGAGGGAGAGCGGGTTCGCGGATGGCAGAAGGGTGAAGAAGGGAGGCAGCGCACGCGAAAGCGAGCGATCGATTCGAACGTTGGCGACATTCTTCGTCGTAGGGACAGGGAACAGTGAGAGAAAGAGAGATAGAGACGCGGGCAGTACGTGTGTGCGCGCCTAACGCAGAGGGAGATGACGAAAGAAAGGGATAAAGCGAGAGTAGAACGGACAGGAGCGAGCGAAGAAGAAAACATATACACAGAAGGCAGAGACGGCTGGCTCGCGCGAGAGAGTGCGAATCTGGAAAATGTGAAAGGCGGCGGCGAGAGACGATAAGAGAAGGGCGGAGAGACGAGAATAATGAAAAAGATAAGAAAAATGAAAGAAAGATTAGAATATGGTATACGATTTTAAAGAATCGAAAATAAAAAAAGAACCAAGAGAAAAGCGAAGAGTAAGAATAATATGAAAGAAATTAAAAAATTAAAGAATTGGATAATCAGATGTAATGAAGTGAGAGGGTGTCACAAACGAAACACTATGACGGAAATGATGCAGACAGTCAAAGGAAGAAGAGAAATAAGAGCCGAGTCAGGAGAGTAAGGCGCCCGAGAGAAGAACAGCACGCGAATAAGAGACAAGAGTGAAAGATATAAAAGTTGAGAGAGTGGGGCGAGGAGAAACACGCGCGCGCCGAGGCAGGAAAGAGAACGTAAGACCCGTAACGCGAAAGAAGACAAACCCGGCGAGAGTAAAAGAAGAATTCCCCCACTCGTGCGTTCCAGTCGTACTGTCCTCAGGCTCTCCGCGCGTCTGCGTCTGGTTGTCCCTCTGTGTTAGTAGCCCCCGGAACCGTCCTCGTCGGCGTAGTCGTCGTAGTCGTCGTCGTCGTCTACCACGTCGGTGGCAGAGGTTGGCAAATAGTGGGGATGCGGGGGGCGGTTGGCCGAACCGCCGCCACCCGGAGGGAAGGTTTGAAAGGCGTAGACAGTGTTAGCCTGCCGTCCAATAGCGAGAACAGCCGCCCCGGTGGCTCCGCCAACCGGATAGTCGGTTGTGCGCACAGAACGCCCATCCTCCCCGTTTGTCGAGCTCCCACTGATGTTTTTATTTATTACATCTGTGACTGGGTAGGGAAATACTCCCGACTCGACCGAGAGAGCGTTTGCTACTTTGAGAACGAGCGACGCGCGTCCCTGCGAGTTACCGCGGCAGCCGCCTCCGTCGTCATCGTCGCCGCCGCCACCACCGCCGTCGTCGTCGTCGTCGTCGCCGTCGTCGCCGTCGTCGCCGTCGCCGTCGTCGCCGTCGCCGTCGCCGTCGCCGTCGCCGTCGCCGTCGCCGTCGTCGTCGTCATCCTCGCTGTCATCCCATCATTGACATTATCACAGTCGTAATTCGTATACACGTTGCAGTTCTCTCGTATTTACGCGTCTCTTTTATCCGTGTAATCGTCGTGGTGTAGCAGTTTTCCGTTTATTGTGATATGAAGACATCATCATCGTGAGCTAGTGAACAAGTTGCTACGTCTCGCTGACAAACTCAGTGCCGCGGACTGTTGTCATATCGTCATCGTCCTCATAATCATCGTCGTTATTTAAAGTTGAGTTAAACGTTTTCGCGATGGATCGGTGAAAATTAGATATCCGCGTAGTGGACTAAAAATTGTTATGGACACAGAGGTTCACGTGCGTGTGAGGACTGAAGAAATCGTGCGGTTTGACATATGTCGAGACGCGCAACATTTACTTGCAGTGATAAGCGACACGTTTGAAGAGTGTTAGTTTGGCGCAGTTTTAAAATCGTAAATCGTTTGCGATTTCTACACGTTAAATATCGTCGAAGAAAGCTCACAAAGAGGATCGGAAGAAACATGCTTTAACATGCATTGAAACAATTCACGCTCCTACGTTCGAGTCGCACCGCGATATTCGCCAACGGGCGAACACAGTGACGACATTGAACGTCAGAGACGACACGGATCGTATCGCTGGCGACAAGGACGTGGCAGAGTGTCTCGTCGTCTCTACGAGAAAAAACAGGGACGCGCGTTTCCGACCTCCCATGGACCACGGAGCAATGGACAGCTCTTCCGATCACAGCAGCCGTGCCAGTCCCATAACCGGCAGTCCGAAACATCCGCACAGCCCGTCGACGCAACAGAGTCAGCAACAGCAACTCCACGGCAGTCAGCATCAACCACCGCCATCCCATCAGCAGTCGCACGGGCGCGATCAGATCCGCGATCATCAGCAGCAACAGCATCGCGGTGTACCGACACCGGGATCGCCCACGAGAGGTTCGCCACCTCAGGGTCTTCCTTTGAGTCCACCGCCGTTATCGGCCGGAGGTGGACCTGGGGCACCACCGGGAATGGTTCCTCGTATGCCGGGCTTACCGCCGCCGGGATTGGGATTGCTGGGCCAACTCGGCGGTATGCTGAGCGGTCACCATGGCTCACCGTTGGAGCTGATGGCTGCTCATCACGCGGTCTTACCGCCGCGATCTTACAACAGCCCACCACCGATCAGTACTAGCGATCCTACTGCCAACGAGTGCAAGTTGGTCGATTATCGCGGCCAGAAAGTCGCGGCGTTTATTATCGCCGGTGACACGATGCTCTGCTTGCCACAGGCCTTCGAGCTGTTTCTCAAACATCTCGTGGGCGGCCTTCACACAGTCTATACCAAGCTCAAGCGGCTGGATATCGTACCATTGGTGTGTAACGTCGAGCAAGTTAGAATCTTACGCGGCCTCGGAGCCATTCAACCCGGCGTCAATCGGTGCAAGCTGCTCAGCTGCAAGGACTTCGACGTTCTTTACAGGGACTGCACTACGGCCAGGTAGGTGACGACGTTTCAAGAAAGATGACACGACAACGGTTCTTCTCGGTAGTTTCTATTTCTCCTTCGATTAGGTCGTCGATTTTCGTCGGTCTCTCGGTTGCGAGTCTCGTGCATAGGCGTTCTTAGGTCGATTTACATTCCTTCAAGTTCGGTAATAACAAAGCGGATGAGCGAGTGTGCAGAACGAGCACTCAGGATGAAGAGAACAGAGCGCTCAGGATTATGACTGGTAATTTCGATGAAACCAGTTTTGACATTCTTCATTCTGCCTCGTGGCAATCATGCCATTGCTATATGTTCCGGACATTTCTGCAAACGAATCTGTGCAAACGAAAAATTCAATTCAGATTTAGTGATGAATAAGTGGATATTTATCGATGTTAATGCGAATCAATTTTCATAACGAGAAGAAGAAGATTCCGGAAATACGACTCGCGTACATCTGCTTGCATATTTTGACGCGAGCCTCGCCGTTGCAAACAGAAGCTACGATCTTCGCATACATTAATAACGCGCGGTGTCGCCGCTGGGCAGCACTTTATCTTCGCCTGTACCTCGGCTTGGCTTTCGCGCCCGCTACCAGTCGGCGAAAAAGTACTTTAATTGTGCACCACCTACCGCTCCTTAAGACTTGATCATCATCGAAAACGGCTCCCGGTGACCCTCAGGGTTTTTCGTATAGGCCATTCACGAGCGATCCTCATGCATCGAAATTGCTTCGCGAAATTGTATTTTACGGTTTGAAAGGAATGCCGTTTCGGCAATAGCTTTATTTACATTCAACGGAATTATGCCAAAACGAAAAACGTATCGCATTTGTAAAATAATATTCATTCAAAGTATACGAATAAAATCCCATGCACCGATGCACTACACGGCTGCATTATAAGAAAAAAAGAGAGAGAATTAAGATATCCGAGTCATAGTATTGGCACGTGCTTCTCGTTTCTAGTATTGTCACCAAGTTCCCGCGCCAACAGGTGTCCCTTTCACGGCAGTTTCTCTGAATGAATCGTCCCCGACGAGGGAGAGAAAGAGAGGATGCCGGGCGAGAGGAGGAGAGCATGGTTGTACAAGCTCTCTCTCTTTCTCTCTCTCTCTCTCTCTCTCTCTCTCTCTCTCTCTCTCTCTCTCTCTCTCTCACCCCACCCACGAGGTAGACGACAGACGAAACGGAATGGTAAACGGAACGAGGGGATTTAAGGTCGTCGGCTAAAATGTTGTCCTCCTGCGCGATATCGTTTATTAATCCGGCTCGTTCTATTGATCGATGTTTCGTATCAAACGATAGATTCGACGATAAACTCTCGATAATTCGTTGATCCATTTGCACGTGTTTAACTGTCGCGAAACGGACGAGGTTCTTCGAGATGTGCGGCAAATCGTAAATCGCATGGCAATTGGGCAATATTTGTTCGGCGAGCGACGCGCAGCGGCAGTCACAACGGAAACGGATTCAACGCGACACGGAGAGAGGGACAGAGCGAGAGGGAATCGAGGGATATCCCGAGGGACAGAGTGAAAGAGTCGGAGATAGCCAGAAGGAGAGAGCGAGCGCGAGAGGAAGAAGGAGGAAACTCGTAGGGATCGCAGGGATCCGAATAATCCGGAATAGCAGTCACAGAACAGAGCTCCGCGAGCCGTCGGCTCGTGCGGGTGTCTCTCGCCTTTCTCGAGCTCGTTTTGTCGTTTATCGTGCAGTTTATTCTTTCTCGCAATACGAACGTCCAGTCGTAGATGCTCGATTTGCGTTCAATTTTCTCGACATCATATTCTTTATTCGTAAGTTGAATAATTTTACTTCTCCGTTTCATCGTAAACTCTTGTCAACTTTCTCTGTCTTTTATATTATAAAATTTGTTTTAATCTAAAAATCGATTAAATTGTTTATCTTATGAATAACTTTTTATCCAACAACAGTTTTGAAATTTGTATTTATAAATTATTTTAATGTCGAAAGCAGATGACGATTATATGACAATTAATTATTAGTGACAATGATATTATATTCAGTAACAATCGTCGCGTCATTCGATTTGAAGATTGAAAGAAACAAGTTTCTCGCTTCTTTGATAAATTTTTGGATACATTTCGCCGACTCTGATCGCGGAAGATCGCGCGGATATCGATTGAAAAAGAGCGAGACGACGACGGTCGCGCTTGAAAAATAGGATGATCAAGAGGCTGCGACACGGCCTGCCTGTGCGGTCCGATCGCGTGTACCGCTGACGTCGTTACATTCTGATAATGCACGGCAACGGTAGCGGCAGCAACGGATACACACAGGCGAGCCACATCTACGACGAGTCAAACACACACACACATACACACACACACACATACAACAAGCAAGCAAGCAAGCAAGCGCGCATGCACACCTACATACATATACACAAGTGCACATCGACCCCGGCGCCGTTCTACGCTTCTACCGGACTGATACAACAGCATGTGCCCAGAACCGCACCGATAATTCAGGAGGATTTTTCTTGCGGTTTACTGCGCGGCGCCGGCTGCGTTGTTCCGTCCGGACGGCTCAGAGATATAGAACCGAATTGCGCCGGACGCGCCGTATTTTGTGCGTTGCCGAGTTAATAATAATAACGTTAAAAAGCGGAGTATACAGACGACGGCGAATGCGGATAGCCGCGTGCCGAGTTTGCTATGCGGAATTGCGTGTGCGCGAGCGCGCGCGCGCGCACGAGACACGCGTGGTAACGAGCGCACGATGCGTGAATCGTTACCGCCGCTTGGTGTATTTTTAAATGCCGCGTTTATTTCTCATCGCGAGACGCTGCCTATCTTGACAACATTGTTATTTTTCGATTTTTCTTATCCGAGACGCGTATCTGGGGAGCCGCTATCTTGATCGAAAACGCCAACAAATATTCTTGTTATAGTATATATTGAAAACAAAAATAATCGACTGCAATAATTATTCGCGTCGTATATCTCGTATATAAATATATATATATATATATATATATATATATATATATATATATATATATATATATATATATATATATATACACACACACACATTTATGCGGGCCCTACGGTAATCGGCGAGGAAATAATAATGCGGCCGCGTTGCGCATAGCTAACGAGACGAGTCAATTATATCAATTAATTCGCCTAACTCGGTCGGACGGACGAACGATCGCGCGCAAACTACCTATTCGGAATTGAGCCTCTAATTGGGAATCCGCGAAAAGAGGTCGCGCCAGGGAGACAAAGAAGGAAAGAAGGAAAAAGCACACAGAGGGGAACACATACAGGCATAACATAATTTTTCTCTATCCTTATCCACGAGCACAGCGCTTAGTGTATATGTACCTGGCATAACAACAACCAGCCAGAAACTACGTGGGAGTGCGCGCGGCCCTGGACTATAATTCTATGCGCTATTAGCCGTTTAATTATAAAATTGTGCATAGATTAATTGGCTCCCGTAATGGCTCTAACAATGCACAGACATATTGTGAGAGAGCGAGAGACACAGGGAGGAGAGAGGAAAGAAGGGGGTAGTACACAGAGAATAGAACCCGGAGAAGAGAGGGGGTGAAAAGGGGAAGAGCAAGAGTAGAACAGAATGAGAGAGAGAGAGAGAGAGAGAGAACGAGAGCGAGATGGCAGCAGAAAGCCGTTATTAATATTTATTTCCTCTGCTCGCTCCTCCCAGCTCCTGGTTGTTGCCGTGCGCCGATGCGTGGTTATAGGCTACGTAAGCTTTTAATATCTATGCGCTCGTGTTAACTGCACGAATACACAAATAGGGCTCGGTAAAGTCCTCGTATGAACGCGACTGTGCTCTCTTCGTGGCTGACGGAAAGCATCGCGATATTATTCGACGGACGGACGTCTCGAAAAGGGATCGCTCGGTTCTTTTGCTGCAGCGACGCCGAGTGGAGGACGATCGGTCTCCTTTTTCTCCCTCTCTCTCTCTCTCTCTCTCTCTCTCTCTCTCTCTTCCTTTCTCTCCGTACACACTAGCACGTATCTATCTGGTAATTGTATCGTTTACAGCAGCTGGCAGGCCTCTCGGCCTTTTTTTCCCGTTCCGTATCCTGCACGGGGAATTGGGCCGCCAGCGTGATATTATAAAGGCTCGCATGACCCCATTGTTAGCATTACTTTTCATCGAGATACATATATAAGCGCGTGTGTTGCCGTCGTGCTCCTACGTACATAGACTCCCCCACGACGTGTGTGTACGTGTATGTATGTATATGTATGTGTGTGTCTCTCCATTAAATCTGCTTGTCGATTAATCCCATAACCGAAAACCAAGTCCGCGCCTTGTACTGTTTGCCGTATACTAGTTGCCGTGAGAATAATTCACAGGGAACTGGTGGAATCGATGAAAACCGCGAAGCGGATATAGAGCCTTGAACTTTATAATATACAGTAACGCGATAAAAACACAGCCGCACGCTGACTTTTTATTGATAAAAAGTGGAAATTGTTCCGCCTCGATTGGAAAACTCGAGTGCATCGTAACGCATTCGAACGCCGGTCAGTTATTAGCCATTTCGGTACTCGTGCCAGGGCCATTTAATAATTTATAATCACCAACATCAAGGATATATTACCGCTTATTTATTCATTTATTTCTTTGTTTATTCGTCGCTTTCTGCAACATCTGTAGCTGCGGTAGTTTATCGAGTTGTTTAATTTACGCCATACTCGAGAAATCGGAGCGCAGAGCGACCTTCTTCATTTACGGTATCTTTACAGCTTTCAAAGCACGGCCAGCGGTCACTAATCTCTTCTTACACAATCGTTCTTAATTTACGGAAATTAATTGAAAACACAAATCTGAGAGGGGTGCCTTTCTTCCCAGCATCCGTCCGCCGCCCTCCGCCCTCCGCCCACGATGCCGTTCGCCATCACCACCCACAGCCTATTCCCGCGCTTCGCTCATAATTCTCGGTAATTAATAATCTGCAACAAGTAATAATAAAGCCAGTAATCCGGCTGCGCGCGGCGCCGCGGTCGAGCAGCGTTCTTAATTCTGGATAATTAATGCAAAGACAAACAAGAAGGATTAAAATCCAGCTACCCACCCACCGTTCTTTTTCTCGTTGTTTCTCCGAACTTCTCCCTCTTTTTAACGCTGCTGCTCGCTTCTCGTTCTATAACGTTGGCCAAAGATGGCCGACCGTTGTAGCCATGCAAGATATTCGCCACTTCTCTTTTATTTCGTCCCTGTGTTCGCAAAACTTGTAAAGCTTAACAATTTTATTTTTTATTTTTATTTATTTATTTATTTATTTATTTTTTTTTTTTTTTTTTGATAAAAAGATATAAGAAAAGTTGTTAATGTGTTTGCGCAATTACATTCATTTTGAATTATCGTAATGCTCGATAAACTTGACCGTTTTATAATACTTGTCAATCGATTTAAAGGAAATTCAATTGTCGCTCTTTTTAACATTCAATGTCTAATCGCGAGGCATCTGAGAGACGCCAAACTGCGCGATCTAATCGTGCGGGTGCGGAGTAATTAAAGAGAGCGTTAATTTGTATCCAAGAAGAATAGGGAAGAGGGAAGAGGGAGTGTGTGTTGGCTGCGCGTGCAATGATAAAGTCACAATATTATTATCGCGATCTGTATCGTCTGCCGGCCGTCTGCATGTGGTAAGACGAGATCCTTTCTCGAGGACGATGGGAACCCGTGTACGGTACGCCCAGAAGAGAGAGAGAGCAGGATGCGAGCGGGCCCATGGCTATAATCACGAGGCCTCTTGATGGCGAGATACAAATGCAAGTCATCGGGGCCTCGTATTGTATCGCAATGGCGCCAGGCTCCCGTTCCGCGTTTCCCTTTCGGCGTTCTCTATCGTTCTCGGCCGTGCATTCGACGGAACCTAAGAAAGACTCCCAATTTAAAGCGTTAAATACGCGACTGTTGCGTTGATATCTTATATTTTCCGCCGCACTGTTAATTCTTGCCAATCATGATGGTCGGTGGATACGGTTTGATCGAAGCGCGAAAGTTAATTTCTCGTATCATTTAAAAGATGCGAACGATCCTTTCACAGAATTTATAAATGATGACGTGTTATTTGAAGCCGCTTATACAATACATTGCGTATAATCTCTCTTTCCGTCAACTTTAATAATAGTAAATTATTAACAATTTTCTATTTAAATCTATATTTATCTATATTATCAAATCAAAGACTGTAAAGATTCAATTGTTTTCAATTATAAATTATATACACATCGTATATAGAAAATTTTTAGATAATCTTTAGTTCACTTGATAATCAAATACAGGCCATGCGCTTGATCTTTGTAGATCTTTTATCGCGGATTTTATTGTTAATCTGGAAAGAATAAAAGCGCAAAATCTCACGAGCCAGTGGCGTTTCCAAGGCACAAGCGTGCTCAACAAGATTCGGTCCAAGTTTTATTCTCGTCGACGAGAGCGCTCGGATTGCGTTACATACTTTTAACAATGGCCCACGCACGTCGCGTCACAGGAGCTAAAATCGATTGTTTCTGCGCGAACCAGTGACCCACATTAAAACAGCTGACTGCGACAGCGGGACCCACGAGTCCCGTTTCGTTCCTTCCCCTTGATTCACCCTTGTTGCGACGATACTGCCGCCCTCGTAAAGAACCATCCCCAAGAGCGCATCTTTCGCTTTCGCCCGGTGACTAAAACGCGATACAACTCATCGAGTGAAACAAGGGTCTTTATAATCCTTCTGTATTTTTATCGTTACCCCATGTTGGATGGACTCGATCTCTCACAGGAATACATTTATTACACATAATACATATATTCACATAAATTCGCAAATAATTCGAGATGGATTTATAGATAGATTGAATAATTGTAAGTCGGGAAAGTTTTTGACAAATTTTCTACTTTTTTTTATCAATCAGAACAATCATGTTTCATCATAAACGGAGAGGCTTGAAAAAAAGCTTTATAGGAAATATGTAATAGATTATAATAAAATGCTTCCTTTAATCGATATTGTATGGATTTCTCGTAGTATCGTGTCCTGCATTACGGAAAACATTCGGCGCGAGCACCGCGGGCTCTTAACCATTTCTCTCGGGAGACGCGTTTAAGAATCCCGCATTTGTACATGCAATCGCGTGTTCACGTCGAGTAAGCTGTGCCTCGATGGAACGAACCTCGTCGTGGACGTGTCGTGCTACCGGTGCGCTCAGGTCCGTAAATCCTTTACGACAACAATTTTATGCGACCGCGGATTTAACGGAATTGATCCGAAGGTCAATACAAATCCTCTCTCTCTTTCTCTCTCTTTCTCTCTCTCTACCCCAACTATATCGCTATCTTGTTATCGTAATCGCTCATATCCGATAGTAGCGATGTGCATTAGACGATTAGTTTCTTCTATCTCTTTTTATTTCATATTTCTCTGTGACTGTTTAGCTAGAATGGGTTATTATCTTCACGATATCGTTACTCGTGTTTATTTTCATTTATGAAAAAATTATGAAATCACTTGTGTCTCGTTCAGATTACGGTTGATCAATCGAGTGCTGAAACGTACGGCAAATATATCTAGTTTAATTCACATAGAGCAGAGAGATTGTTTGTGTCATATATATAATTTACAAATATATAATTAACGAATGATTGATTGTGCGGAAATGATATGAAACATTTCGACGAGATACGCGTCGCTCAAGCATTGAATTATTACGTTGCGATTAACTAGCAGATATCTCACAACCAAAGGCAATAATTTATTCGACAATATATGTTTTTCTCACTGAATTACGGAAAGTATACGCGATAGACTGGAGAACTTCTTAATCCGGAAAGTCGCCGCATTTGGACTGTGTAATTGCCATAATTATGCGTCGCGTCGCTCTCGGTAATATCGCCAGCATATTACAGTCTTACATCGGAATGCTGCAGTCCGAACGAATTTCAAGTTTTCGTCGGTGCAGGCCGTCATGTGCAAACTGCACGAAAGGCGTCCTTTCCGCCTCTCGCGAGCCGGCCTGTCACAACGATACTCGGTAATTTCGAGTGATTCGTGGACGACGTCAGCGAGCATATCGCACCCCTTTGGCGAGAGAGGGCTTTCGTGTGCACGCTAGCCACTCCAACTCGTTACACATGGTAATTAAACGACGCACGAGACCACCCCGAGAAGCTAGGTGGCAGTTAGAACTTGAGCGTTTAAGAGGAATCAAGTCGTTGTTAGAACTCGGCTCGTATACCGCCTACACTTATTCGGGTCGATTGCACAAACCTCGCGATTAGCATTAACTATAATTGATATGATTTTTCTCTTTCTTTTTTTTTAGTTGTTTATGAGCCTATACATAGCATTACGAAAGGATACTTAAGTATGATCAGTATAGTCTAGAGGCGTGGGGTTCGAGGACGTTTCGGCGCCACCGTATGGCGTGGATTATGGCGGGGCAAAATCGCGATTGTTTGCGACTTTGCTAGGGCGAAATCAGTGCCGATCGAGAAGGCAGTGGCAGCTTCTTTCGAGCGAGGCCGTCTATTTAGCTCGCGTGCCGCCGAGTTTGGCGCAACGTCACGCGTCAATCAAAATCGAGGCTCTCGAGTAGCTGCTTCTATAGTAATGATTCCCGCGCGAGTCCATGTCGAGCCGATCTTACGTACATGAACGCCTGATAGCCCCTATGATATACCCTTGAAGGGTGCCCAGACTACCGGAGTCGTCAGCCCAGTCAACCAACTCGAGCAGTGTTTGCCAGTTTTGTCGAGGGCGAGGAGCCATCTTTATACACGCGTGCGGTCCGTTCGCGTGATGCACGCATGCCACCTCTTCTCCTTGGTATTCCGCTCTTTCTTCCTTCGCGAGGCCCGTCATCTGTAGTTTTCTTCCTTCCTCTCTCGATTCTACGTACGTCTTCACGGATGCCTCCTTACCTCAGCTTTACGTGCGACCGTTTACGCGCTTTTTCCTTTCGCGCACGAATATAGGCTTACGGGATAAATACCACGTGATTGCGAGATATCGATCCAGCAAGTTAGGTAGGAATCCGTGGTAGAGTTAATGCTCCTACATTTTAATCTTTATAGCTATTGTTGAGAGAGAGAGAGAGAGAGAGAGAGAGAGAGAGAGAGAGAGAATACAGAGAAAATTATAACCGATGATAATTAATAATATCGATCGTCGCGTGGGGACTTTGATTGGACGGGAGATCCGTTTACTTAAGAGTTGCATGATTTATATATTTTTGTTTAAGTTTTGTCAATCGAATATTTTCCGACAGTGAATAAAAAAAAAAGCAGGCGATTGTGTGCCGGTACACGCTAAAATACAGATAATAATATACGTGATTGTGTTATCGTTTTACGATATAATATATTAAATATATAAATGAACGAATTTGAACTATTAACCTCGCACAAGAATATATACTTTTGTCGAGTCTGCATCATTTTTGGAACAACTGAAATTATTTATATATATATATATATATATATTATTTTTTTTTTTTTTTTTTTTTTTTTTAATAAAACACGGCACCGCGATCTCAAGATGCCGAATCGAGGAACCGGCTTTAGGTCGACACGCCTAGATTTCTAATGTAATCTTGTGGAATGAATCATCCGATATCATCTTTCTTTCTCTCTCTGAAACTTGGGCGATTTTAATCGACAAAAAAGAAGATATTCCCGTGCATATGCTTTCAGTTTACGCATAACAATATCCAAATAATATTAACCTGTCCGGTTTATGATTTCTGCTGACGGTAAAAGAAAAAAAAAAAGTATACTGATCCTGTTGTTTCAATTTTTTTTCTTAGCTATTCAAGCATCTAATTTTGATTGGCGTTTCTTCAAAGCGCCGACTAAAGACTGTTAGGCCATCTCTTTTTGTTACTTAAGTTAAGTTTAATTTTTAATCAAGGACGTCGACTATACATACATGTGAGCGGTTGATTTCTTGCACGGTCGCGATAGTTGGCAAGTTCTTCGTGCGCGTTGGACGAAAAAGATTCCTTCTCATAATTAATTTGTGTTTTTCCAGCATCTCGAGGAATACTTCTTCCTATCAACGATCGTGTCTAACCGGTCGTCGTGTAACTCGCAATCTTCTAATTTCTCCGCATCCATGTATACATCGCGCACTCGAGATAATAGCGAATACTATGTAATTATATCATTGTTCGGAATTAGCTGCCAGCCGTTGTTGTTACATGCAGTTCGGACGCCCGCGAACGAGCAGTCGAGGTGTTATTAGCGCCTGACATTGATACATCCGACCACAGATCGTGCTCGCAGTGGCGTGGATATTGCGTTATCCGGTTTATCCGCTATATCCGATCGGGTTCGTCGATCGCGCCAATGACGATTCCGTAGGCAGGTGTTTGCCGTGTTTGTCGCTTTGATGAGGATGATAACGAATTACGCTCGAGCGTGAATTAATTAGAGCGGATGCTCAACGAATGGCTCAAAGATAAGAAATATTTTTAATAATTTAATTTAGGTGAAAATATATTATTGTTTATAATCACGAGGTAGGAGAGAAAAAAATTAATGAATTTCCCATTATTTAACGCTAATTTACGACGATGGGATTTTAATATTTCAGAAATAATCGAGGATAATTTTCGATCGATGGAATCGAACAAAACGATATGTTCGAATATAATCTTAACTGTTGCATATGGCGAACATCCACGAGCGAGCATAGGTATGTAATTATGCGGGATTCTCTCGAAAGCGTTCGCTATTTATCAACGTCGCTCGTTATGGCATCTTCTCAGGGTAGAGCAATCTGGCAAAAGTGGAGAAAATAATCGCGAGCGGCGTTTTGATTCGATTTAATTGTCAAAATTTCGAGATTAGCACACGCGATTTATATTCATCGAGACTGCCATGTGAAATTATATTAAACGATTTATAACTATTTAATAACGATATATGTATTTATATGTATATATATCGTGACTTGTCGATTTCGATGAAGAGCAACGATCGAATTGCATCGTGCTGCAAATAAATTATAACATAATTGTACACAATCATTTGACGTTTTGTAAGTAAAGTTATGTCCGTATAGTTACGTTCATTATTACTTCAATTATACTAACTTTACGCTTTCCGGTCATGCCTTGCGATCGCGATAACGCGCTGCCGATTTCTTTTTAATCCCGTTGACGATCTGCGATCGTCGAGAAAGTTCGTGCATATACCGTGCATATACCGTGCATATATATCCTGAACGCACTCGCGAGAAAGCAACGACGAGGATCCTCGCGCGCGGTGTCTCGCTGGCGATTATTATCGCCTGACACAGGCCATAAAGTACATTTTAATTCGCGCACATCGCGCGAGATAAGACCGGTCGACTGGCTAACCGAGCACTAACTGTGCGTGCTCGGTATATATCCAAAGAGGGTGTATATATATATATATATATATGTATATACAATATATATGTATATATATATGGACTGTGCGATCGTGGGACAATCAGACTTGCAAAAACGGGACTTAATTGGGCCTTTAATCGCGGCGGAATGATGATTAATCGTGGAATAGTCGGGCGTAATCTGGGTACGTACCACGTACGTATTCGAAAACGGGCCGCAAGATAAATCGCAGACATCCTCGAGGCAGGAATACGACGACGGCTGTACGTGCCAGAAAACGATCGTAACTTAAATACCTGCGAACCTCGTACATATATCTATATGTGTAATACCTCTCGCTGAATTATTTATCTATCGGCACAGATGATAGATATCGAACTCTTCTCTCTCGTGAACGCGCAAAGAACCGTACGACGATGAAACGCGTGCCTAAACGTATTCGAGTGTGTGTGTGTGTGTGTTGCCGTTAACTTAATACGCGGTTTCGTTCGTATAACCATACGTATATATAAACGAATAGCCAGGCTTCTCGTTGACTCGATCGTATCTCACGTCGTCTAGAGTTTAGACACCCGTTGCCCGCGAAAATATCAGCATTGTATAAACTCGATCCGAGCGAGAGAGCGCGCGCGTTGAGGGGGATTCTATACATGCGATGTATGTATTTATGGGAATCTTCTGCTCGGCCAATTTCGGATATGAGAGCGAGCTAAAGAAAGCGGACGCAGAAATAGGAGAGCGAAGAATTCCGTTCCGTCGTGGAGAACGAGCAGAGTTTTGTCGGCGCAAATATTTCGTTGCTTTACTTTCATTCTTCTCTCTTTCCATCTCTACGGCCGCGGTACTTTAAACGGAACGTACCATCTGCCCCTCTTTCCCGCGTTTTCGATGCCTTTTCTTTTTTTTTTTTTTTGTTTTTTTTTCATTTTCATTTTCATTTTCATTTCCCGATACTCGAGCCGTATTGCAATGCGGAGTTTTAATCAAAATATCTAAAATTAATTTTAGACGTTTAAAAAAAACTGACTACATATTTGTTATAAACTAAGGATATTTAAGTGTAACATGAAATTATTTTGATTTTAACATTCTTCAAATCTACATATTTGAAGCTCACGATGTAAAAAAATATTTTCCTTGATATGTTGCTTCCGATGAGCCGCGATGAGACGATGATGACGCCGAGGACGCGACACAGCCGCGCATCTTAGCCCCTTAAGAGAGTTCGCAAACGAGCTGCCGCCGTTAATGAGGCGATATTTCAGTTTTTGAATAACTGACCTAGCCCGGGAGAGAGAGTGAGAGAGAGGATACACGTCGAACCGGTTCCGAGAGAGCAGTCTCGGCCGCGTCTACCCGTGGAAACATATGTCTCAGAGCGGCAGCGCGCCCCTCTGCCCCTCCCCCCCTTCGCCTTTGTCCGACGCTTTGTACGCGCGCTCGTTTCCGATTTTATCGGCTCGGTACTCATAATTCGCGCGTTGCATGCGTATCTGCTCATCTGGTCTAGAGTATCTTCCTATACTACGCGCACCTCTATACGGTCTTTCCCCCTTTTCGCTACTGCTTTTATCGGGCCGCGTGTACTGTACGTGCGCGCTGCATACATCATCCGGTCGATTCGGTACCTAATGGCCGTTTCGGTCTCGGACGTGTAGGTACCTACCTACGCTTCGATCGTCTCCTCCTTGCCGCCCTGCTCTGCCACGGAATTTCCTTGTCGAATCTCGTTTTTCTCCTACATTATGCGCGATGCGTAACAATAAGAGCGAGGCGCACGAAAGCTCGACAAATCGTACCAGACGCGATAAAATAATTTTCCTTCATCTTCTATTTCACGCCGTCGAATCGATGATTCGAGATTTAAGATCGATCTCGATGAGAGAGAGAGAGAGAGAGAGAGAGAGAGAGAGACGATATATTTTTTCGAGTTCCGATCATTTCTCATGTTATTAATAGACGTTTCATCGGCCAGACCAACCAGAGAGGCTGTCCTGTATTTCGCGACGAAAGGTTCGGATAAGTAGTCAGGAGAGAAGGGAAGGAAAGAGTGCCAGGTCGATCAAACGAGGTTGCTGCGGGCAAACAAGAAGCGGCTGCCGTTCGGTGCATATACGCAATATAGTAGCGTAGAGAATGAAAAGAAGAAAGATCAGGCGCATCGGGCATCGGGCATCGGGCATCGAGAGATGGAGAGAAAGGGAGATAAAGAGAGAGAGAGAGAGAGAGAGAGAGAGAGAGAGAGAGAGAGAGAGCGAGCGAGAGAGAGAGATCGCCAATCGAGGGACACGGGCGAAAAAGATTCACTGCCGATCAGATATCGACGAATCGAAATGAAAACCAAACAAGCCCACCTCCCGCCAGCCCGATCCTCGTACCGCCGCGCCTCGCTTCATCGATAATTGATAGAATAAATTAAATCATTTGTCTTGGCGGGAAATTAAAAAGTTAATTTATATACGCGCGCGCGGATAGCCGGGGCGTACCTGGCCTCAGTCTCTCGACTGAGAGAGAGAGAGAGAGAGAAAGAGAAAGAGATGCAAGCTACACCTACACACGCGGCTCTATTCGTTTCCTCGTGGAGCATTAGACGCGCGGAAGAAACCATCTCGGGATGCATCATTTGGAATTACCGAAGAAAGAGAGAAAGAAGAGTAGATGTGAGAAAAAGAATATATGCGAAGGGGTGGAGGATAAGAAAAGAGCGAGAACCATACGCAGTGGTGGATGGTGAATCGTTTTGTTTTTGGCTCGTCTTTCGATTTATTCCTCGCTGATGAATCAGGTGTGGCTTTTTCTCTTTCTTCCTCGACCGAGAGCGAGATTACTTTTGTGGGCGGGTCGCTTTCTGTCAGTGCCTCCGAGGTTACATCCAGGTATAAAGAGAGAGAGAGAGAGAGAGAGAGAGAGAGAGAGAGAGAAGGGGGGAGGGGACGGGGAAAGAGAGATACTTTCGCGCTACGTTCGGCCTGTCTCTACGGCAACTCTCGCGCGCGCTCCCGAGTTCTTCTCCCAGCTTGTCTTCCTGATTTGATGTAAATTGGAACACGGAGGGTAGTGATGATGCTGATACTCTCTCGCGCGATGTATCCGATACTTCCAACCACACGTATCAATCTTTAACGTTGTATTTTAGTATGACGCGCCTGATCCTTCTTCTTTTCATTATCTCGGTATTGAATTCTCGCAAGCGGGAATGCCTTTTATTATTACGTCATCAATCGTTATTTCTAATACGATTTTTCTCGTCATTCTGAATAAAATAAAAAAAAAAAAAAAAAAAAAAAAAATTTGACAACACAAGACGAGAATATATCAAAATTATACGCATCGAAAGATTTAACGAGATCGACAAACGAATTTCATCGCGATCCGGGTCCACGATGTGGATCGCCTATCGAGAAGGAATAAATCCACGGTTCAACGAGGTCGTAAAACGTTCGTGCAACCAGACAAGGAACGGGGCACTGCCTTCTACGAGGCCCTCGACGGAGGCGGTCCCGGCGCGAGCTCACGTGTTTGAAATTACAATAAATATTGAGCGCCAATTAGAAGGAATGTTTTCACAGATGATACGCGCGCCTAATATATAACAGTCGTTGGTATGTGTGCGTGTGTGTATCTGTGCGGCAATATCTCGCGAGAAAAGAGGAGAGGGAAACGGGGGGGGGGGGAAGGGAAATCGTATCGCCGCGCCGTGATCGTCGTCATCGTCATTATCATCGTCATCGTGCTCGACACGCACTAACGTTGAGCGCGGCGCCTCTGACTATATTGGTTTAGGCGTAACACTGCCTGCGATTGCTAATAAATAACGAGAGAGAGGAGAGAGCTCGCTGAGCGTCGGAGACGATGGGGCGGTGGAAGCGGGAGGGGACGATTGCCCGGCTTTAAGGAAGAGAAGGAAGGCGTACAGTGGTGGGTTCGGGATATGCGCGTAAGGAAGAGAACGAGGAAGGCCCTGCTTTGACGGGCCGACGTTCGGCCATGGCCCGGCCGTCTGTTTTCTCAGGCAACAACAGAAAACGAAATATATGCGTGCGAAACGCAACACGTTCTTTCTCTCTCTCTCTCTCTCTCTCTCTCTCTCTCTCTCTCTCTCTCTCTTTCCTCTTTTCTCTCGCATCTCTTCCTACTTTACTTCATTCTGCACTCTCTGCTCCCTGTCTACCCACCACGTCACCGTCTCGTCTCTGTCTTACCATCCCTACCGCTCTATTGGGATGCAAAGCGCCAATGGTGTGGGTTGTTAAATTTGTTTTCAACCGAGCTTATATGATTTCAATATTCAATATAAATTTGATATTTAATATTAATATCGAATAATAAAAATATTAGTAAAGCAGTAGTGAAATACAAAGATAATCTAATAAAATAATTCAATTAACATGTTACAATTATTTGTAATTAATAGATGCCCAATAGACCCTTAAATGTTTCGAGAATTTTGTTGAAAAGCTCTTGATATATAACGATATGTGGACATGTGCAAAGTGTTGGCGAAAGATTAACAATGACTCGGCGCGTGATATCCTTCGTATGACTTTAATGTGAAAGAGAAAGAAAGAAAAAGTTAAAGGGCCAAAGGGCCAACGGGCCAACAGGCCAACAGGCCAACAAACAGGAGAAACAAAGCTCGGTCTCGAGAAGCGGCAGCGAAGGACGATTTGTTCGCGCCGCGGGAGTTCGGCTTAACGAAAATAAGCTAACTTCTCACATAATTCACTGGGGACTTGGTCTGGGGGCCCGGGCCCTCCCTCTACCTCCTCCCCGTGAAATGAGCCAAACGAACGAATACAAATAGAAATCATTAATGGTTTTGTTTCGAGAGCTCGGTCCCGGCCTCGAGCCAGAGCGGAACGATAATGATTCGTTAATGATTGCCCGTGCTACGTCGTCGCTACGAAAGTCGATTCTTCTTTCGCAAGGTGGAAAACGACTTTGTCTTGGCCGACCGCAAGTACAAACGCCGTGGCGATGGAACAATCGGGATTTCACGCGGATCGAGTAACATCGTGGTCTCGACTCGAATTATTGAGACCACGATGTATAACGAACAGAAAGGAAGTCAGAGCAGGTAGCTCTCGGCCCCTTAAAAACACCGCGTCGTACATCATCGACTTTTCAGCACGAATGTTCCAAAGTGTTTTAAACTACGTGCGTTATAAGCGATACCACATCGGCCTTCTCGTGATAATTTCCTCATGAACAGATCCGTCCTTGTTTGTTACGGTCTCAATTTATACTACGTCCTTGAATGTCACGTTTATTTCTGTCAAATGGTTGTTTGGTAATTTTAAGATCGCTGTAATTTACACAAGAGCATTCTGAAATTGATTTGAAGGTAGAACGCTTCAATCGATTCGAAACATTTCGCACGATAATCACACGCCATAGTTTTTCACTTGGATTTCTCAACTTGCGGATCTGAAAATGATCGCTGGCTACATCCGACATACGGTTCGGGACGTAGACGTGTTGGGGTTTACAGAGTGCGTACGTGAAAGCATTTCTTCCCAGCAGTCAGTCGGAACGTCGTATCGATCAATGACAAAAATGTTTCGAACAATACGACCCCGTTTCTTTATTATAGTCATCAGTCATTCGGTATAAATATTAAATTCGCTAAAAAACTCGCCTCGACGGCTACGAGAGGTGGGGTCGAAATTGCACCGTCAGCCTGCGGCACAAAGAATACACGAGAGAGCAGCTGACCGATATCGTCGATCGAGGAGGGGTGCACCGATCTCGGTGGATTCTGTACGATCTGAAATCGACTTTTGCTATCTGATAAAAAGGGATTACTTTGCGCTGTCACGACGTGCAAAAGATGGAAAAATCTTATATATATAACTAAACTCGATTTTCATCAAATAACTTTTCCCTTCGCTCACTAATTTCATACGTCAAATTAGAAATGTCAAATTTCATTTAAATCAAATTTTCCTGTATGCGCTTTTTAAAATATATTTTTAATTTTTTTTATACGTATTATTAAAACAAGCAAGTTCAACACCTTGAAGAGTGTGCCGAGTATGTTGGTGTTTTATTGTCGTATAATTCCATTCGCGATCGATGAATATCCAGCTTGCACTTTCGCGAGTATCCTAATTATCGAGTGGCCCGCGTATGACGACGAATCTCGGTGGTAAGAAGGCTCTGTAAATTGTACAGAAGCAACGGTCGCGTCTCCTCCGAGTCCTCGAGGTAGGGGAATCATTGTGGTCGCTAGGAACAAAAGGAATTTCAAAAGAAGTAGCCGAGGGAGCCCATTGTCGTGGGAAGCGGTCGTTTAGCGTTCGGTAATGAAGAACATCTGAGAGACAGAGAGAGAAAGAGAGAGAGAGAGAGAGAGAGAGAGAGAGAGAGAGAGAGAGAGAGAGAGAGAGAGAGAGAGAGAGAGAGAAAGAAAGAGAGGACGCGCGAATGCCCCGGGAGAGGAAACAACAAACGTGTCCGCAACTAAACGCGCGTTTCGAGCACCTACGAGAAGAGCACTTCACCACCCGGGAAGGATAGCAGAATGCCGGCTGTTTTCTCTCTCTATCTCTCTCAACTAGACAATGTCTTCGATCCTCGGTAATAGCTTTATAATTATAAACGCGACAGAATGGATCACATCGCTGGATTGAGAAATCTTTTCTTCACAGCTTTGTATAGAGCAGTCCGGATATTCAATCGCATTGTAAGGTTCTCTCGAGCTCACTTATTCGCCACAATGTTCACATTTGCGACAATCATATTTTCACTTTTATCAATCTATATATCCTTGGTCGAAATATAATTTTAATAAATTTCAATTTTACATAATATAACATTCTATATTGTTATCTACATTTATATTATATTCTATAATATTCGATATTTTGCGCGTTTAAATCGATAGAAGAAAGAAATCTCTGGTGCGCTTCTACGACGCGATACGTGTATTCGCATTTGCGTCCTCGATAATCAGGATTTTATAGCGGCCAATGATGGCGGGAACACATTGAACCGACCTCGAGAAACGGCGCGCCGTAATCGTTTCAGATAGAAAACAGGAAGCGCGCGAGTGTTTTGATCGACGAGCGAGCGAGCGAGCGAATGCGCTTACTAGCGTCTTAAGGCAACGCGCTAAATAATCGCTTCTGTAGGCATAAGCGAACACAATGGTACTCGGCATTAATTAACGTACAAATTAGCATCACCGGGGTTAGCGAACAGAGCAGTGATTACGTTTTAATGATACCGACCGTCAGCGGCTGCGATTCCTCGGGTTTGTTGGCAGCGCGTCGAGCAGGATATGAAAAGATATTCGAGGATTGTCTATTCCACTCTGTTCCATTCTTTTTTTTCCATATAACATAACGCAACTTTTATTGTCTCTGTCTAACGCGCGCGCATTTTTCCTCATTCCACGCGAGAGAGACGACGATAGCGTCTTGAAAGTATCGAACTGCCGTCATAAAAGCGGCATTCTATATATTAAATTCTTTGCGAAAGTTGGTGAGTTCATGGTACGGCTGTGGATCGTTTCTCTTATATCCATTATATATTATTAGGACTGTTGCTATTTCTCATTTGAGAGTTGTAATGTCCTTTTGAGATAACAACAAATATATAATTATCCCGCTCGTTATAATTGTTACGTTTCTTTTTCGAAATCTCAAAGTATTTCCACGTGAGAGTCGGCAGTTTCCTTATCCGGTTATGAAATAAATATCGCGAAAAATACGACGCAATTTCATCGCACACGCCGCCAACGTGAACGCTAATTATACTAATTCGCATGTGTAGTGCAATCGTAATTTTATTTCGAATCGCTAGAATATATTTGCTTATGCATATGTAGCAGTTTGAATTTTTTTCCATATATATACATATATATATATATATATATATATATTTTTTTTTTTTTTTTCGCGCCTTTCTTCCGCGATTTTTTTGCGGAAACTTTGCGCCCGGTTTTATCGCAGAACCTGTCGACGTGTGAATGTAACATTGCGATAATTTAAAGCGCGTCCTTCCTATTCTCTCGGTCACGCTCTCGCGCGCGTAACATGCCGATGCGTTCGCGGCACGTGGTGCACGCAAGACATTTCGACTCATCAGAGGCGGACGGTTAAACAATTATGTCGTGAGACATCTTTAATTTCAAATTATGCAAATTGCTTTTAGTCTAAACTTTTTATTCAACGCTAATCGATTTTTAATTGATATTAAAAGTGTTATTTCAGACAGAACATTGTAGACAAGTGTGATATATATATATACATATGTATACATTTATCGTGTTTCATAATATTATTTTTATAATACATTAGACCATCTTACATCTCTAAAGAAACTCGTAATGAAGTCATCACTGAAGTAATCATTTTACGCTAATGCCGCTGATAATCACAGTAGCGTGTGAGTAACATTAAATTTTCTTGCATTTAATACTCGTTTAACTGATAACGAGTGCTACCGTGTGAGGATTGCAGGTGGCTTCTTTCCGGAATGCCCGTACGTTCTTAATTAGTTTCCTCGCCCTCGACATTGTAATGCGCCTTTACCGAGGTTGTTAATGCGCGAGTCATTAATACGGCCAGTCCGGAGAGCATTAGCGTTACGCGTGCACTCTTTAAGCTTTCGTGCGTTTAGACATTAGCATACGTTCATATACAACGATGAGTGCATCCTGGCCGCTCTATAAAAGGACGCAGAGTGCAAGCGATGTGCATATATGTATAATATAAAAGAAAGATCAAACTCTGAATTACTTTTCTCAATTTCTCGTATGAATTCGCCTTTCAAAGTTTCAAAGTACCTTTCAAAGTTTCATTCGCGAGATACCGCTACGTGTACCGTTCCATCGTAATGTCACGAGTGCCGCAACGGAATTCACCTTTGCCGAAGTATCGATCGTGCCGTTGGTATAAAAGTCGGAGCGTCATGCCGAATAGTGTAGAGGAGAATTTCCGTTTTCACCTTCCACTTTATATGACGGTGGCAAGCCAAAGTCATATATAAGCGGGGCGCACCTTAATTATTAAACTACATCCTAGACGTTGAAATTGCAAGGCGTTATGCGAGACGTATTTTTCTCCTTTTATTTTAAACTCGTATCCTTCTTTGTCGCTCTTTCTTATCATTTTCGATCATTTCTATAATTTGTATATTTTTCTACCGCGTTTTTTTTTTTATTTTTTTTATTTTTTACATTTGCAAGGATCTTGCATGATAATTATTGTGGTTACATATTATTCGTCGTAAAACTTCTTTCACCTTTGATTAACGATGTGATTTTTTCCTACAATTTGACAAACTTGATTGTCACTGTAACACGTAGTTACGTATGTTATATTGGTCTATGAATCGAGCATGGATCGTATTACTTCATACTCGTTTAATATACATATACGTTTATATCATATATGTGCAAGCCCGTCGCTTCTTCTAGTAAGTTATTATTTTCGAAAATACCACATTTGATATATCATATTAAAATAAAAAAAAAAAAAAAAAAAAAAAAAAAGAAAGAATAACCGGTATTCGGAGGTTATAATGTTAACGAGAGTAAAAGGAAAACTGATACTTTAGGGATTAGCGTTGCTAATGGTGATTAGCCGTGTAATTTCGTCAACGCGAGACTCTCGCGGTATTCTTCGGGCGAAGAAAAGTCTCGCACCAGCCGGCGCGAATAAATCGTTCGTGATGTTTCTTCCACTTACGTCCGTCCGTACGTGCGTACATATACGTACGTACGTACAGGTCTCTCTTAAGATCTTAAGCGCAACGGAGCCTGGGAGTTATGGTAACCGTAAATAATCCCACGGGTACGGTAATGGCAATACCTGAGCGCGCCGGGTATCGTGATTGTGCGCGACGCGCGGCTATTTACTCGCGCCGCGCGACTCGTCTCGTCTCGTCTCGTCTCGTCTCGTCTCGTCTCGTCTCGTCTCGTCTCGGCTCGAGACTTGGGAGATGGACGATGGACGCTGTGTTATTATAGACGTTCCTTTTTATCCGGCGCCGGATGCTTATCGGCGACGCTTATTTTTCGCCGGCCATGTTAAACGGGCTGCCAACGAAGATGGAGAACGCCGCGGATACCGTATGTGCTCCGCGTTAATAACACACGTCTCCTCTTCACGGCGATTCCGCTCGTCTCGATTTCAGCACGTTTCTTCCTCTTCTTCCTCTTTTCTCTTAGAAATTTTAGAGTCGTTCTTCTACCTTTAAATAATTCTTATAATATTCGAGCACAACGCATTAAATTTCTTGCAGATTTTCAACTTTACATTCTACATTTCTCTCAGTGCTTCTCTTTTCGAATAACGATATTTAATTTTCTTGCAATATCTTCATTAGATTGCCTTTGAGTCATGTTACATTACAACTAATGAGTCTTCGCGGCTGATATTGAAATACGCCCTTGTCCCGTACAACGAGGGTGCAATGTTTTGTTCGGGTTAGCGCGCGCCATGTAAGTCTACCATGTAACTGTGTTTCGGATTCGGATCGAGATGCCTGGCCCTTAATATTTCACGCGTCGCACTCTCGCACTCGGCACGCTTGACGGTACCTGAAAGGGCACCGCACTCTATTTTCGTCGGCTCGCTCCTGTCATCCTGTCGCATAATCGCCCCGCGGGTGTCACCTCGCGTTTAAAGAGGCGCCCGATTTCACGCCCCCGTCGATCGCCACGGGTGGCCGACATTCGGTTGCGCGACAGTCCTCATCTGGGCGATGCCCTAAACGCATTCTGAATGCTCTCTAAACCTCCGAGGACCGCCTCTAGAATGAAAGAGGGAGAGAGAGAAGAAAAAGAGGTAGACAGAGAAATTCGCCACTGCTTACGCGCTACTGTCATCGTCTCTGTCGAAGGGTCCATCTGCCTTTCTCTTTCTCTCTCTTCTCGGCTTTTTCTCTTTCTCTTGCAAATATCGCTCACGCCCCGATTATCGCGGTAAATAGCAGGATTTTACGCATCCCCGAATTATCTCGGATACGCGTTGGAAAAAGAAGACATCAGCAGGAGGGTAACTACCGGTGCTTCGGTCATACTTATTCACACATTGTCATCCTTCTGTCTGTGAGATATTTATTTCTTTTTTATTCGAATGTGGCAGAAACACTCTGTAAAATGTAGATAAAAAAGAAGACAACATATTTCTGTCTCGCTATATGTGCATTCAATTTATATTACTTTCAAACGGTATTTTCTTTTTCCGCGCACGAGAATTGTTCCAACTATCGGATTTCACGATCCCAGTTCTTCCGCGCCGTGAGATATGTTTCATCAATCATGTCGTAGAAACTCCCGCAACGTTGTTCAGCGGAATCACGCGTGCGCATCGAAGAGCGCGTGTGCTCGACCGGCCGATTTGCCTCGCGGAGAAGAGGAATACACACGCGCGCGCGCGTTATATCTTTCGCTCCGACAAATTGCCCTTAGCGCTATCTCATCGTAGCTTCCGGTAGCGTTGAAACTTCTGGTACTCCTCGCACACGTTTATCGCGAGTAACGGAACGGGGGAGAAGGAGAAGGAAAAGCAAAGAAGGAAAGAAAAAGAATTGTATCCGCTGCGTGTGTCTGCGTTTGCCCAAGATTAACTCAATAAATAATAACGACATGACACGGCGAGTGTTCCGCCTCTTCGCTTTATTATCTCGAAATGCGAAGGTGTTTCCAACTGGTCGTTATCTACGTACGTTTCCTTTACTTTCGTGACCTGAATACTATCAGGAATACCAAGTGATGCCAAGCGCAACTTTAAAGTAAAATTCGTTTTTCTTGTCGCGAAATTTGATACTAATAATCTATCTGAATTCCATATTATTAGCTCAAATATCTATAATTATACGTATGTAGATGGTTGAAAAAAATGTTTGCTTGTAAAGTTATTTCGCTCTGTCGAAAATTGTTGTCGTAACGTCTCATCGTGACGTACGCGCGTCACAAACGTATATTACAAACGTCCGCTTTCCCCCGGGTCTGTCTTCTACCCGAGACTTGGCGCAATAATCGCGTTTAAAACGCATTCGTTTCAATCTCACTCCGGGGTGCCCGGTCGCTCGCGAGAGAGTTTCCTCTCCTTGCTCCACTGGGCGAGAGATGAAATGGAAATGCAATAAAAAGTTGTAATCGAGAGTCGGCGTCGGTTATATACCCGGAATACCCGAGGGACCAGGCGAGCCGGATAAAAGCCGGCGCTTGTGCACAACTCTCGCCTCGGTCTTCTTTCCTTTTTTTTTTTTTTTTTTTTCTCTCTCTTTCCGCGAGAGAGAAAGAGAGAGTGAAAACGCATTCGATACGGAATAATGCCAGAGTCTTATTATTCCGACGCGAACTGTTTAACGTCTAAAGAAGTCCAATTTCGCAGAGTTAATCCTTGCAAATGGACTTCATTGCTTTGCCAACAAGATCTCGTCTCCCTTATTTCCCGACTTTTATTATCGCGTTCTGAAAAAAATGGGCGATTGCTTCCGCTTCCGAATCGTAAACTTCACGCGTAAACTTTTCAAGCTCTCCGAATCTTCCCAAGATTGCTTTTGCTAAAAAAAAAATCGAGATGTCTCGGTTGGACCGAAGGCCATTTAAATATATTTTATCGTGCTTCTCAATTTGTCTTCCGACGCTACTGGAAAAATCATTTCGGTCGTGCAGTGGAAGGGAAAACTGCTGGACCTCGGTCGATCTTCTCCGCGGTCGATTCAATTTGTCAGGTCGAGGGATCGGTCGCGGCGAGTCCGGAATTGAAACATCCGACGACGACTCACCGTACTCTCGCACAGATATTGGGAAATAAAATACCTCGCATATTTTCGTACACGTCGGAAGGTCGAGACGAGAATACGGGGTCCCCTCCGTGCTTGTGCTCCTTGGATTATCGTTTTCCTGTCCGCAACGAGAACGACGCTGCGGAATTATAATACGGCGGTATACAAACGAGTTGGCGTTTTCGGTTGTAATTTATTCGAGGCCACCCCGTAATTAGCGGGACGATCCGACGGGCATAGTATTCCCACTCCTGTCGCGTTCCCCGGATTCCATTTATCACAAATCAGCAGCTGCCTCGGATACCCGTGGCCCCGCTTGCGGTGTGCTGTCATGGTGTCGGACATGACATTCTGATAAAGCTCGTGAGCAAAATTAGAGTTTTGCCTTTTGTTTTTCCTGTTCTCAATATTTACTCGTTAATTGGAAGCGTTAATCTTTATTCCCAGCTAGTATATAAACTTGAAACTTTCGGCATATATATATATATATATAAAATCGCGAATATATATCAAATCTTTTAAAATATTCGAAACAATACTATATACAATTTTATAAAAGTTTTTTTTAAACTTTATCGATATATATGGATATATAATTATGGATTTTAATTAAAAAAGTGATATACATATGTAGTAGAAAAAAATTATAATATATAACATATAATTTTGTAATATATATTGTATATGGCGATATATGAAATTAAGTAAAATTATCCATTGTGGTTGTACTATGCTTGTACAACCTGTAGAATCTCGTTCTCACGGGTGAGATAAATTTAAACGGACTGTTATACGATATGTAGAGAGGAAAGAGCACGCACGAAAACACCCATATAGCAGGCGAATAGCAAGCGCAGAGACATTATTCACAGCATCACGCTCACCTCCTTTCGTTTCAAACACATTCGGTTGAAGCTCGTCGAGGGTGGATCAGTAGCGTGTTGCAGGATCACGCGTGATCGCGCTCGGCCGACACTCGGCAGTGAGGAGGAATCAGGATGTCGAATAGCTCCAATTTCCTCCCTTGGCGTCTCGCTCGCGCTTCCGCGATCGCCGATTACCGTTTCTACGTTTCTCTCTTTGTCGTCGCCGCGCGGAGAGCAACAGCAACAGGTGTCCGCGGGGACATTCGCAGAAACTGCGAGGGATGCGAGAGGGTGGAAACGGCGCGGGCAACCGGGCGCTTCGAGAGAGAGCAAGGGAGAATTCCTCCTCTTTATTTATGAGCTTTTTATTCGACTTGTTGAGCTCTCGCTCTTGCTCTTGCTCTCGCTCTCGCTTCCTTTTTCGTCCTCTCGACGAACGCGAGTACAAATTCAGAAAGAGAGGGAAAGAGACAGAGAGAATGGGAAAAAGGGCGGAAAGTACGCGTGGCGGCACTCCTCCGCCCGAGAGGGTGTCGGAAATCTCTCGTTTGCCAAGGGCGGAAAAAATGCGACATTTTTCCGCGTAGCTGGTAGGGTCGCGCCTGCCGATTTTTCGCATAAAGAGACAGAGTGACAAAGTCGCAGCTTTTATCCGTAAGCCGACGTTATTCACGTATATACGTTGTATATACGTTGTATATACGTGAATAACGTCGAGCTGTTGAGTAAAATTGTATATTAATTATTTCGAGATATTAGACCTTCTGCATTTAATATTGAATGTTGATTTGTGTGCTTTATTCAAGATTGTATTTTAATGTGTGTTGGATAAAAAAAAAAATATGTATAAATATTTAACAAAACTATATAAGATTGCCGCGGTTGAGCCATCCGCTTGACCCAGTTTCCCGAATACCAACGCGCGCCTTTAATACGCGGTTATAGCTCTTCACCGAGATAAGGATAATAAAACGGCCGGTCTTTGCACAATATTCGCGAACTATCTGCGCATAATAAACGTCGGTAGAAGGAATCTTCGCACACAGACGAGAGATTAAATCCGCCTCTAAACGAAGCGCGGCGCGCGATCTTTTAACGATTCCCCCTTTCCTTACTCCCCTGATCGCGCTATCACACGCGCAGGTGTAATAAAATTTTCAACTCCGTTATCCGGAATCGCCGTATGAATCTCCGGTGAAATCAGGCACGTTTGCACGGCGCAGCCGCAGTTGCAGCCGCAGCCGCAACCAACGCGATGCTGTGCATCCAGGAGTCGGGTCTGGCAGATCGTGACAACGATACCGATCCAAACGCCACCGACAAAAGGCAGCCCGGAGCAAGGGCAAGAAGGAAAGGGGGAAAGGGAAGGAGACTAGAGACTTGGAATCCCGCGTCGGTTATTCCGAAGAATATTCTCTCGCACGGTAGTAGCGAGTCTCTCCTCCCCCTCGCGCTCTCGTCGATTTTTCTACCTCCTCCCCTCTCGTAAGTCCATCGGGTTTCAGGTATTATAACACTTAGCCTCAGCTACCCGCCGACCCCTCGCTGCCGTGTTGCGAGTTCTTCAGGTATACACAATAGCAACATTTCTCTCTCTCTCTCTCTCTCTCTCTCTCTCTCTCTCTCTCTCTCTATCTCTCTCTATGTCTCTCTCTCCCTCTTTCTTGACGGCGCGGAGACGCGGAGAGGAGATAGATACGATTTAGGCGTAATCCGTCAAAGAGTTCTTTCAACGTCCGCCAGAACGTTTTATCTATGATCTCCATTAAAGTTCAGTTAACGCCCTCTTGGCCTTCTTTCGTTTTCCCGTTCAGAAACCTAACCCCCTTCTTCTTTTTCTTCTTCTTCTTACGTCTTCCTCATCTCTCTGCGTTTTCTCTCGCTACGCCCCGACTCGGCTCTTCACGAGAGCGGATACGGATTTCAACCGGGGCTTCTCTTCTCCTCCGATGATTCCTTTCAAAACGCATTTTGGCGTATACGTCATTATTATCGCTCTCTGTTACAAAATTCAATATAAAACGTGAGCGTTTATTTTCCCTTCATGTTTTATACATGTTTGCGATATATGCACATGCTAAGTATGCATTTTAGTTTTTATGTAAAACTACTTTCTACGTTTCTCTCTCTGACACTTCCTCTAATTATGTTACAAGTAATGTAAAAGTAGAAAGAAATTCTCTCTCTTTTTTCCTTGTAATACATAATAAAACATTTGCCGTAGACGAAAGTTTGCAATAATAATAATACGCTGTAGCGAGAAATCGAGCAACCAGTTATAGTCCTACTCGTGCGTTAAAGCAGATGTCAGATAAATTGATTTCTAGAAACAATGTCCGAGTTTTTACAACTTCTATTCGCGTCCAATTTCCTCTGATCGCAATTTTCATACCCGCGCAATAGAGAGAGAGTAATAAAATTACGTTGTAATTTTTATAATCTCTTTCTTACAATGCGTGACGGTGGTCTTCGTTTAAACGCTTATCATCGCTTCGTAGATTTGCACCGGATTTTATTTTCACCATGAGGAATGCTAACGATGGGCATTAAAAGAACGCGCGTTTCTCCGTGACGTGACGCATTTTTAACGGGCGACTGTTTCGACTTCTCGAGATGTTTCGAAACAGAGCGTGGAGAGCGATATTCGGCCGCCGATGCCGAGGCATTGTATAATTAAAACCTCTTGAATAAAGCAAAACGCAATCTCCCCGGTTCGCGCGAGCGCGGAGGCGCGTCGTTTAATTTCACGTTCATTACGTCGCGAATGCGTACGTGCGTGCGTGCGTGCGTGCGTGCGTGCGTGCGTGCTTGCGTATGTGCGTGCTTGCGTGCTAGCGTGTGTACGCGCTCTGGGGGCGCGTCTCTCGACGAGTACAACCCTTCCTTCTTAGATGTAGCCCTCTGGAAAACATCGTCTCTCTTCGCCGTCTCTCGTCCCTCGACTGTTACTTCACTCGCGACCCCATCCCTCCACTCGAAAACGTATCGGGTTACCTCCGACATAATTCCGTTAATTATGATTTCGTAGTATGATTTTCCGTCGACTCGAACGAGCGCAGTTGCGATTCTACCCTGCCTCCGTTGGGAAAATTATTATTTGACGCGCCGCCTGTAATGTATCGCTATGTAACGCGAGTAGAGTAAACGTATCTACGCACGCCCGGTATATTTCGATCGCACGTGTTCCGCAATCTTCGTTATTGTAGTAAAATTCATCTTATATTCCGTTCAGAGTATCATCTCAAATAAACGCGAAGAAAAATTAAAAATGTTGGCAAATTTAATTATACATTTTTTTCGCTTTCATTTTTCCGACTTTACGTTTATAATTGCTATTTAATCCTATAATGTGATAATTTTTTTCTTTCTCTTTCTTTCGATTATTCATTTCATATCATCTTTGGCGCTATATACATCCAAGTCTCGGTGCGATTATAGAAAATCGGGAACGGGTTGGTAGTAACAAGCGGAACCGGCGACGGTAGGTGGTACCAATTTAAACCTCATAAATGCAAAATCGCGCGATGATTGCGTTCATAAAGGCCTCCGTTAGTCCGCCATCCGTGGCGTCTTGGCGATCTCTCCTTTGCGTACGACGCTTCTCTTCCCGGGATAATTTACATTGATATTTATGCCGTGTCATAACCGAGCCTGCGCCGGGGGGTTGCGGAACGGATTCGTACAGCTAATCCCCGCCTTGCCGGGGGGTTGTTTTAATTGAAATCTTACTCGGTTCCTCGGATTCGCAAGCGAGGGCAGAAGACGATGCACTCCACGGAAAAGGGTTAACAAGGGAGTGTTACACGTGCCAGGGTCGCTTTGCCGATTTACTTTACACCGTATTCAGATACGGGAACGCGGCGAATCTAATTTCGCATTAACTAGAGATATCGTACGAATATCAAGATATATCTAAAGATGATATCACACACAGTTCCAATTTCTAAGGGTTTACTGCTGAAACTTAATTTTAATTTCGTCTTCAAGTATCTCATCTTTAATGTACCGTGGTTCAATTATCCTCGATTTGTAGGAGACGTAAAAGCGCGATACGACTTTAAATTACTTTAATAGAACGCGCGTTCAGTCTTCCTTTCGGTCTTCTTCCCTTCGATAATCCGGCAGCGTTGTACATGAGTAATTCAGAATGCTCTTGGCGAATTTCCGCGGGCCGGCGCGCTCACTTTTTCTCGAAACGGCGAAAGTTGAGCAATTCCGCGAGATCATGCCGCGCACCGAAATGTCAACCGCGAGACCACTAAAGCGAGAGAAACTTTTAATTCGTTCATTTCGTCGGGCTCAAAGGGTCGGCGAATGAGACTTATTAAAATTTATACGAGCCGTCCACGCGCGTATAACCAGCCCGTCTCTTCCCCTCCTCGATATCTTCTGTACTCAGATTTCCGAAAGATTCTCTTATTTGCTTAGAAACGAGACGACCAAAGTTCATTTTGTAAGTGCAATTTTATACCAAGAGAATTGTTTATTTTATAATACATATGTTTTGCGTTTCTAATAGTAAATTTATATTTATTATAAAGTTATACAATTTTAGAAATATCTTTCTCGAATTCCTTAAAAAATCAAGACACAATTTTGAAGAAACGTCTAATTATAGAGATGAAATCGCTGTGGGTTTTTTTTCTGTAATAGTATATAATGTCCGGAAGAAAAGGAAGAAGAGCTTAGATAAGGCATAAAAGCGGTCTTCGTTCTCGAAAAATTACACTTTTACTTTAATCTGTGAGACAATACCGCGGGCGACTATGGCCGGGAGTAAAGGGCTGCGTTTGCATCGACCCTTCCCTCTCCCCCGCTCCCTCTTCCTTGTCTCTTATACTTTCTCTTTCTTTCTCCGGGGGGGTCTCTTTTCTCGAGCGTGCTAATACTTTTCAAGGGGTTAAAATCTAATTCCTGCAACCCCTAACGGCAACCCTTCTATACATAGCATCGCCGCGCGATCCTCTGCCTTTCTCCTCTTCTTCTGTTTTTTTTTTTTTTTTTTTTTTTTTTCTCTGCGTCGAGAAAGCGCGCTTCACTCCCAATAGACATAATAAAAACGCCATCTGAAATATGCATCCCTTAATAAAACTGTCCAATTAGCCGAGAATGGAATTAAGTATTTAGGGGGTGTCGGAGAAGACTTTTGCCTGGTTCTCAGGTGCTCTCGCGAAAACCCTTTCGCGAAAAGATTACGTTCCCCTTTGACCGTCGCGTAAAATGTAGTGAGAGAGAGAGAGAGAGAGAGAGAGAGAGAAAGGGGAAGTGTACGAGGGAAACGATATTTCGTCCTGGACAGGAGTTGAATTATTTATAACGTTGAGATTCCTCCAGTCAGTTTTTCATATGCTTTCGACGGCGATTTATTTATCGCCGACCCATGATTCGCTCATGTTGAAATTTATTCGGATTGAATAATTTTCTCAAATTTATGTATGCTATAATTAACTTGTCTATGAGAAAATCGAAAAAATTCAATCAGTTAAACTAATGACATTTTTATTTTCCCAACCAAAGTCATTGCATAACGTGAGCCAACCCTTCGTGTCTCGTACGTAACGTACAAGACAGAAAATAGCAAAGAGCCGAGGTGATCGATCGAGCAAGGATCGTCAGCCCGCGGCAGGGACAGGATGGTCATTTATAAAATTAAATCCCTGGAATATTTCAGTCGTACAAATCCCACCTATACATTGGTATAGGTACGAAGGGCGGCGGTCAGGCAATCGTAAAAATTCCACGGGGTCTGGATGCATTGGAAATCCACGTAATTAACCGAAGGAATTTCAGAGTGTACGTCGGGGAGTCGATTAAAAACGCGAGCAACGCCTACAGTTAAACGGTAGGGAAATTTTTCGCGCGTTCTCTCTCTCTCTCTTTCCCTCTCTGTATTTTTCTCTTTCCATCTCCCGTCTTTCCGCTCGCTCGCCTGCCCATTCTCTTGCACCTTCACCCTCGATCCGTCCGCGCGTTTCTCGCTTTTTTTTTTTTTTTTTTTTTTTTTTTTTCGTAGTCGCTGCTTCTGCTCTATACTGCTGTGCCGCCGTGTACATTTTTTCGGCTTCGATTAAAAAATACTTCGGACCAATTATTCCGCAACACCCGTCCGCCGGCCTTTCGCGCCGCCACTCATTCGAGCGTTCTTCTCCTCTGATTTTTTTTTTTTTTTTTTTTTTTTTTTTTTATTTATTACCACTTATACGTTTTTTTTCAGTCTTTCATATTTCTCGCGCGGTGCTCGTTGTCGTTATAAAATCGATGTGTTTTTAAACCTGTCATGTCGTTGGCGTTGCGCGTTACAGCGCGCGCTTTTCAGTCGACTTTCTTCCGCCGGCTTTTTCCTGACGAGATTGACGAATGGAGATTTGCTGACGCACGAGAGGAGGCCAATTATGTAAATAATCGAGCAGCTTATTTGTATACGCTCGCGCGATGCATCGGCGTCATTAATCGTCCTCGAGTATTTCGCAAGGCGACCATAATTAATACAAATCGCCGTTATACAGTATACAGCATGCTTGAGAAACGCCACAAAGTGGCAAAAGGAGCAAAAGGGAGAGAAAAAGAAAGAGAGAGAGGGAGAGAAATAGTTCAAGGGGCGTTGTACGTAACGTGCTGCGGAGAACGAGAATTCAACGTCATTCGAAGTAAATTTATACGACTAATACACCGCTGCCGGAGGTCTTAATATCCAGCGGGGCGCGCGATGAAAGCAGGCGAGTTTAAAAAGTGCAATATCACGGAATACATAAATGCGAGATGAGGCCATTTGAATGAAAAACAAATAAATTCCGCCGGCGACTCCGGTTCCAGCCGGATCGTGTGTATCCAATTTCGTTTTCACGCCGGTTTCATTTATTTTAGCCGCGCAGCCACGCGTCTCCGCCGCTCATTTGGATTTATCATATAATTACAGTACGCTCCTCGTATATAATTATATACCGCCGAATAAATCGCGACTCGCGATTCGAATCGTGACGCGTCTGTTTCCTATCATTATAACACGAGAGACGGAATCGTAGTATCGTGTAGATATGATCAATCGGAGAAGCGATGCACTTATCAGCCTAATATCTGGCGCTCTGTCTTATCTGGAGGCGACAATTGATCGGTAATTGAATATCCTTAGCGTATTTTTCTCTCGCCCTCATATTAGACCGATACGATGCATGCGTGAGAATGCGTGTAACTCTATCGTATCCCGGTAGATTTCGTATTACGACGAACCCCTCCGTGAACGCGAACGAGAGAGCGTGCTACTTTCGATGGATGCTCACTCGATATGACACGATACGAGTATTCTGGGGATCGAGATAAAGGAATCGAGTGGGCAGAACGTGACGAGACAATGGATCGCCGATCCACTAGCCGTAATACAATCGCATCAGCATCTCGCTGTATTGTTTGCCTCGCTTTGATATCAGCCCCGAGCTCTCGATTCTTTTCCTCGTTGGCCGCGGGTTCTTTCTTTCCCAAAGATCATCTCCGACCTTCTCCTCTCGTCCTTTCTCTCTTTTTTTTTTTTTCTTTCCCTCTGTCTCTTTCCTCTGTGTCTTCTTCCCTCTTCCCGAATCTCGCCGCCGGCGGAATCCTCCTCGTAATTAACTTGGCAAAAGTAACGCTAATTACGGCCGAGTTCTACTTATCTCGCCTCGCGTCAACCTCGCAGAGTCGCACTCCTGCGAATTTTTTTCTTCCTCTTCTTCGTCTTCCATTCGCTTATTATGCAGAGGAAAAACTCGACAGTGAGAAAGATTGCGACGAGCACAAGCAGTGACGATCATATATAATACGTTCGATGAAAAAATCAGTAGACAGATTTGTAAGATGTAATATAAACGCTCACACAACACTGACATACTCGTATTTACATTAGATTGTAAATAATTTCTCGACGAAAAAAAAATTAAAATAACATAATATTATATCACATTAATTTAAAAAAGGAGTAGAGAAAGACAAAGACGGTACATTTAAACGCGGGAAAGAGCAAAGGAGGACTTTGTAGGAACTCGAGAAGGAGATCGATGAACCGTAAGAGGGAGTAAGACGAGGCAGATACGGAGCGGATAGCGAGCATGAGCTGGTGAGTCCGTATAGATAATAAGACGCGATAAATTCGCGTAACATTACCACATGAATATCCGCGATGTAGGCGGAGTAGGCACGGCCTCGCCACTGGCACAGAAATGCAGAGCGCATCAATTAAAAACAACACGAGATTACATATGGCTTGTGAATGCATCCTGGTACATCTAATTCGCGCACTCTCACGCGTGTTTTTGAATGCCTAGCTACGAATGTGCGGTCTGAGAATGCTCGACGTCATGTCCGCGTCAAAAGACCCGATTACGATCTATACGCAATATTGTAGTTGTAGAGGAAGAAAGAGAGCGGAAAAACAATGTAAATCTAAAGTTAGATATCACGTTTTCTTTTATCCTCGACAATCGATATTAATTAAACAAGAGAAAGAGGCGGTGAAATTAATTATACGATTCATTTTTCTCGAGTCGTCCGATTGCATTTAACGCGGGGTGAAGTTTCCTTCGAGTGGAAATTCGGCGGTGGCTCGTCGAAGAGAGAAGATCGGAGATCGATGATTTGGGAGATGAAACAAGCAACCCATTTCACTCACGCTAGACTGAATCAGCATTCCGCCGAAGGCTGAAGGTGAGGAGAGATGCGTTCGTTCGTCTTTGGATATCGTACACGTAGGGTATATACGTCTCCGGCGAACGTCTCCCGCGTTACCGGAGGGCGGAGGGGCGGGAAAGAGAGCGATCTTGGAGATTAAACGATCGGATTCCGTCGTATCCTTTTCCCCCTCGATGGCGGCGAATCCGCGAAGCCGGTGGCGTGCCCTCCCGGGGCCAACAAATTAGTACAATTAGAATCCCTCAAAGAAAATTGATAAATTCCACCGGAACAATTTCGCGACTCATTTCACTAGGGCGCCCTTTGTTATGCCTTCGGATATATCCGAGAGAAAAGGCGAAATCCACGACGGCGAAAACTTATCGCGACAAATGGCCGCGAAATTAACGACAAATTGAGAGCTCATTTTTATCTAGACTTTAGTTTTCTTTCTCTCTCTCTCTCTTTTCCATTTAAAAAACTGATAATTTTGAAGTTTCCATAAAATCATTAACAATGGAGAAGAAAAATTTGATCACGATTAATTTCTATTACGTCAAGAAACAATGTCGCTTTAAAAACGGAAATATATATGCGCTTTCGTTAGACTATACATTACATCGGGCGATACATTATCCGAGAAGATTCGCTCATCCTTTGCCCATTTTTCAACGTTCTTCACGGAATGATCGCAACGTTATTTCCAAGAGCGTGCGAAGTAACGAGTTCTTTGCCTACCGTGCGAATGCACTGTAATACAGTGCATTCGCGCTCTTATCCGAACGAGATCGTCGGCGGCCACGCAGGAAAAGAAATTAAAAGACTCGGCCGACAATCGGACGGACGGGGGCACGAGCAGCGTGCACACGGGTGTTCTTTTAATTGTATGCACGTAGAGAAGGCGAAGACCGCTAATTTCAGCCTGCCCGCCTAACATCCGCGATAGTCATTAATTCGCACCGCCAAAGAGGAAGTGAGAAACATCCATCTCGCGATGTGTTTATTTCCGACGACAGCCGTCGAATTTTTGACGTTATTAAGGGAGAAAGTACGAGTATCTCGCGACGAATTGAGACTCTAGCGAGTAGTAGTTTAGAAGCGAGGCGAAGGATTCTATGTAGCATACACGACCCCGAGGGTTTCTACCCTTCCGGGCCCTTGCCCTCATCGCGCGCGCGTCCACCCCTCTCTCCTTTCGCGTTCCTGCTCCTCCTTCTCTCTTGGCCTCTTCTTTGCCCCGAATTTCTCCTTCGCTACGCTCCACCGCCGCTTCCGCGGAGCACGGCAAACATTAAGAGCCTCTAGATTTATTTATAACTACATTTACGCGCATGCCAACCACCCCGGCAACTCCTTCCTCTTCTCGACCCCTGTGAACCGCCACTCCGAATTATTGCGTTTATGCGAACGCAAGGGGTAAGATGTTCCGCGTTTCTCCGCTTTCACCGCGTACTTTGCCACGAGGGTGCCGTCTTCGAGAAATTTAGAAAGTTTCAATAAAGTTCGCGGCTTTTATCGAGTTGAACCATGTCGCTTCCATGTCGACATTCGCATTAACCCTTTAATTGCCGAGTTTCGTGGAAAAAGTTGCGAAAACACGGAGTCATTATAATAAAAATCGCTCACGTAATAATTTCTTACTTTTTCTATTATATATTTTTTTAAATGATGAACACGTACACGTGAGCTGCTATTTGATTTATCTCCCTGTTGGTTTAGTGTAAAAGCGACACAAATACCCGGAGCGACTCGCTTTATTTCAAAGGTCTTTATTAACCCGACGAGTAATCAAGATCAATGTGCGAAAGATTGTATATATATATGATGCTACACCAGTGCGACAAGAGTCGACTCGACTCTCAACCTTGCTATCTTCCGCGAGAACTTTTCCCGGTTGACGGCCCGTTGCTGATGTTGATATATATCGTTGGTTATATGAGCCCTTCTCGCGCTCTGCGCTGCTGCTGCTGCTGCTGCTGCTGGTGGACTTGAGGATTCCCCTGACGCCGCTGCTTGTACTTACATCACGCTACCGCCTCACGGAGAATTATTTGGGCTTTATATCAAACCTTACGACGCCGCTCAACCCGAGGAATCTAATTTGAATAATACACGACTCCGCCGAGAATACTAACTCGTGCAATGCGCGTGTACGCGGTGTTCTTCGAAACGCTCGCCAAATCCGAGATAGCGATTACGTAAGGACGATGATTTCTTTAGATCGCGAAAAAATTTTACTTATCTTTTATTTCTTCTATCACTGCCACCGCGAGAAATCAAATTTGAATATGTTATTTTTTGTTTATTCGCTATAAGCGTTTTTCAGAAACGAAGCTAATGTGTAATATTTTTAGCATGTTCATTTTTATTACTTTTTTGTTACAAAGAATAAATCCAGAATTTGCAGTTCACAGATAGACGATTAATTTTTACGTATTGATATAGCTAATATAATATTTCATTCTCTCGAGATAAAAAATAATTTAATAACACTTACCGGAATATGAGATGATCAACAGCAGAGTTGTAGAATATATACAACGTTGATCTGTAAAATGCAAATATATTCAAATTATGTAAAACAATGTCTAGAGTAATTAATATTTTAAAAATTAATTATTGCGCACAATTAAATATTTATACCTCTTTTTGAATAAATATTTAACAATAGGAATTAGAGAAATTTCGAAAAAATTTCTTAAACATAAAGTTTTATAAAATATATGCCAAATAAAAATACATAATTTTCTCTTATATAAATGAATTTAAATAATTATAAATCTTAAACAGTATATATTGAAATATTATATACATATATATTTATTTATTTATTTAAAAATATTAATTATTATAAACATTTTGTTAGTACTTTAAGTACTTTAGATATTTTAAAATAAAATGAAAAATATTTTATATGCACATATTATTTAACATTGTCATGTAAAATGGAGCCACGAAAATAAGCAGACAATTTTATTAGTAAAACAAATAATAAATTAACAAAATTTTACATTGCTCACTCTATAACTGTTTCATGGCTCGATGCCTTCTCTTCCTCTCTTGTTTGTTCTTTGTTTCTCCTTTATAGCATTCACACCACATTCACTCGCGAAAACATAATTAATTACGATTGCACTATTTAACAGATACAACGATCGCGCGGCACTTTACATAGTACTCCCGATGTTAATTGCACATGAGGCGCACTTTATTTTATATTGTGACAGAAGGATAGTCACAGTTAGACGAAGTTGCAATTTGTTTGGGAAAATCGCACGATTAAATTCACACAATGCTATCTTTATTGTTGTTAACTAAAAGTGTACGCACGCAAATTTTATAACAATTTTACTATCTCTCATTATAATACAAGCGAATAGATATACAAGTTTAAAATCAAAGATAAATATTTGTACGATATAATATTCAAGAATATACTATCGTTTTATCAACTGGAGCATTAAATTTGAAAGAGTCATGTTAAACATGTGTTTCGATAGATAACCAATGTACAAGCGCCGAAATTATAAAACGCCATTGATAAATATTCAAGTATTCGGCGTTAACGACAACTTATTAAACGCGTCGCAATAATAGTTGACTCAATTTGTATCCGCAATGTTTTGTTAATGACTGAAAGTTCGAAAACAACATCGATCATTTTACCTTGTTACTGCGAAGAATACTAATTACGTGAAAAATATTAAATACGTGAATTAATGGCTAATGTAATAATAGAACCTATTTCGTGTACGTCGCTTGTCATCCGTAGTTCGAGAGGTAATGTGACAATAATTCGCAGCTCGCAAAAGTCCTTGCTCGGTCTCGTGCTTACCGTGGCGTTGCTGTCATTCGAACGTAATACGTACGGTGATCTTGCCGTGTGACGTGACTCGCTCTGTGTATCGTCATATTATCTCTCGAAATACGATCGCGACAAATTATTCTCCATCACGTTCATTACAATTAGAGATTATCAAACTGTACGACTAATAATTTTTATCACATCTCGACTAGCCATTAATTTACGTAGTATCGTTATCGTGCAGTATTATTAAAATTGCTGACGTTTCGGAATTTTTCAGTCATTAACAAAATATTACGAGTATAAATTGAATTAATGAATTGCGTTTAATAAGTATAGTTGTTATTGACGTTGTCATTTTACATGTATCAATCGCATATCATAATCAAATCTGGCACTTGTACTTGATCTGTTGAAACATATCTTTTATGTGTTTAATTTGATCGATATCTCGATAAATCGATGGCAAGATTATATTCTGATATTACATTTTATTTATCTATTTAATTTTAACTTGTATTTCTATTCTTATGTTATAACGAGAGATAGTAAAATTGTTGTAAAATGCGTGCGTATACTATTTAATTAACAACACAGATAGCATTACGTGAATTTAATCACGAGATTTTTCGAACAAATCGCAACTTTGTCTAACTGTTAATTATTGCTCTGACATAATATAAAATAAAGTATGGGTTGGGTGCGATTAACATCGGGAGTGCTACGTAAAGTATCGTGCGATTATTGTATTGTTGATTAGTGCACGCGCGATCGTAATTAATTGTTTTTTTCGTGAGTATTGTGTAAATGTCATGAAGGAACAGTAAAAAACAAACAAAAGAAGGCAAGATATCGAGCAACGATAGAGTGATCATAGAGTGAGCAATTTGATTAATTTATTATTTGCTTTACTTATATTAATTGTTTACTTAGTTTTGTGATTTATTTTACATTATTGTGCATATAAAATATTTTATATTTTATTTTAAAATACTTATAAAGTAATTGAAGTACTAACAAAATATTTATAATAATTAATTTTTTATATAAATATGTATAAAAAATATTTCAATATTGTTTTAGATTTATAATTACTTATAGATTATTTATATAAGAAAATTAGATGTTTTTTTAGCATATTTTATAAAAGTTTATATCTAAAAAAATTTTTCAGAAATTTTGTGATTTCTTTTATTAAATATATAAAGGGATGTGAAATAAAATTCAATTGTGTGCAATAATTATTTTTTAAAACATTAATTATTTTGGACATTATTTTATATAATTTAAATATTATATATTTGTATTTTACAGATCAACTTGGTATTCTTCAACGCCGTCATTGCGCATTACATCATACCGGTAAGTGATAAATTATTTTTTATCTTAATCCTAAATTAATAGAATATTATAGGTATATCACACACAGATATGTCACTACATAAACATTTGAATTTTCACAGTGATGCAACAATTAAACTTTTTGTATTATTTAATTGCTATAAATGACTTGAAAGATATGTATAGAAACTATTTCTATATATTCATATTTCTATATTTACATATATATATATATATATATATATATATATATATATATATATATATATTAAAATAAAATATCATTCGATATAAATATATTTGTTTTTTTTTCGAATGGCAGTGCCAGGTTAACGGAAGTTTTTCCTGCGAATTATTAGTTAATATTTTTTTTCCTAATTTAACATTTTTTAAAAGACTGTCAATAATAAAGCATGCTTGTTGTAACTTTATCGACTGACTTGTCGTCGACTAAAGGTCGTGGGTGAGACATTAACATTTGCGTTGAGTGCACGAGGACAGTGACACGAGGTGTTGTCGGGAACGTTTTTTTCGAATAAAGAGCTGGTCATTGATATTCTTCACTTTTTATCGGAAACGCGCTTTCTTTGAAAACGGGGCTAATGCGACTTTGATATCGGTGGAGATGGTTCGAGAATGGAATAACGTATGTCACGATTATCTTGCGCCGAAGACCATAGGACCAAAGGCATCATAGACGTCGTGCATCGATTACCGCATACGCGTCGCAAGCTTCACGCTTGAGAGGCGCATCTCGCGCAGCTTCGCTCGTTCGACGCTCTCTTCTCTCGCTGAAGACAGCCGAATCGAATTTGCAAACTTGCAGATTGGATTCCAACTTGCCTATTATAGGGTGCGTCTGTTCCGGTTAAAAGCTGGGGGCAAGGGAATTAATGTCGATACGCTAAGGAAGGCCGGAGGATTACTCCAAAGGCCCGTACTCATTGTCTTAGATGTTGCTCCCTGCTCTGTACATTCGATCCTTTTCCCACCCCCTTGTTCCTCGTCGCCATTGCCCTTCATCCTCTTGCTTCTTACAGAAGTTGAACGCGATAAGTTAATGTTAACATAAATATTAATAATTATCTCTTTTTCTTTAGACTAATTACAAATCTTATTTCCGATTTTAAACAAACTTTCTACCTATGCAATTCCCTTGTCGTCTTCATGTACCGCTTCTTCGCCTCTCCGAACAACTCGCGGAAACTTTGTAATGCATTTTATTTATTCACAAAGGCAAATACTCATTTACGGCAGAGACACGGTGAATGTTTCGCGACCAGCAAAGTCACTGTACGAGAGTACACTCGCAGCCACTTTATCCTCGGCCGCGGAGAGAGAGAGAGAGAGAGAGAGAGAGAGAGAGAGAGAGAGAGAGAGAGAGAGAGAGAGAGAGAGAGAGAGAGAGAGAGAGAGAGAGAGAGAGAGAGAGAGAGAGAGAGAGAGAGAGAGAGAGAGAGAGAGAGAGAGAGAACGGCCGTCTTGCCAGGCACACCGAAACTCTAAAGCGTAATGCCACAATCCCTTTGATGGAGTTTCTGTAAATGGAGCCGCGTCCAGCTGAGTGCCCACGGGGCGAGTCGCTCTCTGTCAGTCCCTTCGCTCGCCTCAGACGCTTCAGACCGTTTGAAAAAGCGGGAATTTTTAATTTCCGAGGATTACGTTTGCCGGCCAGAACGAAGAAACTGGAAAAGGGCCGCGTACATCTTTTGCATACAGCGATTCTGACAGCTATTCTGACGGCTTTCGCTGCCTCCTGTGTTTTTCCCAAAGTCTATTTGCCACTCGACGCTAATACTTTCGCTCTCTTCTATAGAATGCATTTTTTCCCCATATGTTTGATAAAAAGAGTCCTCTTGTTCTTGGGTTCAATTCGCAAACTCATGCACGCGTCTATTAATTATTTTTCATCATAAAAATATTTTACGTTCAATTAAAAAAAAAAAAATTAATCTCAAGTTTTTTTTCGATACTTGGCGTCCTTTGTGATTAACTATATTTGATCGAATCGTTTCTTGCTAACCGTGCCATCTCTCCTTTTCTCTCTGCGAGAACCACTGGCTCCGTCCCAGCGGCAGCCTTTCATCAAGTCTTCATTAGGTCGTGGTAAATGTATTATGACTTCTGATTGAGTGCTGCCGAGCGTTATATCTACGTATCTATATATAGCCAACCACTACGCTCCGTGCTTCGACATGTAGCATGCGGCACTCTCTGCCATCCGATGCCTCCTTTCCCCTTCCATGCTCTCAACAGTGCGCGTTGTTTAAATTTTCTTATTTTATATATATATCTGTTGGCTACACGCCGCAATTCGTGTCGATGATATCTTAAATTGATAAAAATGACACAGTGCGATTTATCACATTGTTCCAAATAATTCCAAAAGGATAAAGAAATAATATAATAGAATATTATTTGTACTCAGAGCAATTATTTTCGACATTTTCCAAGGACGTCACGAATCCGCCATGAATTATTTATATAAATTTCAATGACTGGCGATTCCTCGGAAGCGCATCGCGATCTGGACAGTTTCTGCAGATCCGCTGCATAACTTCTGTCGTCGGGGCTGACTGTACTGGCATATCGTTGACACACGTCGCTATATATACGCATGTATAATAATTAATGGTACCCGCGTAGGTGTGGTCCGCACACATGTATCGGAGCGGAGCGCGGCGTATATCTGCGCGACGCGCGGGCAAAGATGTGTAATTGCGTTACCCATCGAATTCAGTTATACGGGCATGGCGAGTCTGATGCATAAAATGACGGGGCCAAATTCAGTTATAGTTCGCTTCACAAAGCGAATACGGCCGCGCGTCGTTAATATCGCGCGCCGTTGCGAACGTCGGTGTCACATTGTTACGACGGAATTTTCCGGGGCTCGAAAGTAGTCATCCGGCAAAGAGAGAGTGAGAGAGAGAGAGAGAGAGGGGGAGAGAGGGAGAGAAAATGGCGAACAGATTGGAGGACGACATTCTCCTTCTACGGGGTCGTCACGAACATCGCGTCTATCCGATATTTTCATAAGTAATCATTGCTCGCAATTTCACGCGAAGACAAGTATAATTTTTTCCTATTGACATTTTCAGTATCTCGAACGATCGAAAATTAGAGTGACAGTTTGTGCTCTTTGTATCTTTATCTCGCACACGCAGAGATATTTGTCCGACTCGATAGCGAGCTAAAGATGCCTAAAGAATTGAATTCCGTCTAGTAACTGTGCGTTAATTCGCTGGTCGGCGGTTCGAGAGTTTCTCCAACCTGGCTAATAACGCCCATCCCTCGGCGAGAAATGTCTCGAGTTCATTTTTTCCCTCCCCTCTATACGATCTCTCTGCCTCTTGTTCTAACGAGGTGAAAAAGGAGAGATGAGTGCAATGTGAAAAAAGCCAGAGCAAGAGAGAAAGAGAGAGAGAGAGAGAGAGAGAGAGAGAGTCCAATCCGCGCTCTACCTCTTATTTTTCCTCGAAGCTCGCGACTTAATTAATCGCATAACACAGGGCCTAATGAAATCAGAATTCCCATCCCATCTCCGTCTCTATACTCGCCCCTCGCGCTGCTCGTGCTACGTAAAAACGGAAATATTTCCCGGGAATACTTTTCCACCTCTCCACTGCCCTTTTACCCAGCCTCTCCTCCCCCCGGTTCCTCTGGCGAAAGCCGAGGGTCGGCAGATAGCGAGCGAGAAATTAATTCGGAAATCGATAAATTCGTTTCGACGAATTTCTCTTCGTACGCTGCCGATGTGAAAAAATGAATTATTGCGGTGCGGCACGTATTATCGTAAGATAATCGGCGATTTCTAAATTCCGAGCCGTGCACGAGCGCTATTAAATCGAGCCGGAGTATGGTCTCTCTACAGAAGATTGCTCAGTGCACAATTTAGTAGAATGTGTAGATTTCAGTTGGAATCGATTTCTCCGACATTACTTACAATTAGCGGTAACCGCAAACCATTGGTATACTCTTTCTCTCTTTTCATAACACAACACAAATATGACTTATACATATATCAATTGTAAAGCACAAATTTGCAATTTTTATTTTTTACCTCAGATTATACTGTATACATGCTTAAATTATCAAACATGTTTTCTTCTATCAAAAGTGGTTACGCGCCGTTCGATCACGAATGTCAGGACGCGCGATCTCGTCGTAGATCCTCTCAGAAATAAAGGACGAACTTGGGTGAGGAACTCGAAGAATGCCGGATAGTCGATAAAATGTGCACGAAACAGGCGGGATACGTCGAGTTCCTTCGGGAATCGAGGGTTCGTTTGCCGATTGCTCTTGCGGTGGTATCGAGGGCAAAGCAATTTCTTCACCGAGAGAGTCGGTCGTACGCTCGTTGCTTCTTTTTCTCTCTCTTTCTCTCTCTCCCTCTCTCTCTCTCTCTCTCTCTCTCAGAGATTAATTAAAATCTCGAACATGCCGCCGATTAATCAACGGCACTCGATGCGCCGTGTAGTCTTGTAACAACGATTAAAAATGTATCGTGTCGCTTACTCGTCGAAGAGAGCGGAAGTTTGCTCTCCGACCGAATCGCGAGTTTCTTCAACTTCTTTGTGCTTCGATCGATTTTACACACAAAATCGCTTAAAATCAACAAAGAATCGATCGATTATTCGACACGGTAAAAATTGAAGAGCCGGCGAGCCTTTAGGGGTTACCTTTCAGGTGCGTCCATCCCGGATGTTTGGATCTCCTTCGATTGAAAGTCGAAATCGTTATATCGCTGTCAATAAAATCGCTTAATCATGTAATTCATTAAGTTCTCGGGACGACTCTGGAGGGGTCGCGAAAGACGACGCGGAGCCGACTTAGAACACAACACGGGTGTGTCGCTTCGTAACACAGGACGACACGCTTTACGAGCACCTGATCTGTTCACACGGCGCATTTAGCGACCGGTATTAATTTAACACCTACCGACAGGCGTCCGGCGCTTCTGCGCCCGTTAAAATAATAAGCGAGCCGCGATGAATGCTGGAGAAATAGGCTGGAAATCCTTTGGGAAACCGCCAAATGTCATTACGCAATTTTCGTGCCCACGCGATTAAGATTTTCACCCAATTTAATTGCTCGTTTTATTTTCGAACGATTTAAAATACTTTGACCCTTTGCCGAAATACATGGGCAACATTTTCGTGACGACGAGAGAATTAAATTGTACCGAAATAAGAAACCAACAATATAAGTTTAGTAATAATTATTCGCCGCACGATATATATATATATATGTGTGTGTGTGTGTGTATTATATCATTGCCGTATCGTTTATAGAGTGTATCAATTATAAATGTGTTACGCTATTCATAGTCTTGTCGAAGTGGTAACAATTATATTGCGCCATGTGTACATAATAATAATTTATGATTATCACGAGATTAAATAACATAACCGCGGGCGATTGTTATTGCTACTGTTGTGCGCCACAACCGATGTTATATTGAGAGCCTTTATATCTTTGGTATTCTTTTCCTTTCATTCTACGCATGTTACATGTATTTGTCCAATTTCGATAGCATTACACATTCACACATGTTTCTACCCCGATAACATTTCGTTATGGTTAATGAGCATTTAATCTTGCCATTTCGCTTCGGTGGACTAATGTTCGATAACGAGGGCTTTCGAGTGTTTATTTTAGAACCATTTGTCGGGTCGATTGATCCGGGTCGAATGAATAACCGATGATAAGGTTCATGGATATATTTGCGCGCAATATACGTACGCACCTGGACGGTTCACACTGGCTTCTTTTTCCAACTGGTCGGTTTGATACGATATTATGTTTGCACGTACTTTACACCGTACGTTATTAATTCTGTCATCCTCAAGAGCCACAAGTCATTCCCTCAATTTGTTTCACGAATCAACAGCCCTACTTATGTGTGCGTTATTGTTTGAAATTTGCATAATATCGCATGTTTAATGATTTTATGGGTGATGCGATAATTTTTTTTATTAATTTCTTTTAACATGATAATTGCAAAAGTTCAGTTAATAAAATATATCGTTTAAGGAAATCTAATTGAATGCAACACAACGAGAGAGCAAACGTAAATTCTTCCCGCGATCGAGATTTTCTGGCCGCAATCGTTGTAACGTCACTCCTGCGCAATATCGCCGTTACGTGATACTCGTTACGCGAAGGCGCTTCTATCTCTCGGTATATATGCGTACCGCATGCGTACGTGCTCGTCCGAGATATACAGATGCCACTCGTCGTGAGTGCAAGCGCAGCTGCGTCTACTGGACGCAGACGATGCCGGCTGACGGGAGAGCTTGTTCCTTAGCGGGACATAATTTTTATCGGGCCGTATTCGGGGCCCCAGATGCCGCGGCGCCGCGGCAAATGGAAGCGGCCAATTGACACGCGCGCGCGTTCAGAAATAATGCATACGCTAAAAGCATTGGAACGACTTCCGTTTCGTTACGCCCCACGTCATCGAGAGCTTTTCTTCTCGACGTGAACGATCTGAGACTACGGAGGATCTTTGCTGGATTGAAATATTCGCTGGTTAATTTTGAGAGAGATAGATGTGACAACAATAATATTACTATATTTGAAATCGCATCAATAAGATATGTTTGTGATATAATATATTTATGATAATTATACAACGCGAGTTGTTCTAAATAGCCAACCATGTGATGAATAGATTTACATGTGCATACAAACAGTTGCGTGCGTATCACGCGAATGCATGCATGCACGTTCGGTCGTTAACGACACTCCTCCTGCTCGCACCGGGTGCGTAAGGACGGAATGACATTTCGGCGTTGCATGCGTTGCGCGCGCTTTTGCGATAATCGCACCTGCTATTGCTTCTGGCCTGGATCTCGCGATTCTCCGCGTGACGTGTAGGTGTGAGCGTACGTTGCACGTGTATCGGTGGAAAACGGCCGACGAATTCGGAGCGAGACGTTTTCGGGTCGAAAAGTGGGAGAGGTGATGAGGAAGAGAAAGAGAAAGAGAAGGAGAAGGAGAAGGAGAAGGAGAAGGAGAAGGAGAAGGAGAAGGAGAAGGAGAGCAGGAGGGGATGAATGAATGCTCTGGGAAGACAGAGCAAGAGAGCAAAGATGGAAGGAAGGTCGACGGGAGGTGGAGGATCGATAGCCCGCACCTCGGCTCGAATTGCCTCGCGCCTCCAGGTTCGGTGCGAAGGATCCATTAATTTCTGCACCTCGATCGTTCTCGACGTTGTCCGGCAACTCTCGGCGCCGCAAAATTTCACAGTAAATTCCGAAATCTTAACGCGGCGACGTGAATGACTTGAATAACAACGCACAAAAATTGATATAGATATTAAAATGCAAGATAAAAAATATGCGCTGCGGTGTCTTGTTTTTTTATTTTTATTTTTATTTTTTTTTTTTTTTAGAGCTTGTTACTCGAGCAAACGTGAATGTTCGTTGAGAGAGAAACGGTGAGAAAAAAGCAACGCGCGATAGGTTGAAAATCTCGCGCGATTCCGGTACTTAACAACTTCAGGGGAAATGGATTCAATCGAACGATTTTCACCGCGACACGAGGGAATTACGTGCTGGCGCGTTAATCCGGCATTCTGACAGCGCGCGGGCGCGGAACCGACAGAATGATTGTTCGGATTCAATGCGCAGTGGCATTTGGCAGTTGGCAGTTTGGGGCAGGCGGGCGGGAACGACGGAATAAGCTGTCAGAGTGTTGCAGAGCCGATGAAAAGTCTCTGTCAGGGAGAAAACGCTCCGGTGCGCTCTTGCTACCATTCGCTTTCTCTCTATCTACCTCTCTCACCCCTTTCATTTACTCGCTTTTATTTCTTTCTCTGTCTTTCTCATCCTCTCTCCTTCTCGTTTCGACGGGCATGGAGGAGAGAATAATCAACGGAAATTCGACGAGAATATATACGGATACGCTTGTTGCATCGCGCGATGTAGTCTGACATGTTTGAATATTGCTTTCGAATATGCGTTCAAGATTCCTATATAAAAAAAAAAAAAAATGAACGATATGCATGATCGATAAAGTATTGTAGAAATACGTAATTAATGAAGAATTTCCTCTCTTTGTCTGCCACGTCGCTTGTTTCATCTGTGGCTATTCGTATATGAGGTCGCGTGTAAGATTTTTTCTTTCAAAGCATGAAAGGCGCGATGTTCAGTCTAACGCACCGTCGATTTTGCCTCGTGTCTACTCTGCGCGATCGCCACGAAAAGACTATCGTGAAAAGACGTCGCCGCGAGCTTCTCGACCGTGACGAATCTCGTCGCGTATCGGGCGGAAAGAAGCGTAAGCGAACCCGCGATTATCGCGCGCGGAACGAAAAGGGGATCGTCAGGCATCGGAGTCACCGGAGAACTTTAATCACCGCACTTGAGTAAAGTAATTACAATCAGACACCCTTGTACGAAGTATAGGATAGACACAGCTCGCTCGAGTGGAGAATGGTCAAGGGGTGCGGGAGGGGCGTTGGAGGGTAGGAAAGAGGAGTCTCGGGTGCCAAGGGGGTTCGACGTGTCCGTGGTCTATGATTAGCCGGAGGTGACCAGCGCGGAACCGACTCACACCCCATCGAGTTCGCTCACTTGCAGAGGTAGAGCAAGCTAGTGTCCAAGAGGACCCTTTCAATTAATTACCTGCCATCGCGTTAGTTAACTGGAGATTCATCGGGAGAGAACTCGGTGCGAAGAACCCGATAGTTACCCCGGAGATTCAGTGAAGGGGTTGTGATTAGCGCGAGAGACTCCGCACTGTCGGCATGATAATCGGGGATGTCCGGCAAGCAACGGCTAGCTAGCTATCTAGCTAGCTGTCAATGCGCAATTTCTTGTTACGCTTAATTTTAAAGTGCGTATCTTTTATTAAAAAAAAAAAAAAAAAAAAAAAAAAAATAGAGGAGCGTTTTGTGGTTATATCGATAAATATATATTATTATTGATTGTGAACCGACTGTATATATAGAATATATATCATATTTTTCATACATTTTTTATATGTTAATGAGAGAGAAAAAAAGAGCATGAAAAGAGGAAATTGAGAATTTTTTTTTTCTTCTACAAAACATGTGTAAATTCCTCGATTTTTTAAATGTTGGCCGAATATGTACAACTTGAGCAAGTTATGACGCGTTCTTGGTCGATAAACGGTATTCACTTTTACGAGCGGTTGATTAGACGACAAAGACCAAGTAAGTAAACAAGCAAGTAAGCATCTACGCGGCGTACGTGTAATTTGTTGTCCATATTATTCTGAACTAGTGTAAGCCGGAGAGTCGTTACGCGGTTCGTCTCGCGAGAGACTTGGTCGTAAAAATCTAGCGGGAAAATGGCGAAAACGCGACAAAGGACGGGCGTGGAGAAACGATATATTAAAAATTTTTACCGCACCTTAATTATACCGATTTTATTGTCGTGCCAGCGAATTTTCGCAATTACCGGCGTTTCGTCGCCGCTGTCGCGTCGTGTACGACGTGTAATTGTAAAAAACGAGACTAATGGACGAACCGCGCTGTTGTTTCCTGTTTCTCCCCGCCATGCGTGAACTGTTTCTCCCTCTCTCGCTCGAGTACCGAGAAGCGTAATTATTATACGGCGGAAGAGGGCAGCGTCGGTGCAACAGAAGTGCAGATCCGATAGATAGAAGCCACCGCCACCGTCACCGCCACCGCCACCGCCACCGCCACCGCCACCACAGTGCTTTGTTTTTTCATTCTCTTTCACCCTTCTCGCTAACCTTACGCTCTTCATTTATTCACTTGCGTTTTTATCCGTAACTAGTTCAAAATTAATTAAATTTAAAAAATAATAACGCTAAAAACAAGAAAAAATAATCTTTTTTAAATAATCAAACTTTTCTAAACTTTTTTCATTTTATTTTTTACATCATTTTCTGTAATTATCTCCTTCGAGCAATTCTCGACTCATGTTTCGCAATGTAAGTCCTTTGAGGTCTCCGTGTGTTTGTTCCTTTATCGGGAAAAGAACGAACCAGACGACCAAGGCTGGCTCACAAGCGATAAAGTCATCGCCGTTATATTATTATTACCGTAAAACGGCACGGCTCGCAAGTAATTTAAATCCCATCCGGAGAGGTAAAGGCTCGGCGCTACGTCCGTACGTATGTACGTAGGTACGTACGATCAGATTACCCGGCGAAGCGAGGCTGTATTTGCATAAGTCAGGTTGTCAGTCAGTCCGCGTGGCAACTGCACGACCCCCCTTGCCCTCGCTTGCCCCCGAAACAACCCCTTGAACCGGGGCCGAGCGTGGCCTCGACGACCGACGTGCCGAGGAAACGCTCGGCGCCTCGAAACTCCACGTCACGAGACCTTCGAATTTATTCCGCTTCTTCTGCTCTCCTCCTCCTTCTCCTTCTCCTCTTCTTCTTCTTCTTCTTCTTCTTCTTCTTCTTCTTCTTCTTCTTCTCGCGCGCTTCTCGCCGGCGAAATTACCTGCAGAGATCGTGCCTGGGATAGCTACACGCTCGATCCGAATCCGTTCAGTTCCGCGAGATGCAAGATATGTGTTAGAAGTACGCTCTATTACGCGAGGCATATCGCGCAGAAATTACCCGACAACCAATTCAACTGCTTTCTCCAATCACATCTGGGTACCAAGAGATACATTGTATATCGTAGAGATAAGAAAACTCGCAATCGTTTAGCCATTCAGCTTGTATACTTGAAGCGCGAATATTGCCATTCGTTGAGCGCATTGATCGCAATAATTTTTGTATATCGTTTGAGCATGACTGCAAGGACACCCGGTATACCGTCTCGTGAGAGCGTAGGATAGAGGGAAGACAAGCTCCGAAAGAAAGAAAGAAAGAAAGAAAAAAAGAAAGAAAACGAGAGCATGGTCGATTAATCATACTTTTGTAGGAATTACTTTACTATATATATATATTGGCGTTTGCGGGGTCGAAGGGCAGTCCTCGTGCTCTCTTCTCTTTCTCTATCGTTTCTTTCCCGTCTTTTTCTCTGTCGCACGCGAACAGGGTTCTCATCAGACACGTGAATTACGTAAGAGCTCCGTGAACATGTAAAGTCCGAAGATTACGATATTCTTTGATTGGAGTGCCCTGTCACGAGTTCAAGGGGCAATCGTGAAGATTCGCCTCAGCCTTCCGATAGGGCAGCGTCATATCGAACGCGTGAATTCGTGTGAGGATGAAACGCATTTCATTAAGCTTTACTAAAAGACGATGTATCGCGGAATGCCGTAACAGCGGGAAGTCAGGGAGAAAAAAATGTTACCTAGTACCAGTATCTCTGTCACGATACTTTCTAAACGTACAATATTTCCCTCAGGCGATTGTACGCGTAGCGTTTATCAATCTCTCGTGGAAAGCGAGAAATGACGAACGGCTAGTTATGATTTGCCATCGCTTCGTAAATGCCTGGGAAGGTATGTAAAGTTGCTCGAACAATGCAAATATATATACGAATTTTTGCCGCGGGGGAGGCAGAAATTATGACGGAGAGGGAGGCTCGACTGTCGTTAGAGAAAGAGGTCGAGGAGAGTATCCGACATGCGAGTAACCAGCACGCCATCCGCGAAACAGTGTTTGCACGCGGTTTGTGTTCTTGACTGTTGTTGCCTTTGCGACTCCTAGAACGTCGTACATATTTCCTTCATGGTAAGCGTGCGCGTGAAACAGTTGTATATACATTGCATCGCTTTTACGGTCGATGACGGTGGAATACAAGCATGTCTCGAGCTCCTCGGATAATGATTTCTCCCATTCTCGGGAAAAGTTTGCCGAAAATTATCGAAATTAATCTGCATTTATGAACCTACTAGAAATCTTAAGAAAATTAGACTTGTTAAATTCTGGATGAAATTTTTATAGACTTTTTTCAAGAAATATATTTGGACGATATGATAATCTTTTAGTGTTAGTTCTTTGCATAACTTAATCTATTTGCAATAAAATCGTACTTTATTAAAGATCACTCATCGGTTCCGGGATTTGATGGCAGACTTTCGAAACGGATACAATCTGGTTCCCGCGCTGTTTGAATATGAAACAACATATGTAACGGCTGTTCACGATCGAATGATTTCAGCGCGCACGAAACGTTTAAAAGACAAGATTAAAAAGAGACAAGGCAAAACGATAGAAAAAGAAAGAGATGGTTAGCTACACGATAGACGGAAAGAAAAGAATGAAGGACGTGACAGAAGGGTGATGAAGGAAAGTGCCAGAGAGACAGAGATGAAATTATTTGCCAAGCCATTCACGCGATCACTGACTCGACGAAGCTTCATATTCGTGTCCTTTTTTTTTTTTCTCTCTAAATGCATTCTCTTCCGCGAGATTCGATCTCTCGTGCGTCTTCCGCTTCTCTCTCATGAAAACTGTGACGAGTCATGGCAATGACCTCGAGAACAAAGCGTAAGTCTTGTTCCTGAAAATTATTGAAATAACGGAATATTTTCAACTCGTATGGTTTTACTCGGCTATATATAATTCTTTAACATTTTATTTATAACATATATATGTACATTTTTTTATAATATAATTATACATATAATTTGCTAATTATGCGTTGTCATCGAATTATCTCTCAAGAAGAGAACAGTAAAAGCGCGAATTACATTAGCAGTTACAAGTCGACAATTCGAAAACACCACGACTGATCGTTCCGTCAGCTGGCTTAAGTCGGCCATCTGAGATATGCTTCTTTATGTCCACGTTCGTGCGGGCAATTTCAACGAACCCCTAAATTTCAGAGACTTTATCCGGGTCGGTACTTTACGCAAGAAGTACCGAGAAGCAACAAGGATGATGCGCGGAGGGGACAGAGACTAGAGCGAAGAAGAGAGTGCGAGATTCGGGAGAGCTACCTCGAGATACGACACCAATAACAAAAATCATAAACACTCGGATCGTTGATTAAGTCCCTTCGCGAGGATCCTCGAGGCTCTTCGCCCCGCCGAGATGAGGATCGTATCGTTGCGGAAGACGAGCGGAGTCTCTCTCCCTCCTTCACGAGTGTGTGCCACGTAATACTCCCGGGATGAGTAGTACGTAAGTCGACGCGCGTGCACACGTATACGTCGCCGGCGGTGTGTAATACGTACGTCCATCTCTCGAGTTTATGCTGCTTCGATTGCCGCCTGTAATTCCGGCGATATGAGCGCGATCGTGTTAACGCCGTCCGCCTTTCCGTTGCCAAAGCTTTTCCCTCGGCTTGTATCGATCGCGCGGAAGAAACCATGACGGACATGATTTGCCTCTTCAACGATATATAAACGTACAATTAAATCAAATAATCGCGTTGCGAGGAAGAAAGGACTTTCTTTTTTTTATATCAAAGATTCAAAATGTTAGAGATATCACGTTACTTTCACGAAATTATTAAAATAAGCACGCGGGCATTTTCGTTTCTCTTAGCCGAGATGATATAAAGTCGTTACGTGGAGAATCAGCGATACCGGAAGAGAGATCGATACTGTAGGTCGACGAGATTCTAGGCTCACGGAAGATCTCCGCGGTGACTTTAGATCTCTCGAAATAGAAAGAAAGAGAGACGCATGCGGAGAAGAAATGTACACGTTCTCGAGCGTGCGGTCGATCGACTTTCCGAGAAATTACCCTCCGCGGCGGCTTCTCGTGTAACGCGAGCCGGTGCGTGGCTGTGGCGTGCGCTCGATCACGGCCGGCTCCTCTACATACGTGTACGCACTCGAGGCTCCCTCGAGAGGACGCGGTCTCGAGAAACAGAAACAGAGAGGGCGAAGGGGGGGAGAGAGAGAGAGAGAGAGAGAGAGAGAGAGAGAGAGAGAGAGAAAGACAAGAGGGTATGCACACGACGCGGAAACAACGCGGCGTATTGTCGCACAAGTAGAGTGTGTATTATGCCGACACGGACGCGCGCGCTCGTGCGCCGTTTCCCGTATTCGGTTCTCATGTCGTTGCGGCTCTGTCGACCGTGAAGAGACGCGATACTTGTCGAACAAACTCGGAAATATTTGCGACACCCTGTACGCGCAGGTATCTCCGCGCCGCCGTGCGTTGCCGAGAGCGCAAGCAATGTACCGCGCCGGCCGACGCATAATAAACGCATGCGCATAACGAATGCGACCGTACGGTACCGCGTGTCCGGGGATAATTACATCGGTCGAAAGAATGATACGGAATTACGTGCGATCTGATGGCAGCGGGAGATTACGCCGGCGATGCATTTTTTTTTTACCTCTTACAAGGGAGAAATTATCGTGCGAAACTGCTTACACGACGAGGAGCTTCTTGAACGCCACGAAGCGGCACGGAATTAACTCGTTGTCTTTCCGGATTTTCATGTCTCTTAATAATCGTCTCTTTTTTTTTTTTTTTTTTTCTCTATGTTCGTTTAACTATCTCAATACTAAGACATTTAATTTTTTCATATCTTATTATCGGGTATCCTGGTCTTTCTTCGTCTCTCTCTCTCTCTCTCTCTCTCTCTCTCTCTCTCTCTCTCTCTCTCTCTCTCTTTCTAAACTAGCGCGTTTTCCTACCGATAGAAATTAAATTGTTAAAGAATTATACAAAATTTAGATGAAACCAAAATGGTCTCGAATCTTTACTACTTTAGAGCAGCTTGGTTTTAATCTCGTTGAAGATCCTTTGAAGGGGCCCCTTATCGTTAAGGCCTTGTGTCGTTAGGGCCCAGAATGACAGTCGTCGTTGTCTCGAGTGGCGCCGACTATTCCGAATTGATACCAGCACCAGAAAGGATCACGTTCTCCTCGTTCAACGAGGACGAAAAACAGACGTGACAACCATACAGGGCACTTTAAAGTTACGGAGAATATAAATAGAATGTTATGAGTTTTACGCGTGCTAGAGCACGACGCCGACGTACATGCCACTTGAGTATTTTTTGTCAATCCTTTATCGCCGCTTCTAATTATATAGAGTGTTTAGAAACCATCGAATCTCCTACTTTTAAATACAATCTTATATTTTAAAGATACATCATTATTTGACAGACTTTGACGATGTAGTTTCTTTTTTTTTTTTTTTTTTCCTTTTATAATCAAAAGGGAAAAAAGTCTTTGTGTATACATCGTTGTATTTATTTCTTTCGCGAAGAATGTTCCGGCTGTTAATTTCTACGACTTTCGCGACCGCACGATTCCACTCGTTTGCATATAGCTACCGAAGGAGCGAGCAACAAATTATACGAGGAGCGGAACGAGATACTACAACGAGGTGAAGAGATGCGAGGATGATTCTCTCGAGTGCGTGCGACTTGCATGCGTGTGTGCAGCGGGTGGATGTGTGTGTGTGTGTGTGTGTGTGTGTGTGTGTATATTCGTTTTGCCAGACTACAAAGCCATCTCTCACACAATACTGGGAGCTCGGTGGGTGCCGCGATATCCCGAGACAGTTTCCGTTCAAATAGAACCGGCGTGCCTCGAGCTCGTTCTCAAGCCGCAGGTGTCAACTCTCGGCGATGCTCTTCCGGACGGTAGATCTGTGTCATTACCTTCGAGAGAGAACGAGCGCGTTAGCGGGCACCTAGATATCTGGCACGACAGGTGCGACCGTTGAGCTATCTTTCGCGACGATAAGACATCGGAATATTTCCCGCTTCTTTTGCCCGATAAGGCGATTTATGCGACAGAGAGTAATAATGTGTCTCGTTATAAAGCCTTATTTTTTGAAGACTATTTATGATAATGCAGATACCAGATACATTTATATTGTGTAAAGAAAATATATTATTGTGTAATACGCTTTGACATAATAATACACACAGATAATAAACAGATATAATTTTATGTAATAATCTTAATAACGTAGAAAGACACGTCATGTGTGTTCTAATAAAGAAGGATTGTTGCTAAAAATAACAATGTATTTTTTAATAAAAAAAAAAGACTCACTGTCGTATCTTTTACGCACTTATAAGTGTCTGCCGTAGCGAAAATAGAAGATAGATAGGGAGAGATGATACGCATAAAAAGGAAAAGAGACACGTAGGCTTATCTATTATAGAGGTATCTTCTTCCCCACGCGCGACAAAGAACAAAACCGACAATTAACCGTCGACGAGAGTTAATAAGCAGTCTCGTGAAGTATCAACGCGCGTGTACCCGGGCAATTTGATACGTTCGTGCGAAGACAGACACTGAGAAATCACGAGGGCAAGTAGTCGCGAGTACATTGTGTCATACCAATTAATAACATTAATTTAATTGTTATTAAGACAGATTCAACGAACTCGTTCTCGTATTATTTCTGACTCGTAATATCCATGAAAACATTTTACCCAATTATACGAATTATTTCTTCGCCATACCATTTCGTACATTATTACTGTTATAAAATTTAATTCTTTTAATTGTAACTAATAATACATCATTACGTATTTTATATCTTGTTAGCGTTGCTTCGGATTATTATGCGTTCTCTTACACGTTCCTCGAATTATATTCGATAAAAAGACAAGAGATAATAAATAAGAAGCGTATACATATATGTCTTTCCTTTGATACTATTCATGGGAATTGAAAGGTCGACGAACCATTTTCTTTCTAGAAAGACCGATCGACGTCGTAACATTGTAATCGCTGACAGGACTTATATACCTACCATACGTAAGTACTTATCGAGACAGTGTCAATAGTATCGTCAAGAGTTAACGCGTGCGCTTTAACCCCCAGTAGTGAGAGCCATATCTTCTAGATTGCTGATCTAGCATTTACGATTCATAACTCACGAATGGTGACGGAGATGGAGACGGAAACGGGGGGAAGTGAAAGAGCAGGAAATGTTCAGAGTAGGAAGGATCTCGTCTTCGGACATAAACCGTTTATTTATATGTTCCATTTAATGTTTGTCTGTGCGTCGCCTCGTGGGATTCATTTATTACATCGCCTCGTATGAAGACGATATCGAATAGTCGAACGTTCGTTCCGGCAACGTTGTGCTTTCTTTCGCGAATTACATCTTGGATTTTTATAACCGCGCACTCGTAAAACATTGAACCGAGAGAAATAGTCGAGTTCCTTAAATGAAAGATGTTAAAGAGACGATCATTAAATATATCACAGGTATATACGAGGGCAACAAACAACAAGGCTAAATACGTTGGAATCGCGAGGATGAGTTCGAATCTGTGCAGCGGGGAGAAACTTGTAACGGCATAAAATTAGCTCGGCAAAAAAAAAAAAAAAAAAAAAAAAATTGACACGCGTTTCTCTCCTCGGCAAGGGGCACTTGCTCCTGACAGCGTGTCGTACGATTCAATTTCTACGCAATTGATCAATTTTACGAGCGGAGCGAGCGAGAGAATAATGCTCAACGTCATGCCACTCTCGCTCTCGTAACGAAACAAACGAACGCAATTTCATAGGTGGTGTGCGCGCACCGGCCACGTACGCAGTATTACGCAATGAAATCTAGTTGCCCGGTCAATGGATCCGCATCCTCTGACAGACGAGCAGATTCACGTACCGTTCCAAGCTGGCTGGCCGCGCGGCTGATTCGATGTAACCACTCTCGGTCTGTGTCACCGACGGCCTCCTCCTGGCCTAACGACGTCCACTTAACGCTAATAATTATTTTCATTGGGGGCTACACGGCGGCCCCCTATCCCACACATAGCCAACTTCCTGCACGAACGGATATAAAAATAGAGCTCTCTGTACATCGGGACGTTGCGCGACCGTCGAGCCAATTCAAACTTCAATAACAATACTTCTTCTCTGTATCATAGGCCGCTCGTATCAAGAAAGTTTATTTTAAAAGTCACAAGAAATGAAAAAAGTGACTTTTAAAATAAAGCTAGTTTATATATGTACATTAATCACAGAAAAATGTATTTGCTGCTCGAAAGTGTGAAAATTCCAACTCTCGTCTTGAATGAAACATTCTGTGGAAATACACTGTGAAAACGCAGTTTAGCAATCTTTTGCTTGCAGTGTTCCCGACGAGCTCGAGTATTAGTTTGTACACGTCTCGCTCAGGGGTTGGACCAGAACGGGGTGGTCGTAATTCTTCACGAGAATATCCGGGAAGACGGGGTGTGATATAACTGCGCTGAGACGATTTCCGCAAATCTACCGGGCGTTCGTCGTGGACAACCGAGAGAAGAAAGAGAGCAAGAGAGGGGAAAAGGGAGCGATGGTGCGCTCGTAAATTATTTAGGACCGGGTTCCGAGGTGTCAGGGCTCGGACGTCTCGATTGGCCCTCGCTGCCCAATCCAGGAGAAAATTAAATAACAACAAAACGATAAAAGACAATTGTTTCTAAGTTTTATGGCTCTGCCCCGCCGGCTCTGTTCATAGCCAAGCTGACGAGGCGAAGGGCGTTTTATTACTCGGTGTGCTCTGGTACCGTCACACTAGTCGACCCTGATCCCCGGGTTACTTTATTTAGGGGACGCGACGAGAGATGCGATTTCACGACACCACGCGTCGCTATTCTCCATTGTCGTTAACCCCGTTTCACTAGCCGTTTTCAACGATACACGCTCGTTTACGCACTTTCCTGCGCGGAGAACTGGCGATCAAATCGATATCGCGGGACGAAACGTTCCATTATGTTCACGCTCTATGAAAGAATTTTCTTCTTTCGAGAGGAGTCTCGATTGGCTCGCGTGAAAGAGAAGCGAATGGATTACGCGCGCAATAAAGTTCGGTGAGATTTATGCTGATTATCGGGCGACTCTCACGAAATGACCAACGAAAGGCCGCGGGGATGTCTCATTTCTGAAAGTTAGACCGATAAAAAATGCGAGAAAAAAATTAGACGTGGAGAAGAGACGATGAGGAGGCTTGATGAAGAGGAGACGCCGGGTATACATATGTATGTATGTACAATACATACACAAACAACGACGTTGCCATTCTGTGAGGAGCCAGGTTCTCTTGCCCGTCCTTTTCCACATCTCCTTCTTTTTGGTCCATCTTCGTACCCTTCCTACCCTTCTTCCTTTTCTTCGTCGCGCTCCTTCGCGCGAAGAGTACGCGGCCGAGTCTCTCTATCATCACGGCTGTAGCAATAACAGAGGGCTTACGGTTCCCGCCATATATTGCGGCCACATTTTTATTTTGACACTAATAGCCACGTGGTATCGGCCACGAGCATGACTCGAGTCCGTCCGATCGTGCTAATCCCGCCCCGATATTGCCCGTATAAATCCCCGAGTATCGCGCGCGGTAAAGAGAGAACGATAGAAAAAGAGAAAGGAAAAGAGAGAGAGAGAGAGAGAAAACGAGAAGATGCGAGTTCGTAGATCCAATATGAAGTGGCGCCTAATGCTTTCCTGATTTATCGATTCGCCGCGCGCAACCGGCAGTTTCTCTTGCCGACGCGAAAGATTCTTTCGTATCGGAGCCGCTAGATACATTGCGAGGAAAAGATTGCGCTCCACAAATCAAGGATCCCACCGCGCGTCTTTGTCTCTTGAGTCTCAAATTATCTTCGTGCTCGCAATCAATCGCAACTTTGATCGAATATATCCGTAGCCGCTTTGTGTTTCCGTCCGCGCATGCTTTCGCGCATGTAGGCTCGTAATGTTGTGCACGAATGCGTGGAAAGAGCACCGTCAATCACTGATTACCCTAATTTATTTCGTCGATGACCGCAAAAAATTAATAGACTCCGTTTTCGTCTTTTTTCAGGTACGTAACGAATTGGATTCATTTCTCTGCTGCATGTGGGATGCGACGTTTCGAGAGCGACGAATAAGAGTGTGAATAAGGTATGCATTATTTAGTGTGTTTTGCACGTTACACAGTTATCTCTTATTGCGACAATGTATTTTCCATTAGAGTGAGATATCATAGGACATTGTCGAAATACGAGGCAACCTTGTCGTAAAACGTGTCCCTCTCCGTATATATATATATATGTACACCCAATCATTCAAATTATTCCATTCCAAGATGGGTGTAGCTAGCGAAAACGGTATAGAGCGCGTATAGAGGAATCGTGGGATACGAGCAAGCCGGAAACGAGCGGCGACCAGAACCGAGCGCGATATTGACATAAGAGGGAGAGAGAAAGAGAGAAACTGAGAAGGTGGGTTGAAGGGGGAAGGAGAGTACGCGTTTATTGCTTCATAACTTGGGCCGAGCATGGACAATCGGCTGTTATATGATTTTGGATGCTATTTTGAATGTTCTACGTGGGTGGTCCGAGCGAGCGCAGCAGAACAGTACCAGAAATATGCTAGCTCGTAAAAGCAGGAGACCCTTTCGCCTAACACGTTGCTACTAACCGCGCGCGTTTGTTAACTGTCTATCAAATGTTTACCCGTCCCGTCGACATCCCGTCTTTCCTCGGATTTCATTCTCGCGGATATGCTTGCGTCGCGAAATTATTGCGAGACTCATCGTCAGCCCATAAAAATCATCAAATATTCCTTGCCCTTTCCGTTTGAATAAAAATTGCAAAGGTTACTTAACACATACTTTTCAGATAATCATTTCCTAGCCGGCTAGAAACAATTAAGGAGAGACCCCGTCGAGCGATTATTCCGTCTTTTAAAGGGTATCGCAGTTTCTCAACTTTCAAATAATAAAAATTAATTCGTTGGAAAACGCGTAGCTCAAAAAGAACGAGCGATATATCGTACTTCCTCTCGTTCCCTTTACTTTCCGATACTTTTCTATTTCTCTCTCTTTTTTTTTTTTTTTTTTTTTTCACTTTCATGCATAAATATCGCCCCCTACCAGCGCAAATTCGCAGACGAGAAACGCTTTTAATTTTGCCCGTTTTCGACGTTCACGTTAAGAAGCGGGGCGGTACGTCGTAATATCGAGGTTTTAACACGACTGTCAATATCGCGGAATAACGCCTGCAGTAAACGACATTAAAATCGTTTCGCCTCGGGCCACGATCCTTAGATCCGCGCGCGTATACATGACGCCGGTAAATCACTAGTTAACGTTTCCCCATAATGCCACGGCGAGAGCCGGAGACACGCCTCGCCCATAAAAGACGACCCACGATACTCTGTACAGAGAAGCGAGAGAAGCACCGGCCACCATGAGTATCGCATTCGCGACACTTTGTCCGTGGTTTAATGGCAGTCGGCGTGATCAAAATTGCGTACAATTGGCCGCAGAATCGCGTAAATTTCCCGCAAAATTGCATATCGATTAATTTAAGATCGTAAGATCGCTTGTGTGTGCCCGATCCTTAAATTCAATAATCTTAACTTGCCGAAGCAATTATTGAGAATATATTATAAATCATATGAAATTACACACGGACGCGATTAATCTAATTTATAATATTGTTATCGTTTAATCTATCGCATTTACGCCGTTGCAATTGGTAACAATCGGCCTTATTTTGCAAATATCGAAATCATATATCGGGATTATATACACATATAATGTAAATATATATCGTTACAACCGCGCGTTATTCCGATACTTGAATTTCGTTCGACGGCGCGCAAAGTGACGCGTGAAAATATCCGTGTACATTAATAATAATTTGTGTACTTTGCGAATTGCATTTGAATAACTTATGGCTTGCTTGATAATTCAATGCCGCAAGAGACACGTCTCGCGTTAAATTCGACGCAAAATATAATTCACCGAACAAAACGCCCTGCCATTTCGTCGTATTTAACAACAAACCCGTTTAATCGAACGGTTTATTTTATTACGAGTAATTATCGCCTTTATATACACACATATATATATATATATGTGTGTGTGTGTGTGTATATAACATATATATATATATATATATATATATATATATATATACACATATATATATATATATATATATATATATGTATATTTGCGCTGCGCGTTAATATCGTGAAACATATTAAACCAGACATAATTCGCACACGTGATTAATATCGAAGCGTATCGCGCCAGAAAACATTGTCGTGGGTTTTCTGAAATTTTTTATTCTCGGGAGACCGCGATCTGCCGCTCTTAACAATGTCGTTACGCGAAATCGCCCGCTCGAGACAACGCGTCGAGTGTGTCTCTTCGACTTCTCGAAGAGATAACTACGAGAGGAGGGATGGGCAGCGCGGTGAAGAGGAAATAATATTAACATAAGCTTTATCTAAATGTTAATACGGACCATCGTATCGACTTGCTCCGACAAATATCACGCACAAAGAATTCCCAGGGTGTCCGGGACGTAACCTTTCGGTGGGAGCACGCGCGGGATCGTTTCTCTTTACTCGTTCTCGCCAAACCCCTGTGTACATCTATCTTCCTTCGTTGAAAGATAGAAAGAGAGATTTGCGGAGAACGAGCAGAGAGAAAAAGAGCCGTCGGGGGTGGATAAGCTCTCTCGCCGCGGGCTCGGAAGCGAACGCTTAAAAATGTAATAGCGAGGAGCCCTGAACACGTCCAACGCGAAACCGTCGGCGGCGCTGGGCCTCTTTATTTTCCCCATTATTCAAATATAAATGTAAATGTTGATACAAACGGATAGGTAAATGGAAAGAGAGAATTCAATTGTTCGGCGCCGGCCGTCGAGGTCCCGACGAGGCGGGAAATTAGTTTATAAGGAAGCGACGCGCGCGCGCGCGCGCGGGGCTAAAAATGTAAAGAGGGAGAGGAAGAGAGAGAAAAAGAACGATAGAGAGACTCTCGGGCACGACGAACGAAAACCGGATCAGCGTAGCGGGATGAAAGACGAGAGCTTTGTCGAAAATAAAAAAGATTGTTGCGTTCGTTCACTCTCTCATTCCCATTCGTGCGCGATCAATTTTTAATACGTCACATTTTTGCGGGGGGAAAAAATCCCGCCCGCAAAATCGTTGGTGGATTCGGCTTGTGTTCGGATTCTCTTCTGGTTTTCAGAAAACAACAACTTTGCGTGCCGGTGCATTTCGCGAGCACGAAAGGCCTCTTCGATGCGGACGAGGAGAGGGTCGAGTAATATCATCCGATACGTGTGTTCTCGTGTTTCCCCATGTTGGACGCATTGTTCTCGCCCTTCTCGCCCTTCTCGCGCGGCATTGTGACCAAGGGCATGCCTCACGGCACCGGGCAGGGGTTGCAGCCGATTGCAGAGTGCATATGCGCTGATAGCCCCGTATTGCCATCTCTAATTCCACGCGCGGAGAGCTGATTCGATTTCGGCATTAAGATAAAACGACTCTCTTCGATCTTCCCTCTCGCTGCCGTTCTCAATTCTGCCCTTCTCTGTCTCTCCTTCTTTCTCTCGCAACAAACGGATGCTTTTTGAAATGACGATGACGCCGGGGAATCGAAATGCGATAGCAATAACTACAATAACAACGTTATTGTATCACTCTTAACCCCTTCGGGACCGGCATGCCATTACGCGATATGTACGTTTCGATGAATGTGAAAGCTTTAAAAAAAAAAAAACACGTATGGGATAATCAATTTGTTTAAAGCGAAAGCGAGAAGGGATCTTAATGTGACGTCTTAAAAATTTATAATTTTTATAAAATATAATTATTAATGTTTCATATTTTCTAAAAAATTTTAAATTATATACATTGTATAAAATAATAATAAATTATATATATATATATATATATATTATAATCTAATTTTTAATTTTAATTATTATAATATATTATTTATCATATAAGAAAAAGACAAGTTTATCTGTTGTTGCTAAAAGCAAAAGCAAAAGTACATTTTAATCATTGATCGATACATCTGACATTATTCTCGACGTATTTTCTCCAACAATCTTGATGCTTGTCAAAGTATGCGTGGGCGATGTTAACGTCCAATTCAAGATCAAAGACGACTAAATTGACATATGACCGAATGAATCGACGTGACGCGAAGAAATTTGAGCACGCTGAATAGGTGGCAGGAAGTTTCGATCAGTTTATCCGGATGACTCGCGACGGATAGCAGCGACGATTATTTGTATAATGAGGCTGACGAATCATCCAGTTAATCTTTCGCGACTGGCCGCCTTCGGCAGGGTGCGAAACTCGCTCTCGCGTGCGATCGCACTTAAAACAATTGGTTTATGCTCGACTTCTTTGTGAAAGGGCAACAACGTGGCTCTTTTCATAACCGTTGTGTTATAACGGATTTTAAAAAATAAAAATTGTATTGTTATAAAAATAAATATATTTTTATATACAGTATTGTCCGATATACATATATTGTTTTTAATAATTGTATAAATTTTTTATTCGTTCAATTTACATTTTCTTTTGTGTGTGTGTGTATGTGTGGGCTTCATATAAAATTTCTATACATTTTTTTGATATATCTCGCCTTTGTTTTCTCGAAGGAATAAATACACTGTTATCGCAAAATCAATTACATAGTTAGCAACACTAACAGTGCGCGTAAACATACGTATGCGGGCAAACACGAGCATGTTTTTTATGCGTACTCAAACACGCTCGACAAAACACGTGGCGATTGACGGACACGACGTGACGTTTTCGACCACACAGCCGTGGTCAATTTGGCTTACCGGTAAACGAAATCGGTTATAATTAACAGTAATGTGACTTCCCTGAAATTTTATGTCGTGAGCATCATGCACGCGCGAGTGAATTTTAATATAACGATAATCGGTTTGTGTGCGAGAAAATGATTAATTTTTTTATTATATTTGTCATGTAACGCATACGAATTATATGATATGTCACTTTCTATTCGCAATTCGCTAACGCGTCAATACGCATTGAAATAATTTCCAAAAGCTGACAATGACAATTTATAAAACGTGTCAACGTATCAACATATCAACGGACATTTTATTTTCTAATAACTATTACAACATTGACACCTGCTCGCATTTGACACTAATTGTAAATGCAAGACAAACAAACGAGATGGTGTCTTGTCTTTGAGTGTATGTACGCGGTTAGTTCGGAGATTTGCTTACACGTGTTTACGATCGATGACAGAAGGCCGGAACGCATCTTTAACGGTAAAAGTCGGGTTCTTAGACCTTTCACGCGGACATTGTTATGGGTCCTGTGGTAGCCCGGGTGTGTCGGCATGGTTGCGACCGCAGAGGTATCGGAGTGTGGTATGGCACGGGTCAACCGCAAACCGACAACCGTCCACGCGCGCGCTCTCTCGGTTCTATCTGACTGGCTCTCGTCTGTGTCTCTACGTGTCTGTATGTGTGTGTTATATACAATGAACATATATCGTATTATATAGCGCAAGATTCGTTTCACGTATGTGTATACACTCGCTCGTACTCACGAGACACACACACACACACACACACACACACACACACATTTTCGTTCCGCTACGTCGCTGTAAATCAAATCCTCTCTCGCGGTGGACGCGTGCTAATAAGAGAACGCCAGGAACGCGGCAATGCAAGAAACAGGATCGTTCCCCTACTGGCGACGACGATGCCTGGTTTCCGCTTGGCTGCGGTGTCGAATCAATCGTGATTCAATTTTGCATTGTTGTTTCTCATCGCGGAAAAATTATCCGTTCAATAAGAATCGCAAATATTCACACAAATGCTCAGACAAAAAAAAAACGTGTAATTATATTTTTTTACAAATTTTCAATTAATGTAAAGTACATCTTTATTTAATGGGATCGAGTTGTCGTATCAGACTAATCACTCAATTTTCATTGTATACTCTAATTTTATCAACGTCTTCGATATTTATTGCGATATTCCTTTTGTTGGCCACATAATAATTCTTCCAAGATATCTTGCTATTGATGTCCCCCAGATATCAAGTCTGAAATTTATCGTCGAGGTTCCCTTTCGAGTGATCGCTAAATGTGCCGCGAAATCGAGGAGAAGAGGAAATACGAGCAGGTGCGGCGCGGTAATTGCAAACGTTTGATATTTAATTATAATTTGCTCAGCGCACGTGCTGGCAGCGAAGCTTCTCGATATTCTGTCCGATGGGATCTCGAGTTCCCTCTCTTTCTTTCTTTCTCTCTCTCTCTCTTTCTCCTCGAAATAAAATATAATTCCTCAATTATACTCCAATGCTTTGTAAACGCGACGCCCTTTGAATTATGGGCCTCGACTTAATTACATTATTAATTATTGCGCTTAAACACGGAAGACTGTTGGAGTTTGGCGAGCGTTCCGCGCAAAATCCGCGCCGTCGAAGCCGATTAAGCGACTACGAGAGGAAAAAAACGAACTTGTCTACGCGGCGCGGAACGTCTCAGAGAGGAGTGACTCTGGGCCACATGTAAACATGTCTGCATGTTTACATGCGAATCGTTTTACAGCGCAATAAAATGAAGCGAACCGCGCGGTAATAATGCGCGTATAATTCACTCGCGATATCCGCATGTGCTCGCGTATACATACTAATAGTTATCGTATGCGCGCTCAATTTCCATCTCGGAAAAGAGGTTAATGTCGATTTTTCTTTTTTTTTTTTTTATATATGTATATATACGTACAAATGTCCGATTTCCGCTAAGAATGTATGGCTATCGGTAATAGAGGAATACGTTCTTTGTTAATTGAGGACTACCCGTCTTGGGAACGGGACGATCGTGCGAGACGACTGTTTGCTCGAATACGCGCGCGAGGAATGTTACCTCGAGTGTCGACGACGATTTTGCGATTTAACGACTTAATAAAGCCGCACGAGAATAACGTGAGCAAGATGAGGGGAGAAGGAACTGACTGGTCAGGCCCGAGGGTCGGACATCCTCGACGTAGCGTACGGATCGGCGTGAGTTTATATCTCTCGTATACACACGTGTTCGCGCGCATAGGTAGGTATATGTTTTTTTTTTTTTCCCTCATCCTCCATCAGCCGTCGACTATTCCTCCTCTCCAGCTTATTATTTCGATCTGACATTCAAACATACTTGTAGCGGTCGTAAACGCCAGACTAGAGCAAGGAAGGGGGATGGCGCCGAGCAAAGGCAAGTGGGAGGGGGATGAAAGGGAGAGCGAGGAAGGGAAATCGGCAAGAACGCGCGCAAGGTGTATTGGTTATCGTGTTAGTGTGAAAGTTACGGCCGGTGTGTAGGTCTTTGCGTTATTATTTATTCCGCCGCAACTCGTAAAAAAACCCGCGACGCGGATTTATCGGGGAAATATTGAAATGAGAGACACTGGCCAAAGCCCTATCGTGAGAGAGAAGGAGAGAGAAAAAGATTGCGCGGCCACCTTTCCCTTTCGCCCTGTGCCAACACACACACATACACACACACACACACACACACACGAGTCACTCACCCCCGCTCAACTATATCCGACCGGCCTCCGACAAAAAGCTGACCACCGCAGTCGCTTTACGAGCCGATATATTTTATTCGAGGTAAGCACCGTCCTGGCACTTACACCTTCACCTCCTCCTGTCCTGTTTTGTCTGCTTCAGCCCGCATTTGCTCTGCTAAGCTATTCGCGAATCTTGGCATCCATGGTGTCTTAATCTTTAGACTACTTGCTGCATAGCGTTATAATATATTTATTTTAAAATCACATTTATTTTAAACATTGACAACATTGAAATTTCTATCTTACAAATCGATTAGCGAGTCGCGATTTTTTTGACTCGGAGGTTTTTCGAACTTTGGCGTTTCTCAAAATGTAATAAATGTAGCATAGACAATTTCTAACGCGTCTACGCATTATCGATTCGGTTAAGTAAGACTTAAATCCCGGGATTCGACGCGTCTTACGGTCAACGCGCAAAGATTTCGATTGTGCTGAAATCAAATCAAAGTTTTGTAATGCGGACGCAACGCGTCGTTGCTCTCTCTCCTTCGGAGATAATCCGCGGCCCAAATTGGCAGGATTACTCTTGCCGAAGACCTGGCCACGTCCTCGAGATTGCCAGGATTACGCGGCTGTAACGCACGACGCGCGAGAGTAAGGTCTGTCGCGCCCGCCACGTGCAAATACAGGTATTATCGGGTATTATACCGAGTACGTATCGTGTGCGTGAAGGAACAACATCCTAGTCGTCGTCGTCATCGTCGAAATCGTCGTCGTCGTTACCATCGTCTCATGGATCACGTGAAATGGATTTGCCATCGAAATCGTTCCGGAGGAGAAAGAAAATCATTCCTGATATTAAAAATGAAATATTTCAATGAAAAATAATTCGGAATAATTTGGTTGAAATAAAATTTGTAAATTAAATGTTTTGCTCTGTCTCTCTCAGTCTCTTTATATATTAATTAAGTACATAATTTTAAATCTATCAGTTAGTTGGTTTTTATTCGTCATTCCCAGGAGTGTATCGCGTGTTCTCTCCGAGGAAAAACAATATATATTACGAGAGCTTGTTGTACAGTAATAGAGATATTTTAGACCTTTGCGAGGGTTCTCGAAATCGAAATTGGTTCACGGACCATGCGTGTAGGTTCTCGGAGATAGATATATAGCTGTGTTCTTCGTCGCTAATAGTGCCGGCACCGATGGTGGTCTCGCATCTCGCGACTACGATTTCCCACAATTTTTTTATATATTTATTACACTGTTAATCGAATCCCGCTGAGCAAATGTAATATACGTATATCTTGGATCCGGATGTGAAGTGTCCAGATGCCAGAGTTATAAAGAATGATGAGAAGTTAACGTGATGATTTTTCACGCGATATTTTTGATGAACGTTTTTCAAATAACTGATTGATATCGTTTGCAAAGTTTATTTTTTACCAACAAGACGACTTCTTTATTTATTGCGTTTAGCAATAAACGGAACGAAAACTTTTATCTTGTTAATTCACGCGTCTCTTCACCAAAAATACAACTGACGAAGCATCCGCGAGACCTTAAAACGCAGATAAGTAGGCCACGAAATCGTAATGCTCCCCAACGCGGGTACGACATAAAAATTAAAATTAGCCCGCGAGACCGAGAAAGAGAGAGGGAGGGAGAAGGAGGCACCGCGCACCCCAACGAATATTATGCAAAGCTATGAGCAATAAAAATAACATATTGCGACCGAGAGAGGCATAAGTTTTAATCCAATATTACTAAGATAAGTCTCGAGCCCCACCCCCGAGAGAAAAAGATTTCTTTTGTATAACGCACCCCAGCATTACATTGTGGTTATTAGAAACTGCTCTTTCCTTTTTCTCTCTCTCTCTCTCTCTCTCTCTCTCTCTCTTTGTCCGAATCAGCGCATTACCGAGGGGAACTTCCTTCGTTATTCCTCTTCCATGTAACGGCACAAGAATGCATACGATTATCCACTATATCCACGTGAACGTCATTTATTTCCACTTGTCTCTTTATTTTATTTTTAGGGAAATTCTTGAATTTAAGTGCTCGTTTCGATTTACGGTATAACTGATGAGTATGAAGAATTGATAGTGGTATATTTCATTACGTTATCTAGTCGCGATCATAACGGTTAAGGCTTGCAAATCGATGTGCTTTTCTACTACCTTCAATCGATGTTTTTCTCGATCAAATGACACGTCATTATCAAATTCGAAGTCTAACGCGATCATAATATAATATTATATGCGATATTATATAAAATCACATGTATGATTTAAAAATATATAGATGGTAGATGGAATGTATCGATCTTGAGTACACTCACGCGAGTCCCCTACTTTGTCTTTTTTTCGCTCAACGCGTGAAATCGGACAAATCCAATCTGACTAACGACATCGCGCGCGGCAAGTGAGAAAAAGGGAAGAAACGTAAGCGGAAAAGGAGAGATAGGTACGCGGAATCGAAGGGCGAGCAGCACACTCGTAAAAATTTATAATTTGGAAAATATCGCGCGGCTATGGGGCTGCCGATTTTCGTTCGACATGACGACCGGGTTTATAAAGCGGCAAATCGAAGGACCAGACCGTGGAGGCGGGGAAGGAGAAAGCGAAGGGCGGCGTCGGCGGAGGGGGGTAGGAAGGGGGACGACGGCGACGACGATAACGGCGAAAGACTTTTGACGAAAATTGAAGTCGTTGTTATGACGGGAATTGTGCGCGACGAGGCTTTACGAGGGGACGCTCTCGTCGACGCTCTCGCAAGTTCCGAAAAAAAGACAGAGCGGATGAGAGGATGAGAGGAAAAGAGAGAGAGAGAGAGAGAGAGAGAGAGAGAGAGAGAGATAGAGAGAGAAGAGAATTCGTGGGGAATCGGCCGGGATACGCGGAAGAGAACCGGGAAGTGCGCGAAAGACAATAATTCGGGAGCAGAACGGTCGTGGCAGTCGTCATAATATCGATCTATAACAGCGGTTCTCAAAATTATAATCATTTCGGGCAGAATCAAAATTCGGGCCTTTTCGAAATTAGTCCCATTTATACAAACGGAAAATGCTTAATTAAACACGAATCGTTTTTTCTTTCTCGCTCGCAAAGGATTTTACTTGAATAAAAAGTTGTACTTTTATAATTATTTTTTTTTTTAACAATTACCAGTGGTAAAAATCATAGATAGTACGATACAGCGGATATTAGATTCTTCTAATAATACACCATTGACAACCATTGTGCTTCGGTCACCAACCAAATGTAAACGTTCTTAGTGTTCGATGACTGTGTCGTTTCACCAGATGTATAAGGTCACATGAAATCTGACTCTGCAGTATAGATCAAATACGAGGAAAAGTCGGGGTGGGATTCTATGAGCCATAACTGAATTGGCGTTTTTGTGACGCGCAAGGTCACACGTGGCAAAGCGTAAGAAAAGAACAAGAAGCTGTCATTGATCCCCGATTGCACAAACTTTCGGTATTCAGGATATATATGTATCTCTGTTACATAGTCAACGATCGAACACTTTCGGTGAGATTCAACCTAGCAACGATCCCCGCGTAAGAGACTCGAGCTCTCTCGAGTCTCTCTTGAGGAGTATACTTGGGTTATTTTCCCATAACCCGAGACGTGGATGGCCCTTGTTTTCAGGACGCCATGGAGTATTTGGACGGCGCAAGACGGTAGCAGCAGGATGCGATAAGGCAACCGACGTCGTAATTCAAAGATAGTGTCGTGTTTGACCACGGTATAGTGGCCCCTTTGTAGCTTTGTAGCCAGTCTCGTAAGAGACAAGTCGCAATATTTGCGTGCCTGGAAACAGGAAACCAGCAAGCAGCAGGACACGTTAGGCAGCATAGTTTCATAAAATAGTATCGTTGAAAAGTCCAGAAGTCTGTAAAGAAATATAGGTAAAAAAAGAGAAAGAGAGAGATCTCTTATATGTATAATACAGCCAAAATCTATTCGGGAAGATATGAATATTATAAAAAGCATATTTTATGAAATCTATATATGCAAAGATATATAATGATTGCTTATAAAAACAAAAGTAATTTTTCTTTATACATTAAGAAAATATATATGTATAATTAACATGTAAATATTAACACTCTACTCTAGTTTTATCGCAAGAGACGATAATGTCATTTTCGAATATCACGCGTAGACGTTAGACGTGTGCGAGAAACGCACGATGCAACTGCCCACCGTGTTGCAGCAACATCAGAGAGCATTTAATCCGGAATACCGAATGCGCGTGAGCATATCGTCAGCCCCGAGCGATAGATTTGGGCAATGCGCGAAAACGGGGTTGCAACCCTCGCCGATTCGAAGTGCACCCTATCCCTCGGCGGGCCATTAATAATATACCCATATTGGACACAATTCACCTTGAAATTAACCGGCAGCCGATTGGTAAGCCTGGCCAAATTGACTTCGAAATTGACAATTTACGATCGCTCGTCCGCGCGCGTTTACTCGCTCGTTCGTTTACTTCCTCGTCTCGTTTTATTCGTTTTGGTCTTTTTTCTGGAATGATGGCGCGTTTAATCCATTAAAAAATCATTGCATACACAATCGAAAATCATTCTGTAGATATAAATTATAATATAAGTTGTTGCAAGTGAAATGGCCGTTTAGATTGTTGCAATATATAAATTATAACAGATTTATCCTTATTACAATATGCGTGTGAAAGTATTAAATATTATTAAATTATAATATATATATATATATATATATATATATATATATATATATATAATATAAATTATAATATATTTACATCGCGCGTAAAGTATATAATATTATATACAATATATAGGGTAAGTCACGGAAATTTGACGACTTTTAAAATGATATAAATAAATAAAATAACGTAAATATTTATATTTTGTCAGATAGCAATAGGATATAGAATAAAAACTTGTTTCACTATATTGGCTTGAGTTTGTTGACAACATAGTGCAAATTACGATGCGAAACTTGTGCGATAAACTAGAACAATGTATACGACAAATGCGAAAAACATTTGACAAATGTGAAATTTTTTTTAATTTAAAAAATGAATAAGATCAAGTAATATACTCAAATAGCATTCTTTATCCTATTTTTATCTGACAATAAATAAATATTTACGTTATATTTCAATTTATTTATTTTATTTTGAAAATCGACAGGTTTTCATGACTTATTCTATGCATACTTATGCATATTTATGCACCTAAATTAATATTTACATAAATTATATATATACATGTATATTTATATAAATTATAATATATTTATATAAATTTATATAAATTTAGATATGAGTAATTTAGATATTTTCGTAATGATAAATTTTACCTTCTCTATCGTTGAAAAATAAAACAAGTTTATCCTTAGGGTAAGATAGAGAGTACATTAATATAAATATTAATTATGCCTCATTGATACGAGATTACTAGAGTAGAGATGTTTATACACGTAAGAAGGTTTAATTTTTATTCAGTTAATTATCAACTTGTGACTGAAAAAGTATCTGAAAGTATCGAAACTAGTATTAGTGCGGGGGACAATTACGAGAGTTGTAACAGGTATCTGCTCTCTATAAAAACATGGAAAACTGAGAATTCTTTGAGAAGGAATTTCTTTTGTCTGAAAAAGTCAGGGAAGTTTCATGGAATTTTATTAAGATTCAGAAAATTTTTTCGAAAATTCTTTTTTTGATAATTTTGCTATCATTGTAAACAGTCAGCCGTGTGTATAAAACTGGCGTCTTACTTTGTGGAAATTTATTAATTGTTGAAAGTTATAGCTTTATTTTTAATTGTTTTTGAGTTCTTTATAGATTCAACAAATAGTTTTGACTATTAAGTGAAAAAAAAAAAAAAATGACTAGGGACGAACTGAGATGTCAAGTTCGCGTTGCATATTACTTTGTTCGTTGACGATTTTTTTAGCATTTTTTACCAGATTTTAAGCACTTCAAAATTCTATAATAGATCTATAAAAAATTTTATGCGTAAAAATTATTAATTAAAAGAATATTAATTAAACAAATTAAATCATTTGAGATGCCATATACATATAACAAGATGACATATATAATACATACTGAGGTAAGACCATCTCTGCCTATCTATAATAAATTAATTGTGCGTATGTAGAGAAGGTGTCATATTTTTTAAATTTTGATTGCTTACAAATTGAAATATCTTTTTGTTTTAGCGTATTTTCTTACCTTGGTAAGGTTTTTTTGAGAGGATTTAATATCTTAACGTAATATTGAATATAAAGTACATATTCTTTGGAAATTTGTAATGATAAAGAAATGAAAATTTTATACAAGTAAAAAATGCTTATCTTATGAAAATTATTTAGTTTCTTTTAGTACATTTACAAATCTAGCATTTAAGAGGCTCTTTGTTTTTCTTTCGTAATGAATGACAAACATTAGAAAATGTATATAATAAAAAATTTATTTTAGAAAAAGTTGTATTAAAAAAAATTTTTAAATAGTCTTTTTATTTGGAATTTTGAACAAAAAAAACCTGGAAAATTAAAGAATTTTCAGGGAATTTTTTTACAAGATTTAAGTAGACACTCTGTTGTAAGTATTTTAATCTGTTACAGCGCGGATACTTATATCCACAGTTCATGTAGTAATCGGCATTATTACTATGATTTTCAAGGATTTCGTATTGTATAGCAATATTATATTTGAAATATTTCGCTTAAATGCAAACTCGTTCCTTTATACTCTTGAGAGAGATTTTTATTTCAATTCCGCTAGTAACTTCCCGTTACATTGACAAGATATATCGACAGGAAGGCATTCTATGCACACACAATGTACATATACCGATTTAATGTGGCGTACATAGGTGGGGTCACAGAATGGCACGCACGCGATATTGTTCGCATGACACACTACGCACTTTGCTCGCCTCTTCTCTTTTCCTTCTTACCATCATCGTTGTTCCCCATCGCTCCGAACGCGAAACACAAATGGCAAATATTTGCTTTACAATATAATCACCGTTATGCCAATAACGAGCGACAGAAATATACGGAAAAAAAAAAAATCAAATGGAATTCGGTAAAATATAACAATTGTAACGTGATTGGAGAAAATTAATTAACCGTTCATCGCAATTATTCGTATATGCCAAATCATTTCGCGAGTATAGAATACAAGCACTTTTTTTTCTAATTGTATACATATGCGTTATTTTATTATTAAAAATTAATAGCATAATTGGTGTGAGAAAAAAATGAATATTTATCTCTCGTTCCATTTGTTTTGTAAGAAGTTTGGGCGACGTACACACGTACACTATGTCTCTTGCACATTGATCTTAACGGGAAATTATTGTGGTTTATCGTCCGAGTTTATCGTAATGGGCGCATGAGCTGTCAGATGCAGCTAGGGAATCGCGAGAAAACGCTCACGTTAAATTACATCGAGGTCGATTGCGCGCGGAGCGCGATGCCGCGCTTTCCACGGAAGCGGCTGCCGCATAATTAAGACAATTAAGGTACCCGCTATAAATCACACCGCGCACTCATCTACTTAAGGCTAATATCAGATCGGCGATCTAAGCGAGTACCACTTCCACGTACGTAAGCTAAATGCGCGCTCGATCTCTATCCCGTTTCATCGTCGGCGCGATCGCTGCAATTTTTTTTTTTTTTTTCTTTTTCTTTTTTCACGCTCGATTTCGCGAATTCTTCCGTTCGTCGAATCCGTTGGTTTAATACGTATTAAGGCGCAGACAATTCCACCTGCGTATCTGCGAGTCGGCGAGAGTGCCGACGTTCGGATGCCCCGACACCTTTCCAGCGAATTCGCATCGTGAATTCGACTCGATCGATTCGATTCGATCGGCCTCTCTCGCTACGTTTTGTTGCGCTGAGAGTTTTTTGCCGCAGCACGCAGCGCGACTACACCGGATATGCACTGGGGCGAGGGGACGGTTGAAAGAGCTAAAGACTCCTCGAAGTCGATAGATCGTTAAACGCCCCATCGCTTACGAAAGCCATGTAATTCTCCGCGAGTCGCACCGCGCGATCGGTCCTTCTCTCTCTCTCTCTCTCTCTCTCCTCTCTTCTCTTACATTTACTACTCCTCTCGCGTTTCGTGTTGCCTATTCTTTTTCCACATACATTTCTCCTTTCCTCTCTTCCTCTCTCGCCAATCCCATCGTCGATTTGTCTGTCTCTTTCCGTGGAGCGATCTGGTTCTCCACCGTAGGTGCAACGATCATTAGGGCGGGGAACGATCGGGATCGGGGCATAGCACCTGGCCCGATCATCGGCAACTCTTAATGCCCACACGCAATTCCGAATGAGAACCCGACCAAGTACAATATAGAAGTGTGCACGGCCGAATCTAATCGATCGATCGCACCACGCCGAATAACGTACAAAACGATCGTTCGGGCGATAATTTCCAGCCGTCTAACCGTTTCGCCCGCCCGAGAACTATACTCGATGCGACTCGTTTTGTGAAAAATAAGCGTACGCCGGATGTGTGTCCGTCTTATTCCGGCCGTATAAATCACGCGACAACAGTCGCACGGAGAAGCGTTCGCAAAGTATTCCATCTTCGATCGTCCGTTACGATTAAACCGCTTTAATTGTGGCTTACTCGTATATATAATTCGCGCACTCGTAAATACTCTGTCTAGAAGGACGTTGCCGCGACTCAACCTGTATAATTATCTGAAAGTGTTCTTACGGTAAAAGAGCATTAAATTAAAAACACTTGGTCGAGAATTATTTGCGATTCTGTCGATCAGAAATATCGTGTCGCGCAATTTTAGAAAAGAAATATTCTTTTGTTTACATTTCAGTATTTTTTAATACGATAAATGTCAATGTTTGAACATTACATTTGCCCTGACGTAATTACAATCGACGGCGTAGGTAAGTTAGCAGCTGATTTCCATTCGCTTAAAGAACGGATTAATTTTCTTGATATAAAACCAAATAGACGCTAGTTGAACGATTGCCGCAACGCGCGATTATTAGCGATCTCTTGATCCCTTGGTCAATAGTCCGATCCACGCCCGTTGCTCTGCCATTGTTTCGCCATGATGTTATATCCACAGGATAATACAAGAGATTATTACGTAAATATCTGACTCATTTGCTAGAAGAAAATTCACGTGCGAAAGAGATTTGTTGAAACCGTGACTTTTATCGACGAGCGCTTAAAAACGTAAAATGTAAACGGATTTGCCGCAATCTTTGGAGGATATGCATATCGTTTCAATCCGCTCGCGTCTCGGATTTCCAATCTCCAAGAGGCTGAACGCGATCTGCTCGCGCTAGTCGGCGCCTTTTCTTATTTCGCTGATCGTGCGGTACGCAAACAAATGCGCATTATGCGGAGTCTAAGCGCTCAGAAAGTGCGCTCGTGTTTTCGGTGTAACCCGAAGCTAAGCGGTTTAAGAGATCAACGCCGTATAAACCGACCGTCTGAGAATCGTCTGGGGATCCCGCGTGCGTGAGAGGCAGCAGTGAAAAAGGGATAGAGCGAGAGACAAGTAGCAAGGCGAAAAAGAATGTCGGTGGGACAGAGAGAGGGCGGAAGAGGAGGGAGGAAAGAAGTAGGAGCAGAGAGAGAGAGAGAGAGAGAGAGAGAGAGAGCAAGATTCTGGCGAAGAGGCAAAGTGAGAGGGCAGAAAGACAGGATGAAAAATTAGATTTACAAATCTGTCTTGACTACTATGAGATTGCTCGCTTACCGGTTAGTGGTGCTCAGCCTCTACCTCGTTATTCCCTAACGATCCTACATCTCTCTCTCTCTCTCCCTCTCTCTCTCTCTCTCTATGAAAATATAGCCGTGGACGTCGTATAAAGCGTGTATGTAATTAAGAAAACCATCTCGAGTCTCAAGAAACGCGCTTCGTTTATTCTTGCTGTTTAATCGAAGGTAATTGAATAGAGCATTTGGTACTTTAATCATATATAAAGATAGGTATAATGATTAAGAAGGGTTGAGAACATCCGCGGACAGTTAAATGCTATATCGAGAGTAAAAAAGGTAAAAAATCCCAGATATTTCCTTGCTAAAGCAAAAGGCAGCTCTGTATGCATGTATTTGGTGTGTCGTGTCGCAGGATATGAGATGTGCATGCGTAGAAGCTACGTGTATTGTGTATGTATGTTGTGCTTGTATGTGTGAGCGCCTCTCTGGCGCCTACCGCCTATGAAAAATGAACCTCCCTCCCGAGCGCGTCGGTATCATCGCCACTATCGTACAGATTGTTTCAACGGAGATCTTTCTTGTCTGCTTTGCCGCCGACAAAGCTCGAAAGGTGCCAGTGACGCTCATCAAAAGAAAACGCCGGCCATCTCGTACTTGATTTTAAAGCATAAATAGAAAGTAACTGAGTAACGCGAATTTTTTGAAAATAATATAAAGATAACATGTTATATTCAACGGTTCAATCAGAAGATTTGAAGGTAAAAATTATACATGTAATTTTGTACAATTTAATCTGTTATTATATATGTAATCGAGAAATACATGCACTAGTGTTTTGCTAGTAAGTATTACAAATGGAAGATGAATACAATTCTATTTGAGCAAAATGTATCTACTTAATTTAATGTATAGAAAATTATATGATATATACAGGGAAAGCCCCCTGTTATTTGTCTGAATGATTTTTCATTTTCCCTTAGTCACGTAAGAATCCGCTCTCGAGACGTTCGCACGATCTACGTAGATTAGCCATTAATGTTTTCAAATTGGTTCCTCGGCTAGTAAGCCGGGTGTTCCTGTAATGGTTTGCGTGGCGGCGCGGCTTCTCTTTTCTATAAGATTTCTCCTCTCTAAAATAATCTCGAAATCTGAACTCGAGATCCACTGAGGAGGCATTGCAAATAAAACTTATTCTTAAAGGAAATATCAGCAAACAGCCGTTGAAGTATTTTTGCATACATACATACATACATACATTTCGTGCCGTGCGGCAGTTTCGATTCGCGCAGTTTACAATTATCACTAATAACTCGCCGTTTCGATTCTCGCATTTTTCGCGATCCCTAATCAGATCTGGGAAGATCGCTATCACAGAAATGAATCGAGAAACTTGTTTACGCTGATATTTTCTCCTGAAATTTCAGCAGATAATCGGTCCCGATGAATATCGCGACCACAACGATCGGGGTAAGACATTACCTCGATGACAGGTGTCTCTAACCACAGTAACTCTCTCTCACTGTACAGCTCCAGGCCAGGAAGACCCCCAAAGCGAGCTTCCGTTGGATTGAGCCTCGCGGCCAGCCACCTAGCCGCGGCGGCTGGCCATCATCCTCAGCACTCTCTGAAGAAGCACAGGATGGACAACGGGGATTATTACGAGAACGGACACCTCGGTAAGTGCTTGCGCAAAAGATTATTTCATGATAAAAATATTTGCGTATGCGCGTTTGTGTGCCTTCAAATAATATCAAATATTTATAATTTCAAAGGTACTTGCTAAATTTTGATCGTGCTATTATTGTTATTGCAATTTAATTCGAGCGTGATGTACTTTTTTCGACAACTATAATTTTTTACTTTTTGCAAAAAGAAAAAAAAAAAAAAAATGTAGGCGCACAAACGCGAACGTTACCGTTGTACCAAATAGAGCACATACGTGCAAATAAACGTATGTAAGCGAGACCCACGCGCTTGATTACTGCCATCCGTACATGCGTTCCGGTATACACAGTGACCCTACCGATCAATTAATTAGGGGAATCAAACACACTTGGAGTGAGCAAATTAACTGCGACTGCACCGTCGTGTTGCGGCCTGCGGTGACGCGGTCGCCGATACTCGGGATATCGGTGCCCCGATATCGTACAATATCCCTTTACGCGAATTGCGTATACTCGCGCTGTCTTCACATTATCCCGATGCTGGATTCCGCGGATGGAGGAAGATTCCTTCCATTATATTCTCGATTTTTCTCGTACCATCGTACATCACTTTTTACGCATCGCCCTGCTGTAATTAATTGATTAATATATTTCTATTAATTATTAATAATATTTACTGTTATTAATATAACACGCAATTAACAATATAATCTCGCACGACTTTGTTCAACCTTGCGCGATATTTATCATTCGCTTGAAGTATCCGGAAGATCGATAAATGCGCATACAATATTCATTGGTTTATTTGCGCGGACTCTTTGTGCTCCTCGATAGCGCTTTGAAGGGTGTTCGTTGGGATGCGCTTATTTCGCAGATATATTATCATCGGGGGACACACAGAGCGAGAGAACGAGCGACAGAGAGAAAGAGAAAGACAGACAGAGAGAGAGAGAGAGAGAGAAACACGGTTATTGCCGTCAACGTTGGGAGAAGGAAATCGTTAAATCACGTCATACGGCGGCGGCGTCGATCGACGTTCGGAAATTGTTTAAGCAAATAATCGCGAACACGCCGGCCGACCAATTTTACGGGCAAATACGTTTCACGGTGCAACGTTAATGAATTAATGCCGCGGCGCGCGCGTTGGCGCGGTCCCGCGCCTGCAGCCAGCCAGGCTGCGCTCGCTCGCTCGCTCTCTCGCCGCTCTCGTCGGGGTAAATGTTGAAACGGCCGGCAATTAATTACGGCCGTGCGGTAATTGTATAATTGTTTTACGATTGGAGCCGGTAGTTCCCTCCCTCCTCCCTGTCGCTTACCTCTCATCGTGCAACCTGCCCGATTGCGCTCGATCTGTTCACCTGGAATATACACCATCGGTATATATGATATGAATGCGCTCTTGCGAGAGAGACAACTTGTAAAGATAAAAATTATACGTCTTTCCTAATTGTGATAATTGCGTAAGATGAAATATATTATATGTACGAGAAAGATGCAGAGAAAGGAAATTTGGCGGACGAATGATTTTTTTCAATTTTGCGCGATGAATCGCGACGCTTTTCGTATAACGCAATTAATAAACTCAATAAGCGAGATCTCTGATCCGCGATAACGGAAGCGAAACACGCATTCGAGAGCACAATGGATCGACATTGTAGGAGCGTATACGCGCGCGAGAACCCCCATCGCATCCGATACGCGTGTGTTATCTCTACGAAATTAAAAGCGATGAGAAAAATAAATAACCATAGATGGGCTGTAGGAGAAGGAGAGAGAGAGAGAGAGAGAGAGAGACGACGAAGGTGAGGGTTTCGAAAGCGGCTGTTTCGCGCCGCGTGCGCGTCGTGATGAGATGAGATGAGATTGCGAGCCCATCAGTCATATTTATTTTTAAATCAAACACTTTTTTTCAAATGATATAGATTTATAATTTTTAAAATTAATTAATTAACGGAATTCCGCCCTAATCGTTTAATGCATCAATCGCGGGGGTATCATTAATCAAATTGACCCGGCGTAATTTATATTACATGACCTAATGCATATATCGAATTGTTTATTAGCGCGCGAGCTAAGTCAATTATCCGGCCGGTTTCGACGAACATTAGCTTAAATATAACCGAATTTGTCGTTAATAAATAATTTCGATTTCTCCTCAAGAGCACTCGTCAGATATAACATTGTAAATGTACGTGTAATCGTACCATGAACTCGATGAACTTTATCGGCAATGCTCGCGCATTATAACTAATACATTGTGTCGACCAGTGTAATCGTTTGGTCGTTTAACGTTTACGGATAGCGGCGCTTCGGTGTGTGGTGGCAACATAAATTTCAGATAGCTGCTCGAAGAGCATGGGATACACACACACACACACACACACACACATGCAAAAAAAGAGAGAGAGAGAGAGAGAGAGAGAGAGAGAGAGAGAGAGAGAGTGGAGAGCGTGTCGCGCTCGTTGGGTGGCTGGATGGATGGGTGGTTGGTTGGTCGGTTGGGCGGGTGGGTTCGGCTGGACGGGCCGCGGCTTGAAACGACGGTGTACTGCCAAGCGAATGCTCATAAAAGCATTGATTAACTGTTAGCGGTCGTAGGTCAGCCGGCACACGGCTGGCTCGTGTACCAATAAAATCCGGCTAATAGTGACCCGACATCGTTTCAATATCATGCGTCGACCATCCCGAAAGCTCTCGTTGATTGTCGCGTCCGCGACAATTTTCACGCTCAAAACAGTAATCGCGTCAAGATTCCCCTCGTTCCTAAATTCTCATTCTACTTTGCGAATCGATCATTAAGCGACGTGATATTTCCAATTGCTGGTAATGGAATGAAAGTACTTTAGAAAAATATGTAGCGTGGATTTTTAGAGTCAACAACGATCGAAATAATGCACTTCTGCGTCTTCCGTTTTTAGCTGTAAGAACTCCCGCTCGTAAATTGCTTTACGCATTTCCGGGAGTCGTGCATATGTAAGATTTTAATTGCTGTCGGCAGGCATGAGTACTTAATGAGCAGTTATGTTTTGTTGATGGTTTGATAACGAGAATAGATTACTATGAACGGGTATTCCTTTCTCTATGGCGGTGGTACTTGTATATTTATAATTAGGTGTTATCATTGGTTGATGAAGAACTTAATAACTAGCGTTATTATTACTAATTTACTTGGTAATTACAAGTTAATGTTTAAAATAGTCGCGATTACGTTATTAAAACTGGCCATCTTTTTTACATGTAGTTATATTTCGTATTAATTATCAAATGAAGATTCCACATCCTATCTTTCCTCATGTAATATTTATGAAGAAAATTGTTTTATATGCCAGAAAAAAAAAAATCTAAAATCACCATATATACTTTCGGGAACAAAAAAAAAGAACGTTAAATATATCGCAAGAGTAGCATATTACAACTGTTGACGGAAGGATATATGTGTATATATGTATTATATAACGTGTGTTATACATATAACCCACAAGATTTGTATTCAATCCTCCTGACCGCGGATTATCAAAGTCACAAAGTTGTGGTTAACCAATTGATCAAGTAGCTACGCGAAGTAATTAACGAATAGGGGAACCGCTTATTGTAACTTATTGAAGTGTGTGTGTGTGTTATTAATTTTTTCTGCAAAATAATTTTTGTTTTATCGAAATGTTTTGGGTACATGAATATTCCGTGAGTCATTAAAGAATACAAAAATATTATACTCTGCAATTAAAAATTACATACTCTGCAGAGTATAATATTTTTATGTTCTTTAATGGCGCACGGAATATTCAAGTTCTCGGATGCAAAAGAATTTTTATTGAGAATATCAACGATATTATTATTTCGAAGAAAAAATAATTATATTTTCAAACTTAATTTTTTAGCGAAAAAAATTTACTTGCTCAATTTCATTCAATTTAATGAAATTTTATTATTAAATTATTAATTGCTACTGTAAATATTAACTGTAAGGTTCTCGATATTAATGCATAAGCGAATGAAATGACTGGGGAAAGAGAGAGAGAGAGAGTCGTGCGATATAATCTCAATGGATCTATTATTTTTGCCTCTGCATCTCCAGAGGCCGTTTCGGTCGATTTTCTACCTCTCATTAGTTACAATCAAGGTTTACTGTGTTGGCCCGGCACGGCCGCGCTTGATTGTTTTTTACGAGAGGAAACAAGTAGACGAACTAGCGTGCACGGCGTGGCGAAAAAACGGTCGCAAAGTGGAGGCTGCGCAGAGAAATGTAAAGAAAGCGTCAGGTAACCGATGTGAAGTAACAAAAACACTAGCATATTTAAATTTTCTCTTCATTTTTGTAACAGCCATTACAGCTTTATCGTGCATCGCATGACCGTAAATCAATCGCGTCGAGAATTTTCGCGTTTCATCGCTTTTTGTATCGTGAGGGAAGACAGCGCATAATCGTATCGCAAATGAAGACATCAACAAGCAAAGACAAAAAAGTCAAGAAAGAGAGAGAGAGAGAGAGAGAGAGAGAGAGAGAGAAGAACAAAGAGCGAAAGAAAAAGAGAGGTTTCTTTGCATGTGACGAGAAAAAAAGGATTATTATTAATATCCACTATACATAGCATCTGCTTCCCAAACTCATGTGTCAAAAACTGCGGCTGCAGGACCGTCATATAAACAGATGGATATTAGATTGCGCCACGTGTCTGATTACATCTCGCTCTTTTTTACGGTGCAAAGAATGTGGATAAAATTGGCAAAAATAGCGAGTCGTAGTATCTTGTAAAAATATCGATTTCGTCGCGGGAAACATATTTGCATCAATGTTTTGACTTGTCAGTATTGCTTGAAAAAAATAAAAGGAGCAACCGCGGTGAACACGAGTGAACGACACGTGCATATACACGCGTCGCGTACACCAGCTGCGAGGGCAGTCATAAAATCCGCCTCTCAAAACTCTTGCGAAATACGACAGAATTTTAGTACGACTTAATTACGACGGTCGCGCTTTGCTTCATCGTTCTTTTTATTTCATAAAGACCCGAGGGTATTTGTGAGGCTTCAGTGTTGCTTATTCATTTAAAAATCATAATCGTACATCTTGCGTATATTTTATTAAATTGTGGGCTATTTTAAATCACATTGTTGCGCATAGATTTATCGAGATTTGAAATATTCTGTAGTTCTTTTGCTCTTTAGAGAAAGATTATCTTGTTCTTTGGTTAATAACACATTTTCTGAAATCTATAAATCATTTTTAATGTGATTCGTGTACGGGACAACAGGGTATATTACACCGATATCGCGTATTGTGTGTTTGAAACCGCGGGAATTTGATACCAATAGAGGAGATCGGCGAAAGTGAAACGCTTTTTGGGTAAAGTGACGGCAATTTCCTGATTAAAACCGCGACTAATTGGTTCAAAAATCTGTACAATTTCCGCGCAGTCTCGCGCTGCGCCGGCCCGGATGGTGGTTGGTGATGGCGATGGCCGAATGATGGTGGTGGTGGTGGTGGTGGTGGTGGTGATGGTGGTGGTGGTCAACAATTTACTCGTTAGCAGGCCGACGAGTGTGCCGCGCCGCTCAATTAACTTGCGAATCAACGAGCCGGCCGCTTTGTCCGCGCGCGAATATTTCTGTGTAATTCGTACGGGCCCTCGTGACCAACAAACGCGCGTGATGCGGGAAATAAAAAGAGAGAAAGAGAGGGCCGGCCAGAGGCAACCACCGCGGGGTGTGGGAGGGCTAACAGAAAAATAACGGTGCGAGCAAATGAAAACCGACACCGGCCGCTGTTTTCCGACCGTAAAAGGTCGGTATGGCCTGGGCGAATGTCTTTCGAGAACGATCGAAAAATGATGGTTTTGTATCGTGTTTTGTATCGCTAGTGTTACAAACGCGTGAAAACAACCGTCCAAATTAGTTACAAATTAGTCCGCGTACCTGGAAATGGCGATTTTTATTACGATATCTCCTTGCGAGAAACGTTCGTCGCACGCGTACATTGCGCGTCGTTTTAACGACGGCACAGGCTTAATCTTTATTTTAATAATCGCATAAACGGCGTCCGGACGGAACATATCGCCGAAGAGTGGACGGGTTTACACGCGAGCGGAACGGCGAACGGCGACACACGTGGCTTTAAAACGCTCGACAATTGGACTCACATGGCGCATCAAAGGACATAAACCTGGCCACCGTAAAAAGTTTATGAACGTTCGTGATTTTACTGCGGCTAGGAGCACCTAATTCTGCAACATTCCTTGTTCGTGACAGATTTCTCAATAATGAAAACAATAATTGAAACATATCTTTTATCGAGATAATTCAGTTTAATATCATAATTCATTTTATTATTGATCTGGAATGTTGCGTCATACGTGAGATTAATAAATTTATATAAATAAAAAAAAAAAAATACAAAATTAAAAGGTTTACAAACATAATCGATATAAATGATTGGTTTCTACGCAAATCCGACCATGTTTTTCGGACTAGATCGCGGATAATGAAAATACCTGGCGGGTATCGTACAATCGAAAAAACCGGTATCGTTCGCTCTTCGTCTTTCCTTTGATATAGTTTTCTCTTTCTTTCGTTCTATCCCATGCTCTTTCTCTCTCTTTCTCTCTCTCTCTCTCTCTCTCTCTCTCTCTCTCTCTCTCTCTCTCTCTTTCTGTCTTTATCAACAGCCTTATGCTTGTCGACGCACAAAAGTGGCCCGTACCAGCTTCTGGGAAGGGAAGGGGAAATTCATCCAGTCAGAAGATATTAATAACAAAATATGATATAATGGGAGCATCCCCTGTGCGCGAAATACAATACAATGTTTATGCAGAGGATTAAGCGATGTTGTGAGATCACGTGAAAAGTATCGACCCCGCTGAGACCGACCGAGCGTTCGCCACGCGGATAGCCGGGCCGGACTATTGCAACGCTGGCCGGCGGGCAGCAGGGGCAGATGGTTCGGGAACACGGGGCCCCGGTTTCGATCCTCAGTTTTGATTAGCCCGCGGGAGAGATTTACCTTTGAGATTAGGCTTGGATACGATTTTTCGTGACGGCCGGAGCGATTTCGAAACGTAATGTTTCGCCCGTTTGTCTCCGTCATTCTGCGCCAACACAACAAGTCCCGTCTCTCTTATCTTTCGAGACAGAAACGGAAATTGATCAAAAAAATAGTTGTGCCTCGCGCCACAAACGAATCGAGTCGCGTTCTGAGTGCATAATCGGAGAACAACGGCTGCATTATATATATAGGCAACCGGACGAAATCAATCGGGGTATATATATATATATATATATATTCGGACGGTGTCGGTAATCGGATCATCGAAATTTCAGGTCTTTCGTTTCCTTGGGCCGATAAATTTCGCGTCGTATAAAATATGCGCCGATTTATATTCGGTCCGGCCGATCCTCTTTTCGCGGGGCGCGCTTTTAGACGCGGAGCGAAACCCGAAATCTGGCCCCGCGGGTACGATCGAGAGGAGGAAGAGTATATTCGCCGGAGATAGATAATTTCGCGAAAGACGTAGCCGCGCGATCGTACCTAATTTTATAAATTCGGAGTACGTTCATCGAAGGGCTCGGCCCTCCCAGAGGAGAGAAGAGACGGTGGACGAGGCAAAAGGACGGAGATCGCAGAGAGAGAGAGAGAGAGAGAGCGAGGGAGTAAATAGAATAGGAACAAAAGAAGATTCAAGATTCCCCCAACGGCCTCCGGGTTGGCACTGTTATATTATGCAGAGCGCCCGAAGACAAAGCGACAGAATACGTCGGGGAAACCGTTAAAAAGTGGACGAAAGGCCGGTGATCAAGACAAAGAGGAGAAGAGTGGAGGGCAGGATGACGTTAGTTCCAACTTGGACAGTAAGGTGGAAGAGACATGAGAGAGAAAAGGAAAGAGAGAAAGAGAGAAAGAGAGAAAATTACAGATAGAAAGAGTGAGAAAGACGAGGGAGACGATCGTCTACGATGCACGAGGAGTGTAAATAATACTAAGGCTGATTGTGGGCGTGGCTGACAGAACTCTAAAAACCTTCGACTATATATCAAAGGGTTTACTGCCCTTGGATGATTTTCTCTCGTAACGGAGGAGAGACGCTGGAAGAACAAATACTGGACCGCTGCGTGCGAGAAGAGTGGGAAGAAAGCTGACAGTCGGAGGAAGGGAAGACTCGATGAAGCTGCGATGCGAAGATTTGCAGTGGACTCGAAAAGAAAAAAAAAAAAAAAAAAAAAAAAAAAAGTTTTGCGGCTTCTCTCGTACATTATTGTCGTTACAATATATACCGCGAACAAAATTAGTTGCTTCTTCTGCTTCCTCTTCTCTTCGACAATCTTCATAATCTTCTCGCATCTGTCAGCTAAGATGTTTCGTCTATATCTTAATACTCTATTCTATATTATATTCTATTTTATTATCCATTCCCTTGGGATTACAATTTTATATACATACTTGTAAATATTTACATATACCTGTACCTAAACTATAGCTTAATATTCTCGCGTTGTTTTTTACGACGAAAAAGATCTATAAATGTCTATAAATGATTGAAAGAAGTATATTATTAATATATTTATTAATTCTTCAGGAATAATCATCTACATCTTGTAAGAAAATACTAATTTCGATGATCGTTTAGACGCGTTTACTTATTAGTATCGCGCGAGATACGTTTCAATCTCGACATTTCGTACTATCCGATCGATCGATTAAGAGAGATAGTGTAGAGCAGGAAAACGAGGAAAGAGGAATACACAACGAAGCGGAGGAGGAGCAAGGAGGTGTGTGGATACCCATGGCATCCACTCTCTCCTCTGTTCTTTCCAGACTCGACGGACGTTGGGAGCTACCTCGATGGCTGCCCGCCTGCTTGCTGGCCTGGCTGGCTGGTTGCTTGCTTGCTTCGACTCTCGATTACTTGAAAAACCGGATTCCTCCTGCGCGAAACTGTGTTTCCCGTCTTGTGTTTATGTACCAATACACGCTTGGATGGAACAATGTTGGTTATTCCGCTGCATATGTGTACGTAGCAACCGCGCGTCTTTCCGTTGCACTCGATTTTGATCTTCGATCGGTCCAGATTCTTGCGTTCGCACGATTCGCACGCTTAAATAGACAGCGATTATTTACGTACTCTTTTAATTGAGCGAGAAATCGAAATTCAGAGCTCGCGACTACACGAGCGAACTGAATTTCAAACAGAAGAGAACAGCTCGTCGGTACTCGAGTGGAGTCGCGATGTCATCGGCCATAGCCGGAGGGTCGGTGTTCGAGGGTTAAATCCAAGGGTTTTGAGGGAGTCGGTGTCGAGGGTAAACATATGTATATACGTGCCTAAGCACGAACACGCGCTTATGGCAAATTCGGGCAAGCGTGGCCCTCGGTAGATTTCTTCGTCGTTTGGTAAGAACAATAGCGGTTGCGTTGAGGACGGCGGGCACAAAGGGCATATTTTCCGAATAATTTCACATGACCCTTCTTTCGCCAGTACTTTGCCGACCGAAAGAAGCGCGATATCCTCCGTTTGGAAGACGAAAAGAACCGCAACGACGAGTGCAAGTCCCGCGGCGCGCAAGTCTCGGAAAGAAATATTTTTGACGATTTAATTGACGAAACTGATTACATTGTTCTCTAACATTCACATTGCTAAGATAAAATTTATGCGAATTTAGTTTTTTTAGTTCTTGATACATTTATATCAGAGTACGTCGATTTAACTTTAATGACAAATTAATATATTACTATATTAGAGGTTTCTCATATTGAGTATACATATATTTTTTAAATTGCACTGAAATGGTATACGATTGTACTTGTAATAATGATTGCGACAAGAATAATCGATTGTATGATGCTTAATAAATTCCATTCGCATTGTATGTACGTGTATACGTGTATGCTGTTGAGCCTTCATTCATATCCGACGCATCGTGGCGGCGGCGAGTCGTAGGACGAGGGAAAAGACGTGACGAGACCGACGAGAGATACCGGGCACTCATTTAGTCCGGCAATTTATTCTCGCGTTTTGTAATTAACACCAAGAAAGAAGTAGCAGAAGTTATTCTTCTCCTACGGGCACGGGACGGCGTGGCACGGGTGGAAGCGACTACTCCGGTCAGTCTGCCTCCTCCCCCACCGTCATTTCGCTTCGACTCGCTCCACCTTCGACTCTTCCTCACGTGAAGAAAACGTACGTATCACTATTAAGCGTCAGGATTGAGGCCCGGAACCTCCTGAACCAACTCGAGAATGAGAAACCGAAGAAGAAGAAGAAGAAGACGAAGAAGAAGAAGAAGAAGAAGAAGAAGAAGGAGAAGAAAATGGAAAGGAACGCAGAAAGAAGGAGACGCGGATGAGAAGGGAGAAGAACAGAGAAGAGGAAATGAGAGCGGGGGAGAGGGAGGAGGGAAAGATGAGGCATCGGCGAGGAGAGGAAGAAGAAGAAGAACGGAGGAGGATGATGGAGGCCTCTCCTCTGCATGCCACCGCAGTCAGCCCCAGACAGAAAGCGGTCTGTATAATTATGGGTTGTCACCTCATCAGAGCTCCTCTGGGAGGGGGCCGGGGGGGGGGGGAGGTAGCGGCGCGTTCGTTTGCGCGGGGGCAAGGGGGCGGGAGGTTATAGGAGTGCAATCTTTAACTCAAATTGTGTTTTATCGTCTTTCGCATTTGGCTTTTAAGGTCCCGGCGACCAGCGACCCAGAGGGTGATCGAGCCGCCCAAAGCGCTTCCTTTTTCGGACCTTTTGCACGATTTTCTCAGAATAGCGACAGTTCTCACTATTAACGCGACATAATGCCTATCCCGGAGTATATTGTTTGTCCATTCGTTCGCGAGCGAGAGAGAGAGAGAGAGAGAGAGAGAGAGAGAGAGAGAGAGAGAGAGAGAGAGAGAGAGAGAGAGAGAGAGAAAGAGAGAGTGCTCGCTTATTACGGTGCGGAGCGCGTTGAAGCAGACAAGAGATCGAGATCTCGACGCGCCTTTAAAAAGAAGGGAATGCGTATTCTTCGAGAGAGACAGGCGAGAGATTGTGCGTAGCGTCACGCGTCGAGGATCACGGAACGTCTTCATCGATCACGAAACGCTGCATGCATTGTGGATTCGGTAAATACGTATTGTCGGGACTATCAAATTGCGAAACATGTATTTTAAAGTATTTACAATGATCGAAACACATGCTTCGATGCTTTTCTCAACCGTCTCTTTCTCTCTCGCTTTTTCTCGTGCATCTCGGTGTTTCTCCGTCTCTCTCTCGCCATTCTATCTCGTTCGCTTTCGCGCATACATACCAGTCTGCGTGAGGGCAGATATAAAAAAAAGGGGCACTGCGCGAGAAGGTACTGAGGCTAAGTGGCGAGTTTAGAGAGATTTCATTAAATCATATGGATTGGGGATAATGTATGTTATTGAGCGGAGCGTTCAAATCGCGCTCTATAAGTTGTAATAAGTCCAATTTTAGGACCGGTCATGGGCCGGGTCTCGCAGTGGTTGTCGAGCGACTCGGTCGCCTGCTGGCCGTCGGCTGCCAATTGGCCCGGGGCCGGTGCGGAATGACAGTCACTGGGACCGGCGAACCCACCACTTACTCGTCAAACGGCCAGCCGGTCCGCCGAAATCACTGCCATTTAGATAATTTGTAATGAATAGGCACTACTCATTCCATACCCCTTCCCATTTCTTTCCGTCTCCGTCTTCTACTTCTCTCTCGCGCATGGCTTGGACCCCGAAAGGGCGCGTTGGGCTATTGGCCGAATGACAACAGTATCGTTTATCTAATATTTCATAGGACGACGCGGATGACGGTTCCGAGAAAGAAAGACGCAATAAATCGCGACGGGATATGCCGCGAGCATTCCAGTACCGTCGAACTTGAGCGAGACCACTTAAGAAAGAATTCGAGAATTTCATCCTCGCCCGAGAGCGAAAAGGAATGGCCTCGACAAGTTTCAAACGCATGTATGCAGAGAGAAAGAGAGAGAGAGAGAGAGAGAGAGAGAAGGTTGCTGCAGGCGCAAAATCTGAACGCGATGTGTGATCTAAACGCGGAAGTGAATTTCATATCTCAATGCATAAGATTATATATCGATATCGAAATATATTTAAGGAGGAAAATATATCGATATGTTGGCATTGGTGTAATAAATAGTGGCGCGTTCTTCTCGCGCGTTTCCCCTGCAACGAGAGACACGCGTCGAAGGTACGTGGCATCGATCAAAAAACGTGACTACGCATACATTATCGCGTTGTCGACTAACAAAAGGGAGAGAGAGAGAGAGAGAGAGAGAGAGAAAGCGAAAGGGAAAGAGTCGGTCGCGTTTGTCTTGAAAAATCGAGTATTCCGGATGGCGGCGAACCGCGAAGAATAATATACAGACGCGCTGCCGCATATTCGATATCGAATATATGCAATAATCCGATATGAGGAGAGAGAGAGAGAGAAAGTGAGAGGGAAAATCATCGATATATAACTGTGCGATGAAACCCCAGGTCGACGATCTACTCGGGGTCCCACGGATTCGTTCGCGAATCCATCACGGTGGCTTGCTAAGGCGTCGTGCAAACACACGGGCCTAGCTGGCGGACGTTCGCGAATCAACGCGTAGATTATATGCAAAAGCTACGCGCCGCCGCATGTTGTGATTGATATTTGGTTAAGCGGCCGGCGATCCATCAAGCCCGCAAAAGCGCTCTTTATCCTTGACTGGTCGGGAACTACACGTCTCATTCGATTCCGATGAAATCTGGATACACAGTTCTGTTTCCCGGTCAATCCTTCTCTCGTCTCACGGATCTTCCTTTCGATTCCCCTCCCTTATCTCTACGAGAGGCGGAGAAAGATCGGTAATTGAATTTATGCAACTTCTTCGCGGAAACTCAGAGTGAATAATCATAATATATTCCGCTTTAATATCGTATGAGATCTCTCACAAACACGCGTGTATATTTTATTTGCAGACGTACCGAGAATGGAGAAGTCACCGCTTCTGGCGAATGGATACAATCACCCACCCACGCACCTGAGCCACATGCAGTTCATGCAGCTCGGCGGACACCCAGGTGCGGGACACACCGCCATCCTGTCACCGGCCGGTCTGCCGCATCACCTGCAGGCGCAGGCGCAGGCTCGCGCCGAACAAGGTCTCAAGGTCAATCCGAATATGACCAATATGGAAGCCCTCGCGAGGTGAGTTTCTCTCCCTTTCCTTTCCCCCTGTTTTGTCTCGCTGTGTCAGACCACGAGCAAGCGCTCTTGCGAGCGACGATATTCCGGAAGCTGCGCGTTCTCGCAGCGGGAAACATTTTCATTAATTTCCTCCTCGTGCTTTATGAGCCAACCGGGGCAAGTCACGCGTCGGATAGAATGATAATGTAGGCACGAAGAGTATCGATGAAAGATGTGTGGGAGAGAGAATTCAAAACTCTTATCGGAAAATTAAAATATCAAGTGAAAGCTTGCGCTTTCGTTCTTTTCGCTCTTCTTATACGCGAGATCGGTGGCGCATTCGAAAATTGGATTTATCTGTTTCGAGTTTATCACCGGCGCTCTTTGGCCGGCGAGGCCAAAGGAATACGACTTTAAGAGGATTTGAAGAGACGGCGAAGCCGTGGAAATCCGAGGGGTTTCGACACCGCTTGATCTCTTTCTCCTTCTTGCACCTTTCCTCGTTATCCCTTCTTTCTTTCTCTTCGCGTCTTCCTTCGACTTGATTTTTTTTTAAACGCGCGTCATTTACTCGGCTTGAATTATGTACACTACGTTACGCACTATCGACGAATAATCTCCTTTTCTGTACTGAATATTTAAAATCAAACGGGTTTTTTTTTTTTTTTTTTTTTTCCTTCTTTGTGCGGTTACTGAATTTTAATTCTTTGTAAAATAAATTTGTTGTGTAATTAATAATTTTTTTTTCTTGAAAAATATTGGCAAAAATAATTTCATCTTATATACTATATATGGGAACGTGGTGAACCTTGTATTCTCTCAAGGATGTGTTTTGTATGATATTATTCATGACTTATATCGACCTTGAAGTGCTACGACCATTTAAATTTATCCTCGCGCGGTATTAGACCACCTTTGAAGACGCGGAGGATCTTCTTGGGGCAGCAAATCTCCTCGCCGCCTTACGCGTGGTCCCAAGACGAATATCGCGGCTTATTCGGTTTCGTAGAGTGTATAGAGAGCGGCAAAGAACCATAGATAGGCAGGAGAGAGAGAGAGAGAGAGAGAGAGAGAGAGAGAAAGATAGAAGGAAACCAAAGGAACCTCGTCCTTGCTCGAGGGGGTAGACACAAGACTAATCCGGGCATTTGTTAACGCGTTTCTAATAGATGCTCTCGGTACGTTCCCGCTCGCCGCGAAGCGCTCCTGTAGCCAGCCAGAGCTTTGGAGAATACGGAGACTCGCCTTAATTTTCGATTACATCCGCTCCGTGTAATTAGCCCCGTCCCGCCAACCATTACCCTCTTTGCCTGAGAGTTCGCTTTAGGTGGCGCGCGCTTGGAAAATCGGGAGTTAACAGCGGACAGAGAGAGATTTGATCGTTTCTTCCTTTCAAGGACGTAATTTAAATCGATTCCGCGTCGTGTAACGAAAAATAAGTCGTAATCGCGATTGGACGAGAAATATAACGATCGAGGATAAAGAAAGTGACAGAAAACAAGCGAGAGAAGGCGAGAATAATTTTTCTCGTCGCATCTTGGCTATATATCTGGTGCGCATTTTGAATGCAAACTCGACGACGTGCGCTGGGCAAGATTATTTAATGCAGAACCGACGCTACGGATTTTTAACGCGTCTCAATCTTTCTTGACGACGCAGCAGCGTGAGAGCGAGTGTAGCGACGCGCGCGAGTGTACGTCACGCGGACACGCACACACGCGCGGGCGCGCGTGTATAATGACACGGCGAAGGCGGCGCCGCACGTTTCGCATTATGATTTCAGCGCTTTGCTTTTAATTAAAATGCAAATCTATCGCGGAGGAGCGGGCGAGCGAGCGAGAGAGATCGGGAGGTAAGACGGATTACGTCTGGGGGCGCTACGACAAACACCGGAATATGATTAATTCAACGCAACCCCATCCTGGGACACCGACGCCACCACCGTCACCGCGTCCCTTTCGTCCACCCTGCGTCCCTTGTCTCTCTCTCTCTCTCTCTCTCTCTCTCTCTCTTTCCCGTCTCTATCGTCATCCCTTAACTCGACATATATCTCCTTCTTCCCTCCGCGTGACCTCTTCGACCAGTTTTCACAAACGACACGTACGGCTTTCGTGTCTATCTGTCCTATATTCTTCACTTTTCCTCCCTGTCGCTTCCCCATCGACATTGACGTCGTTCATTTTCCGCTGTGCAAATACGCGAAGGAGAACCGTGGAAATCGCGTCAGGCATATTGACATTAGATTCTGAAGCATCTCGCCGTCAGCGGGAGAGATGTTTTTCGGGACATACGATCTCGATGCCATCTAATTTCCGTTTCGTTCTTACATTACGCGCAAACGAAGATTCGATCCCTCCCCCGCTCCTCCTTTTTGATTAACTTATCCGCTCTTCCTTCTTCTCTCTCGTTATATCTTTTTTCTTTCCACGATCTTAGGTACAAATTAACTCCGCTCCTCCCGCGCTGACATCTCTTTTTTAATCAGCGACATCAAAGGCTCTTCATTCTCGGTGCGTTCTCGGCAACGGTCGAATCGCGGCGTAACCGAGAGAGACGAGACGAAACGAGGACTCTTAATCAAGCGTGTCCTCTCTCGTAGAAGGACGCCTCGCGATTATGCAATTTCTTCCACGACCCACGACGCGGATCTCGACGCGTTTTCTCCTTTCGTTTCCCTTTTGATTTGCAATGTTTTTCCGAGGTCGAGGTCGAGGCTGAGGCTTTCTTTTCCATTTTTTGTCGTAACCGCCTTTTGTTTTGTGTTCCACAGGTCCGGGACGGTTTGGGAAAACTGCCGAGCTGCCTACGAAGATATTGTCAAACATCTCGAAAGGTAGGACATCTAATTAATCGTATTAAAAAAATGACGAAGAAAAATCGTGCCGGATCATGGCTCGCGGTCATCGCGATTTTTTTTACGTAAAAATTCCGACATGCGTGCGTTTCGACGTGCGAGAGGGTTCGCGCAACGCCGTTCACCCGTGAACCCGTAATTCTCGATTAGCCGGAAAAAATCGCGCTACATCACCGACGGCAAAAATACAAAACGCAGCAGAGCGGGCTCGATGACGCCGGCGGCCTAGGCCGCCGCTGCATTTCCCGATAAATCAGTATTACCGGGGAAGCGGTATCGAGTTTCCGGTCGCGCGACAAGTTGAGTCCAGGCCTGACGTAGTAATGCCAACATGATTTGTATGGTGCGAGAGCTCGTTCCCCTCCTCTTTACGTCCCCGTCGCACCATTCCATCCCTCTTCTATTCGCCGCAAAATCCATCCACCGCGACCTGCGTTTCATCCGCTACCAACACACAGCCCCACCGTCGTGGCCGGAGAGCCGAGTCACACCGAGGTTTCCGCGTGATCCTAACCACTTGTCACTTCACGGCACGCAGATCATCGTCGCGACGTGCCCGTCCATCATTCGGGGATTAAATCATTCGAGCGCTTGCGAAATACTCGCGTCCGCCGAGAGCCGTCGCCGTCGCCGTCGCTTCGAAAGGGTTGATTTCGGAAAGGGGTCGTGCGCGCCCCTCTCCCTTCGTCAGCCTCGGCGGAGAGGGTGCGAAACAGCGTGCTCTGCTATATTATCGTACTGCTTCGCGTTGAATTCAATGTCTCGTGCCTTGGTGCGAAAAAAAAAAAAAAAACAAAAAACGGAAAAGTTGAAGCGATACGAGGGAGACGAGGGCCAAATGAACGAGCCAAGCATGCCGAAAATCTTCAATTTTACCCTCGTTCGTGGGAGGACATAGATGCGAGAGGGAGGAGTCGGTCCTCGCGCTTCCACGCGACGAACGGCAGAGAGCCGTTAATATGAGGGGGTGAAAATCGACACTTGGCCGTCCGAAACGTAATTTCCAATTCAAAGGCAATGACCACTGGTCGAGCCCCGCCGCCGACCACTCGCTCCGCGGTCCCCCGCGCGCGCTTCCCCACTTCCACTGTGTACGCCACCCTTTCTCTTTCTCTTTCTCTTTCTCTTTCTCTCTCTCGTTCTATTTGCTTTACCGTCGACCCCACCGTCGACTTCGTCAACCGGACAAACGCGTATTGTGATTTCAGCCTTTGACTGGTGGCCGTTCGATGGATATCGCAGGGGGTGGTAAATGGGCACGAGGCCACGGGAAGCGGCCGCGGGGGCGGGTGGCGTCGGCGGCAGCGACAGCGGGGAGGGGGGAGAGCACGAGGGGCCGGGAAACGGACTGAAGCGAGAGCGACGGGGGTGGTTTGCTGTGGAAGGGCGGCGGACCGGCGAGCACACCGTGAATATTCATGGCGAGAACCCTAGACGAATTCGGACTTGTTGCGACTGACACTGATGTAAACCTTTGTTTATCCTGCGTGGCCCGCGCACTCGTTCGTTCCCTCGAGATACGCGCGAGAGCAGCCGCGCAGCCGAGGGCGATCCTCGAGTATTTAACTGCGAGTTAAATTCTGATTAATCGACGGCGCCGGCTTTATTAATTGTTTGTCCTCTTTTGATTTTACAAGCATACGGAACGCAGCCGGAACGACCGAAGATCGCGTTACTCCTTCCGTCACTTCTGCTTCGCTCTCCCTCGTCCGTTTCTCCGTCGTGTTTTAATCTCGATGATTTGTTCTCGCTAATCCATTTGATCTACTCGGAGGAAAACTCTGATTTCCCCTTAAGTCTATCTGCCAGCTCGGTCGATTAAATCTCATTAATTTCATCGTAAGTTTGTTTACGTGGTTCTTCGAATACGAGGGAGATGAGATTTATTAACATTTTTTATCTAAAAATATAATTACTTTCTCGTTTGACACATGCCAAAAGTTCATAACTTTGTAGTAAAATTACCATTTTTATTTATCATAATTGCATGTTGTCGATCATTCTCTTCGTTGCGAGTGATACCTATAGAACTGAACTTTTGGATATATGTATATGACTGGCGGATAAGCAGTCGTTACGAGCGGATGAAGGCGGAGTTGCGGAGTTGCCGGTCGACCCTCGGCGTACTGCGGCGGCGGCTCCGCGCGCGTTATGAAGTAAGTAATATTAATGGTTCCCCGCGCAGTCAGAATGTTCGATATCAATGCGCTAATGTCGGCTTCCTGGCTTTAAAACTACCCAGTCATTCCGGCATAATTCAGGCGCGCATTGTCTGTCGTCGTCCGACTACCATCCGCCGTCAGTTTCTCGCTGCCTTCCTACGTTGGATTCCTTATCGTCGGCATCCCCTTACGCGCTGCCTCCGCATCTCCATACCGGTCCTCCCTCGGCTCTCCCCGTCTTTCGTCCGTCATCTCATTTCAACCAATCCCGGACTTGGGGGAGTCACTCTCCTCGTCGCACTGTCGCGATGTCATTAATTACGACGACGACGACGACGACGGCGACGGCGACAGCGACGGCGACGGCCACGGCGACGACGTCCTATCGGCCAGGACATCTGCTGGAAAATAATATTCATAAAGTTGAGCCTCGTCGTTACGATCGACTCATTCTGCTGCTTCCACTTGCTTTCTCTCTTTATCTCGTTTGATTTTGCTTCTCGTTTCTTCGTCGTCTCCGTTGTCCCTCTTGCTAACGGGATGACACGTCGCCCATTTACATTTACGATCATGATTTCGTGACTGCCGACCACGTCCTCAAAGAAACGTGTCGACGACGACGGACACAAAACGGACACGTGGAACGCGTCGTAAGATATTTCATTTCTTGCCACTTTGATAACCACACGCGATTACTGCCGGTATCGAGTTGTATCACGAGAACAGCACGTGCGATCGATATTACCATAATCATTTAATAGAATACTTACTTTAATGTATTCGTCTCAGTTCGATGCGCGTTAACGTTTTATCGATTAGATTAACAAGAAGACAAAGATAAATGCTCAAGTTTTTATAGAATGCGAAATGCGTAGGTACTAATATTATCAAACATTTCATACAAGTGTCTATAAATAAATTAAAATTAAAATAAATTAAAATTTTATTTTTTATCAATTAAATGATAACATGCACGTTGATTCTGAAATATATCTTATCATTCTAATGTCTTGTTACATCTGAAGCATAGGTCACTATTGACATTTTCCAAAGTGAGACACATAATACGCTATTTTGCGCAAATTACGTGAAAATAAGATAATTAGATAATCGTGAACTGAAAAATACCCGGATGCAGGATCTGTCAAACTGATTGACTTCTTGTCTATTTCGCGGCAAACACGACGAAATGTTTAATTCGCCTCGGCGATCGCCGTTCCCGCTCTCTTATGCCATCACAGGCGGCACGCTAATTGCGTTCAAACGAACTGTCAGCGCGCGGACAAGCACACGTGCACGTAGAACGGTGCAAACACCTACGGAGCTAACTCTACTGTAACTACGAACATCACGTAGGGTTGTAACGGCGCGACGTGCGTGCAAATACGCGTATTGTGATTAATACTGTTTACGCGGCAACCGGTCCAGGCTCGGAGCTGTCAGCATCCCGCAACGAGGATCCCATAATTACGTGATGTGCCGCGACGCGACGTTTTCCGCCTTGTCCGCTTAATCGCGCATATCAAGCGCAGATTTGACTATCAGAGATTATCTCGATTGTTCCCGGCACTTGTACGTGATCATTTTTTTTTTTTTTTTTTTACTTATTTCTTATTGTTATGACTATATGATAATTGGTTAATTATTACAACGTATTGTTACTGTCGTGTATATATTGGTGTGATGATTGTTTCGCCAATTATATATCATTTCTTTTTTAAAAATATATACCTCGAGCGCGTGTATATATGCGATTAGAATGCTCTCTGCCAATTATGAAAAACTCGTTCTTGCGTCTTAATATTTATGCAAAGGTGACTTGATCTGAGTAAGATCGCAAGATGGCAAATTATGCCGAGTAAAATGAATTATGCGCGAAAATCATTGCGCGATTATCTCGGCGTTGACAAAGCACGCATTAGTTACGCTATCATTCTCGTTCTTCTGTCTCTCCTCTCTCGGCGTTGCTCCGTTCCTCTATTTCTTGCTTGGATTCCACCCTGTAATTTTCCGACATAATTTTCACGTGTAATTGCCGGTGTGCTCGCGCGATCGTCCGTGCAATTACTTAGATATTTAATGAAACGTGATCTGTGCACTTGGCGCTCGAGGAAGAGAGATAGAGGATCAATCAACGTTAGGGGTCACCCTAATTTCACGAAAGCGGTTCGAACCTTGCTCTCACGCGCGCACCAGGCAGGTATAAAAATCCATCGCCGATCGTTTATGGATTCCACGTCTAGTCACTTTTGATCGTTCTATCGATTATGCTAACGTTCCCGTGATCTAATCCCAACAACAATCTAGACGACAATTAGCCCGGCGATTTTTTTGCGCCGGGCGCATCTCTTCGTCTCGTCATTGGCTTGCGTGATTCCAAGGATCTCGCACGGAAATCGAATGGTGCGGACGGTCAGCCGAAAACATTCTCGATTCGCGACAACCGCACGGTTGAAACTCGCGTTCGGCAAACTTGATCGATAGGTGAGCCCTTCTTCCCCGAAACGATTATCGGTTGTCTATCGACGATGGCACATTCTAAGGATGCTACAGGAACGATCGCGTTACATCACCATCCTGTTACTGTCGTGACCGGACGGTCGTGTGAGGTGGATCCCGCATCCTCTGCGTGTGATGATAATGGATCATCCCTCCACGGGATGCTCCACAATATCGTGTGCGCGATTGATTGCGACGCAGCACGAAAGGAATCGTCAAAGCCGCGAGTCAATCGAGAGCGAGAGAATGAAGCGACGTCGGACCGATTAATGGAATTACAGGGATTGCGCGAATAATAAAAAGTGATATAAGAGCGGGCTCGGAGAAAAAGAAATAGGGACACTAGACTTTAGCGTGAACTAAAAGAAAAGAGCATACACTTGTTTCATCAACGGTAAATCTTTCGACTCGTAAACTTCTCCGTCGTGTGAAAATATAAATTAAAGCGGCATTTTTCTGACAGGCCGCTCTCGAAGAGAGCGCGAAAAGGGCAGGAAACTGAATCGAAAGACTAAGCGACGTTTATTTTATTAACTCGGCTAAATTATTTATTGACCGAACGTGAATTATTTATCATAAGAAGCGCCGTGACGTTGTTTGTCAAAAAAGATGATCAATCTTTGAGTGCGTTCTGAGAATGTTAATGATAACAAGTCGATTTTGCATGCAAATAATTTGATAATATTATATAGCATTTTGCCAGAAGACGCAGGAATTTTAATGGAAGCGATAACAAATAATAAACAGATTATCTTTCGTAGAATATAACGACATGGTTCTTCGTGGAAAATGCTTATTTTGACAGTCATTTACGTTGACGCAGATACAAGCGACGAGAATGATCGCGGCTTGGGTGCAAGCATAGCGTTGCGTTACGCAAGGGGTGGAGGAACTGCGACGACGGGTATTACGTAGGGTCGAAGGGAACCATCCGGGGAAGAGGGGCAGGTGTCATGTTGTGCCAACGTGCATTATTAGAGCGTACGTCATCGGCTGGTAACGAGCCAAACCGAACAAACTTTGGGACGTTGGCGACTTCAACGTGTTCTCGTTGTCGTCGTCGGCGCGGCCCGACAAAATGATGATTAATTAAAAACATAATTAGTCGCGTCGTCCGCAAACATGTCTTCGGATACTCCTACCGGACGCTAATGTACCGTGAAATTGTCATCCTTCTTGATATTTTTTCCGCTCTTTGCTCTCGTCTCGTTAAGCCGCCGTCTTTCGTCGGATATTTTCTCAGCGAGACAGCCGAGTGCTATTTGTGTCGCCGCATCGGATGTGCTGACTAACGAGTTTGCGATCATCGTCATGTAATTTGTGTCGTTGAATGCGCGTAGATGAGGTCTCAAACTTATCCTGTCGCCTATCGTGACATTTAAGAGACGCAGGTTTTTTATATATATATATATATATATATATATATATATATATATATATATATATATATATATTTAGTTTCAATTCATTTGATTTGCGTTGAAAATATATTTAGCTCTTATTCATGCTGTTTCTCTTCGTTTATATATGAAACGCAGATCTCTTTGCACGCTTCATTGCACTCGCGCGTATTTATATTCGTATTTATATCCCAAGTTTGCACCCTCGATAATCGGAATTTAATTACGACAATCGTCTACGCCGTGCGTCTTAATTAAGCGGAACAAATATCGATTTTAACGCTGCAATATCCTTGTCGTTACGCCGCTGCCGTTGTGTATACTTCGCCGCGATATCGCGCGGTCGGCCAAGATATATTGTTATTAAATGGTTCCCCTTTGGCGCCGCGCGCGCGCGCACACACATGTCAGTATATTACGTAGCGCGATGTTCCGGACACGGTCGGGATATGGGAGGGAAAGGGGAGAGGGTTTACACGCGCGTTGATGTGTTCTTATTTATACTCCCGCGACATGCGATTCCCTACTGCACTTCCGGGGCACCTTCCATACGTTCTCATCCTGCCGGTTTTTACTCTCGCCATCGATCCAGTCGTAGTAAATAAGTAATTTTCCCAAGACACTTTTATATAATGGAAAGAGACGAGAAACTCGATACTCTTTTCTCGAATAAATCTCATCGAGATATTATAGATGTCTAACGTAGATAAGAAATGGAGGAGCGCGTTCTCCAATCGTAGAGGCGGTGGCCCGAGAAGCGGTCAGCGGGTGGGCGGCGGACGAGCCCGGGGAGGGGGTGCGGGGCAGGCGGTTAATTGAAAAGCGGCCGGAAGGGCGCCGTTAAATAAACCGCGGACGAACGTTCCTGCGGTTCCGCGGTGCTACCCATTCGCAGCCTCGGTTTCACTGGCACTTTTGGTAATGAACTAATATTTGCAGTGTCCGTCCCGCGCGGGCGAGCGTTTCCGTTCGCGCGCATTTGCGTGTGCGTGTACGTATGCGTGTACGTGTCCCTTACGTGCGTGCGTGCGTGCGTGTGCCCCGTGAACCTAACCGGACGCAGAGGAGGTGGAGACGTGTGGACACAATCGTCGGCGTGTTATCAGCGACCCTTCCGTAAATACGCGCTTGGCCCCGCGGGGGTCAGACCTATCCCCCGTTACTCCCTCGTCCTCACCGTTCCTCACCCTGCGTTCTCCTCCCACGAGATGCACATGCACGCTGCCGCTGCATGCGACCTAGCTCGAGAGCGAGAGCTGTTACGATATGCATATAGATCAAATAGCTCCGTGTGTGCTTTGCATTCCCGACGATTGCGCTGCCGAAATCAGATTCTTCTGCCTTCGTCGTCCACGTTCTCCCTTCCTTCGGAACGACCCCGCGTGCTCTTTGATCAAGCCGACGCTTTGCATGCGCGAAACGCGCGGTGCATCGCATTCTTTTGAGATGTCCGTTCCTTTGCCTAGGGGCGTGTGTAGAAAACTCACGATAAAGAAATATTCATGGAAATAAATAAAATCCAGTTGTATAAATTATTTTTTATATCGATAAGAGAGATACTCTTTCGGATATTTTAATTATTTTCGATATTAAATCGTGCTTAAATTTTTTTTTTTTTCTTAATGCAAAATATTTCGAGAGTAAAGAAAAAAGAAGGAAAGAAATGAAAGAAAAAGAATGAGTGCCTTTTTCGCTTGTAGTACTTTCTGCGTGTGACAGCGCGATGTAAAGAGTAACGTAATTCTCTGCGTCGGTGACAAACGAGCCCAAGTGGCAGCCACGGTCACTCGACAAGAATAATCGTTTTCCAATTGAAATCCAATAGCAACTTGGCATGTGGCTGCTGCTCGCGGCCGTCCCTCTCTTATGTTCTTTACATTTCACATTGATCAACGGTTCTAAAATGGTTTTGACATTGATTATGCGAAAGAGGATCGACTTTTCGGAATATACTTTTCCCTGCGCTGTCTACTTCCTCCACGAGAAAGACTCCCAATCACACTCTTAAGGAAGTACTCTCGCCATCGTCGCCGTCGCCGGTGCAAAAAGCGGATTTTTTCGAGAATTTAAATAATATCCTTTTATATTTTCGGCCGCTTGGCGCGCGCGCGCGCTGCACAAGTAGCAGGGACATCGCGCTCGTACGTTTGCGCGTACGTCGGCCGTCATAAATCCAACCGGGCGCTACGGGAGAGAGAAAATCTACAATTCTAAAGCTTTCCATAAAACACTCGACAAAACGCTTCGCCCGCACTTTTCGAGTGGCCACCGAGCCCTCCATCGTCGCCTCTCCTTCCTCGTACTTTTCCTCCTCCGCTTCTCCTCACGCCGCTCTCGCCGCCGCGCATGAATCCTGTTGAAATATGTAAAACTGTGTAACCTCTTCAATTTACATAGCCGCGTTCTGCGTACGCCGAGTGGCCGCTCATCGCGCTAATTGATAATTCCGCGTACTTTACTCTTCTCTTTACATGATGCTCGCTCCGGGCTAGAAAATTGCGCGAGTCAAAGCAAACAGTGTCGAATCTCGGCCGCTGCCGAGATCGCCGAGAAATGTTACCGTTCGCGTGCATCGCAATAAAGAAAAATATCGCTCTCTACTTTCTCTCGTGCTTCTCCAGACTCTTACACGGAATCTGATTGTGGATCTAAGACTTCTCACGTTTACCTCTAGCAAACACATTCGCGTACTTTGCTCGAACCCGAGCATTATCCCGAATCAAAAAATATTTCCCAATCGCGTGAAATTCTATGCTTCTTCTGCCGTGAGATTTAAGCGATCTTTTCGTCTTTTGGTCTCCTCGTATTTATCGAGAAATCTATTCGAGAAAAATTGGTTCGGTGATGGCAACGAATAGACTGACAACAAGAAAAAGAGAGACGGAAAACATATACAAGGAGAAGAAGAAGATGGTGGTGATGTTGATGATGAAGCAAATGCTTCGGACGTTGTCTCACGTGATAGACGTCCATCATCGGGTACGACGAAAGCCCAACATCGCGAGGCGACACATAAATATATATACGCCTGGACGCGCTGTGTTGATGCAACTATCATTTTTTCTCCTCTCTTCTCGTCGCTGGTAATCGCGGACGCTCGCTTCGTTTTCGCCTCCTCTTCTTCTCTTCTTTTTTTTTTTTTTTTTCCCTCCCCCCCCCTCCCGCGTAACACCACGCGTGATCCACTGCGACGGCACGCCGTTGCCACTGGTATTTCGGAGCTCGCTGAACAAACAAGCGCCGATAAAAGTACCGGGAGTATATAGTACATCTGGAAGTAGGGATCATCAGTCACGACGCATCTGCGAAGCACTCTAGTTCTCTCTTCTGCCCTCTGCTTCTACCCTTCCCCTTTTTCTCTCTCTCTCTCTCTTTCTCTTTCTATCTCTTTTTCTCTCTCGCATCCACCCACCACGAGTGCTAAAAACCATTTGTCATCGCCAGCGTAAATATTCTCCCTGAGCGAAACGTGCATTCGACTTGCCTTCTCTCGCGAGAAATCGGAGGATTATTCTGGTATTTTGACGCAGCCGCGTGAAATGTGATTTTAGAAGATTGTTGGAGGGGGGAGGGAAGGCGAATTAACTAAGTTTTACGAAAATTATTCCAAAGAGGAATATAATTTTGTTGACTACGCATAAAAAAATTGCTTATCGTCGCGATAAACGACGATGAATCGATTCGTCCAGATGCTTAGGAAATATGCCGATAGCAAACAAAATGCGAAGAAAAGCGAGGAAAAATGTGCTGGATACGGTGCGCGCGGCTTATCTTTATTTAGTGTAAACCACACGTCCGCGCGCTCAGGGGAGTACCTTAAAAAGTTCGTCTAATAAAACCCCAAGGCCATTTGTCAACGGGGGTGCGCAGCGCGCCCCGGGGGGGTCGCTGCTACAAAATGTATGTAAAACACATCCAGTCGACGCCGCGGCTCGTGAGCGGCCGTAACCGCTCGCGCGTCTGATGGGCCGACATCTAAAATAATAAAAGTTGCCTCCGTCATTTGTCAACGCTTCCTCTAAGGAGCGACACGGCAAGTCCCACCCGCCACCTCGTAATTTCACGATGTCGCAGCTGCGAGCGCGTTTGCCGTTTCTCCCTCCCCTTTTCCCCGCGTCTCCGCGTCCCCCAGTCTTCTTCACCCTTACAGAAAGACACTGTGTTACAACGATTTCACATTTTGTTACAGCTTCCTTAATTTAACGAAGAGTCGTCTCTCCCCCCCGTAGTGGAAACGCGATTCTCCCTCGCGGAATAAGAATATTTGAATGAAGCTCGCGAGACTTAATGCGATAACGCGCGCGACATGATATAAACGTCGTAAAATAAAAAAAAAAAAAAAAAAAAAAACGTAAGCGAGGAGTCCCCTGAATGCCACTTTATCTCTGTTTGATTACGAAGATTGTTGCGATTCAGGCGATATTCCAAAAGTATCGTTTCTCGAATTTACGCTAGAATATATTGTATTTTCGTTTATTCTCTCTATTTAATTGTCCATCTCTTTGAATACATATTCTGAACAATCGCATGCTCGTATTAAAAAAAAAGAAAAAAAGAAAAAAAGAAAAAATTAAAATGTAAAAATGATGACCGACCGCATGTTACATGTACGATATGCACGGACGGCGCTCGAAACTTTGTACATAGTCGCATTTTACGATAAACGTTGGCTTAATTAAACTACGCACATGAACGATTCCTGCGAAGCGGCTCCATAAGGAACGTCGCTCGCCGGTATTTCGCAGAGATCCCAAGGTGACGCAAAACGAGGCGTTTCCGTTCTTTATGTCCGTCCGCCTTAATCCTTGGAAGATGTGAAGCGAGAGAGAGAAGAGGACGGTCGCGACATGGCCTTAAAGTGAAATAATAAATAAAATAATATATCCCGCGTCTCTCTCTCTTTCTCTCTTTTCTGTATGTTGCCGACTCGCGGACGGGGCAATAATCTAGGAGAATGAATGTGCCAGACGACTTTTATGAAACGATCCAGAGGGCTCCCTTCGCCCCGTCGCCCTTTTACACATGTAGTTGAAAAATAAAATCCTAACTCTTTCTCGGAAGTCGAGGGATAGGCGAGGGAACTGGAAGCGGCGGGATAAAATGTTAAATACGGCCGCTGAACACCGGGGGCCGACAATAAAATTGTCGTAAACCATTCGCTCGAATAATGCACCTGTTTGGCTATCGTGCGTGCTATCATCTCGTTTAATGTCCATTGTAATTGGTCGACATACAGTCCTGACTTTGACTTGGTCCAAACGCAAGTTATTGATCGTCGCGCGTATCTTCTTAAAAAATGACACAAAAGATAGTTCGTACACGTAGACGTATTATATATATTTTTAATTTAAAATTTTTTCAAGCTAATATATCTATATATATTTACATATTTATTTATTTGTGTAATCTTGTTATACGCTATTTGCATGAAAACAATTCGTAAACGTTACTCGATAAAAACGCTTTTTACGCTTTCTCACTTTCGCGAAAAAAAGCGCATTAGTTGCGGAATGGAGACCGTTCCCGCGTTCTTCGTCGCGGATAAAACGCGAGCGAGTCTCGGTGGAAAATCTCGGGCTGTCCATAAAGTCGACGCTCACCCTCGGTAGCGTGTCGTTTCTGCATTGAAAGAATGATCGAGTACCCAGCGCGGAAAGGGCGAATGCGCCCGACCAACCACCATCAGCAGCCGGTGGTGGCGTTTGAGTGTAACCGCGCGCGCAGCACTCGCTTATTCCAGTTTATTTTCAAGTAACCCTTCACATTGCGCTAATGTATTTCTTTTAAGCCGCCATTCACGCCGTCCGACATTTCAATCCGGTCCATTCAGCGTCCGTCCGCCCGCCCGTCTTTCCGTGAAACACACGGCCGATCGATCTAACCAACACCGCGCGTCAATATTCGCACGACTTAATCCATTTCGGTGAATGACTCGTCATCTTTTTTTTTTTTTTTTTTTTTTTTTTATTCTTCCTCACCTCTTTCCCTCGACACCTTTTCCCTCGTCTCTTTTACATTTCCCATGCGCAGTCATTTTGTGATACAATCGTCGGTTGTTTTCTTTGTTGACGCGATAACACGCATTAATGAATAAAATAGGCAAGTCGAACGTTTTGTAAAAGTAATTAAGCAATAACTAAAATCTGATTGACCGTACAATTAAGATTTTATTTTTATACGCAAATAATCTCACGGATGTGACATTGCGAGATATTTGAAATATAGTGAATGAGAGAGATAGACAGATATTATGACAGAAAAAGGGAGAAGAGCATGATACTTACGTTAGGGTAGAGAGTTCAATCGGAAGATAAAAGTCCATTGCTGCATTCGACGTTATAATAATTCAACGTGTACGACACGCGGTGAAAAGGGGTTACATTGCATTCCTGTTCGTTTCGATGTCTATAACGCGCCGACAAAGGGGTCCACCGATCGCACGGGGTTCGTTTCGACCCTGTGGCTCGCTAAATATTTCATTTCGCATCCCTCGAAACGTTTAATCTCGATTCAGGTATCGCGAGTATGTGTTCTTGCGCGACTCGCGCAGGTGGCTCTCGATTTGCTCTCCGTTGATGGGTTGCCTAAAGTCATCGTGTATGTAAAACTTGCAAAAATATCTTTGAAAAAGGGATATGTCGCATATTTATATTTTTATTTATTATAAATGAAAATTTAAATTATATTTTTATTTAAATTAAGGGTTCTGTCGCTTTTTCTTCTTGTAGGAAAAAAAATCTATTTAACGCGCTAATAAAATAACTTTGTTCAAGTTATATAGATAACAAAGCGTAGATGTAGAAACGCAGTCATGTTTCTGACTCTGATCGGACATCGAGGAGTTTCATTATTCGGGGCTGCGGTATAGCTGCGTCTTTCTCTCATCCTACCGCCCTATCTTCGTTTACATTTATGATTTAATATGATCGTCCATTGTTACGTCCCCTCCGGCTATACCATCTCCCTTTCTTCCCGTACAAATATCTCGCTTTCTGTCCTCGTTACCTATGTAATTTGAACGGGCTTTATTGTTGCTTCTTGCCAGAAGAATGTCTACCGAATGTCTATCTCTCTTCGATCCCTTCCAGTTTTATCTCAACGAATCGTTCTTAACCCGTTGTCCAGTATTATTTCCTCAATGTTTCTTGCAATCGAATTAGGTTCGTTGATTATAAATACTGACATTCTTAAAGAGTATAAGTTGTGCAGAAGAAAAAAAGAATTCCCGCCGATAATGGTCTAGAGTGTAAATTTGTGTAATCTGTGTTAATCATAGTTAAAGCAACGTAAATCGCAGTTAAACCAAACGGCACGCGGCGGAATGACAGCGGCGTAACAAAAGCGGCACAAAGGGGCGGTCGTGCGCGGCATATTAAATTCGCGCAGAATTCGACGAACTTTTCACCGACGCATTATGGGTCGGCTATCTGGATGATGTAGCACCGAAGTTAGGAAGACTTTTCCAAGCCGAGCCCCTGTTCCCTCTCTCTTTCTCTTTCTGCCGGTCGTATCTTTTCTCTTTATCTCTTGCGCGCTTTTCCTTGCTCTCTCTCTTTCTCTCTGAGCATAGCTTCCAGGGTAGCAATCTTTTATTATTAGCGCAGGCTTTACCAGACAATGAAACGAAAGGAACGGAATATGATATTGTAGTACAGAGGCTCGTCGGAAAGGGAAGCTATTGTCGGTCTCTTTGAATTTTAAAGTCAACGATCGATACGGCTCGGGGGATGCGCCTTTAGCCATACAGCCATATAAACCGCTTCAGTCCGCGCCTCCCTCGCGTTCCACCCACCTACCGTGGATGCTCGTCCTTCGAGGTCCCTTCACCGCCATCGGGGCTTAGCCCCGGTTCTGTTTATTCGGGATCACCCGGTACGCGATGATTCCGAGCGAGATACCACCTCCGATTCGCGTAGTATTTTTCGCGGCGATGATGCGCGAAGAGTATGAGCCTCTTGCTCATCTTGCTTGTTTCCTCTCGACTGCGAATTCAAAGAATATTTGCTCGCATGTTTCTTCTGATAACCTAGGAGAAAAATTTGTGCAACAAGTCAGTGAAAATTAATAAAAATTTATATTAATTGATATCTGTAGTTAATATACAATAGAAAGGAAAATTTTGTCCAAGTTTGAAATACTTGAACGTCAAATATTACATATATATATATATATATATATATATATATATATATATATATAAAAGCATATCCATTTGCATGTGAGCGATATATTTCCCTTTCCGCGACGGAGAATGAAGGTCGCAAGGCCGTCACCAAATTGTCGGCGAGCTAATGATAAATTGCGCCCTCGGCCCTGCGGAAACTCCCCACCTCGTACAAGCGTGGCGTACGGGGAATCAAATTGCAATTTGTTATTTGTAATTCCGAGTGTCGCTTAATATACTCCCGGCGCTCTTCCGCCCTCCTCTCGTTCGCTCGGATGGTGCGGAAGGGTTAGAAATTAAGCGTAGGTTGATGAGAAAGTGCGAAGGTGCGAGGCGAAGGGGTAAAGTGTCATCTTGTTTGGTGCTAATAAACAGTAATTAAGCGCGCATTTTCTTTATTTTTCTCGCGTGCTTAAATGCTATTTTAAATAGAGCAAGGTTGTTACTTATGATATTGTCTCTACGTCCATTTCAATCTTTCCGTTATCTCTTTCCGATCTTTATCTCTCGAAACGATTTCTCACCGAAAAATCGACATAGGGAGAGAATCGTCGGCTGAGTAGGCAAATATTCGATTTTGTCTATTCAATTTTCCAGAAAAATGACGCGGCCGCCATTTCTCGAGGGCCCCCGCCGCTCTTTCAGCCAAATATTATCGCTGGAACTCGAATGTGCGACGAAAGGGGGGAGGAAGAGAGGGTGGTTCGAAGGAAAAGAATAAGTTCGATCAGTCAGAGGGTGGCGGTTACCGTTTCGGTTATGGCTTTCGGAAGCGTCGTCGAATCCTATTCTTGCGCAAACCTGATAAGGGCCCTTTTACGCGTATATTTTCGCACACGCGTCGTTCTGCATCTACGTCGTCGTTGTATAATACTATACATACATCTATAAAAAAAAAAAAAAAAAAAAAAGAGACGGAAGAATCACAAATGTTTTATCATATTATCATATTATCTCTTTTCCTTTTCTCATTTTTTAATCAGTTTTTCTGAAAAAAATCTCTATGGAATTAAAGGTTTTAAAAATGTTAATGTATCAAAACTATCGAAAGGAAAAAATTAAAATTGATACAATTTTCATGAATATAGATTTATTCAAAAAATTGTTCAGGTAACAGAACTTGATATCGAAGAATAATTTCAAGAAAAGTATATTAATTTTATTATTCAAGGCAAGTGCGCCTGTAACAGTAAGAGTATTTTTCTGATCTATATGCGTCTTGTGTTTGCGAAAACAAAAAGCCTGCATCGCATCGCGATAACTTTTGATTTTTTCTCGCAACGTATTTTTCTTGAATATATACTCTAATACTTGGAGAGAGAGAGAGAGAGAGAGAGGGGGGGGGGGCAGACATGAGGAAGAAATGGATAGGGGTGGGTGGGTTAGCGGCATCGGAGGCTGCCGCGAGGGGCCGGTATCCGTGAGTTTATTTGCGTTTTGCCTGCCGGCTGAGCATCGAGGCGTTCAGAAAAGGCCGGGAAGCGATCGAACAGCGGAGACTTATCGCCGCCAAACTCCAAGCAGAACCATCGTGCCGTGCTACGGCAACCCTCCTTTCCGCCCCCTCGAGTATGCATCTCGCTCCCGGCCTCGGAGCGACGATACGCAAAGGGGTAAATCGGAATGGAAGTATTTATATGCGCGCACGTGGTTCCGATATTCCGTCCAATCGATGATGCGTCAAAAGTTTCGGCGATCTCGCCAAAGAATTGATTTACTCGATGTTCCCCTCGACGATTTTGATTTTAATCCCCTACGATTGAAATTTCTGCGGTAAAGATTTTGCGTACTTTTTTTCTCTTTTCTACCATGTTCATCAGATGTTGAATTTTTTTGACAGATAAGAAGGCGAGAGAGGAAGTCTCTTTTTGCCGATACGTCAGATTTGTGAATAATTCTATTTTATTTATTTTTCTATACCGTGAATGATAAATTTCGATAGAGACGCCACCTTCGTAAATCCGAATAACGAATATCACGAGGATACTCAGCTTTCGGACATGGAGCATTTTCCGAAGGATATCGAAGAGCTTTTTTTTCTATCCTACGAAACGGAGTCCTCCCGCAATTTTGGCGTAAAAGAGGCACGAAGCAGCGGCGGGTTAGGGCACGTAAAAAGTCCACGAGGGACTGGAATTGGGGTAAAAACGTCCCGGCGCGGCGTGAAACCTCCGCAGATTGACTCCATCCGAAACCGCGATAAGCCCCATCACGCTCTATCTTTTTTTTCTCTCTACTCTCTCCCTCCCCTTTTCCGACCTCTATCTCTGTGTATCTTTTTTTTTTCTGTCACATCGTGGAGAAGAGAGATCCCATAACGACTATCGATAGCCCTTAATCGAATGATCCGTGCTCGACGCATTGCTGGAAAGTGATTTTTATTTTTCACTGATTCTAATTTATATCGGCCTTTATGGGCGACTTTGGAGCAGAATGGTAACGCGTCGCGACGCACACGCGTCCAAGATACGCAGCCTCGTATATACGTACGTACGCACGTACGCGTCGCGTTTAGATCGAGGGTTAGCCCGCGGTTATCTCTCCGTTACGCGTTGGCAGGCATATGCCTCCCCCGATGCTGCTGCTGTTTCCCGATGGGGTGGCGAGACACAGGGCGCCGAGGGGTGCAGGAAGCAGGGTGCGGAGGCAGGGAGCGCGAAGGTCATAATTTTCAGATTTATGTACAAATGTTTCGCGCGGGATGCGCGCCCGTTTCTCCTCCTGGGGAAGATGCCTATCGTAAAGTTTCGCAGAGAATTGAAAAATGCTCTCGAGGCTTTTGCGCGCGGGCGATGATGGAACGCGGGGTGGATCAGCCACGGCGGGAAAAGCCGTCGCCCTTTTACGTTCGTGAAACGATGGCGGGGAAAAGACCGTGGTCACAGATTACCGTACTTGCTTTTCCACGAAAGATTGTAGTGTGCGAGACGAGGCTGTTTTCCCTGTGATATAATACGAGAAAATTAATAAACAAATCAAATATATTAATAATTACAGTTTTGATCGATCGGTATTTTTTTCATTTTCACGGCTACTATTTATTTTAGACTGCAAAAAAGTAACGCGAATAAAAAATGATTCGTTAAGATACAAATTGGCCATGTTACGTTGCTTAAGTCGTATGTACGTATACCATGGATACACGCACACACACACAAAAGTGGTAACAGCAACAGCAAAGTACATTCCTCGAGAATCGGGCGGGTCCGTTTCATAATTCAGACCCTTTCTAGGCATCCCTACTTCGCATACCCCCGAACGTCATTTCTGATGTATGACGCATAGTGCCGGTGCACTCAAAGTGCTATCTGTTAACGAGCTTCTCTACTCGGGGCTTGTCTTACGCATTACACTTTATTACGGAAACCTAATATGTCCTCCGTTGACGCGCTATCGCTCTGTCCAGTCGTTTGTACGGTACATTAAATATTAACTGGAGATAGTGGTGCGAAGAATGATATTTCGATTATATATTCATTTCTTTTATATCTAATTGTAACATTCTAAAACTATTATTCGCTTAACTATTATTTGTGTATTAATTTAATTGCATTTAATTATTATATCTAAAATTCTTGCATTTTTTATGAATACTTACTAATTAATTTAAATTTGCATACATTGGAAATTATGTGCAAAGTCATCAGTCTCGATTAATTATAAATTTTCGAGTGTTCGAAGATTAATATAGTTTTGTCGATTCATATAAAATTAACCGAGCTCTTCTTATCTTATATATGGGAACACGCGTTCCGGTCTAATTCAGTTATACATTTATATGTATACATATTTTCTTACATGCATAAATGCGTGCGAGAAGGAATAGAACCGGAACGACAACGTTCAATACAAACATTGGTCGCGTTAACGAAAGAAAAAAACATCTCACAGTCTCTCTTTCTCTTTCTCTCTCTCTCTCTCTCTCTCTCTCTCTCTCTCTCTCTCTTCATGTTACACCCTATACCATTCTATTTCCATTCTAACTGCTGACGTTAATGGTTACGAGTACTCTCCGGATTTTCGATAACTCGATGACAGAAAAATCGTTCTGCTGCGTGTTTTCACTTTTAGCGTTTGCTTCCCTAAAATTATGATCTTTCGTATTAACGTTTCTATTCGCGCGTCATCAACGTATCATCGCGACGTAAACTAACTCGTCAATGATGTTTATATTTTATTTTTTCTTACTTTCTGCATTTAGTTTGCGTATTCAGTTCCTCATGTAAAGTTACTCGCGTAATCGTATTTCGCTTTAAATCCTCCTGGTAGAATCGTTCTCTGCGGAGTGAATTAACAAGCCTGTCCCCGGCCAAAATCCGAGGCGAAACAATCGGGCCGTCGAAACGATCCAGGAGTCGTTTGACTAAACAGCCGGTTATCTCGTCGCTTAATCAGCATTGTCTCCTTAGCACCCCCGGAACGCGTAAGATAGGTGTCCCTCGACTGGGTGAGGGAAAACGCCTCGGTCGAATGACAACGAAGACAGTGTGCATGCCCCCGAGGAAAACAATTTAGCTCAATCAACATTTCTAGGCGAATCTCGGGCGTCGTCTAATTAAACCGCTGTCCCGCGCGAGGATAAAGTCGGAGGTTATCGCCGCCGTGTCTCGTATCTGATCCCCTCGGTCGGGTTTAATACAACTGCGTTTTCACTTCGGGCTCCGCGGGAATATGTACGTTGCTCACGTGGATGTGTGCGGACGTATCCTTCTATATATATATACATATATACAATGGAACGGATGAGGAGAACTCGGGGAGTCTCATTTCCTGTCCGCGGGGGTCCCGCAGGGGATACATAATTAGCCTGGTTCGTCGGAAACGGGGGAAAGGGGAGAGGGAGTGGGGCCCCGCGCGCGCGTCGTCGTTCGCCGATATCTTCCGCTCCTCTTCCTTTCTCGGTGAGATGCTGCGCTTCGATCGATTTTTCAAAATAATTCCGACTCATCCTGTGAAGAATTGAATTTCGACAACGTGGCTTTGTACGCTGCGAATCGTCGACGCGACTCTCTAATGTCTCGTCCGTTATTAATCTCACTGCCGCCGAATAATCGGCCAATATCAAAGGATCCGTGGAACGTATCGTCGAGAAAAACAAGAGAGGAACCGCGCCAAGTTGAGAGAGCGACGCGATTTTCGGCGTGGAAACCGCCTCGGATTGTGCAGACGTCAAAGTCAATTGCAAGACGCACGCCGGTGAATTAATCTCAATCGTCGGTGGGCCTCATGTCATTTATCATGACTCGTTTACGAGCGGGAAGGCGAAGGCGCGAGGGCGAATACACACGGATTGATATGGAGTTAGTTACGGTAGCCTGTGTACGATTGCGTCGTGACCGCTGCTCGGATCTATCAGTCAAAACGACGAGGGTCTGAAGAAGTGAGAACTAATTTGAAAAATGCCTAGGTACACTCTTTTGAACGAGCGATGTAAAAAAAATGTGCCGAGTGTGTCTCTCGCGTCATCTTTTTGTTTCAACTTAATCTAATAAGGATTTACGATTTTTACACGCGTTTTTAATACATTCTTGAAAGTTTAGTAATATGTATATATATGTATATATATATATATATATATATATATATATACATATAGTATAGCAGTATGCGTCAGTTACTATATCCGGCATATCGAGAATGTCGATATGATGTTTATGGATTTTGTGATGGCGTTGCTCTTGTTACCGAATACCGGCGATTATTTTCCGATAGACAAATTCCGAAGCGGGAAGTGTTTATTAGAGATGCACATTCAGTGTTTAGTCAATATCGCTGGCATACTACACAAGTATCGTACAGAATGCTATCGTTGAGGATCGAATTAATATTTACGGGAAAAAAATGTTCCTTGTTTTGGATCACAAAGAATCTGCCGAAATTTTTTACGATAAATACATCACAATACGAAATAGTTTAGAAATAAGAAGAGGTAAATATTGATCATTTATAAAATGTAATTATAATTATATCTTGGAAATGTGTAACAGTGATTTTTCTGGCAACTTGGAATTTTGAGATAGAATCGAAGAAAATCGGAAATTAATGTCAGAAAGTTAGACGTCTTATTTCACTTGGCCTATTGATGTTCGTGGAATGTCAGGCATCCGCTGATTGAATTCGGGAAAGAGCCTTCCACGGGTCGCGCACAGTTTGATAAATGTTGTCCGTCTCTCGCGATATGCCGGATAATATCTATAAGGATCTGGTAAGAGAGAACACAGAGGATCGGACTCCCGGCCCTTTTTGTCGACGACGGCATCGTTTGTAATTCGAATCCATCGCCCTTCGCGCGAAGGAACCGGAGTTTCAACGCTTGTAGTACGTCAGCGAGGAATCTCCCGTCAGTAATTTATGGTCTCGCCACGTTCCTGAATTAAGTCCCCCATTTTTCCTCTCTGCCCTTACGTTTGTTTGAATTAGATCGCGCCCTCGCTAAATTGACGTGCATCGCGAACATGAAGTTATATCTTTGAAACAGAATTGATATTGATATATTTTAGAGAGATTTTTCAGATTTCCTTGTTAATTACAGTAGGAAAAAGTATTGACACGATACTCGAGAAAATACTACCTTACAATTGCAAGTATCCTTTTAAGATCGCGTTGCGTCTACAACGAGGACACTCGTTACGAGAGAGTCGCCGAACCCCTTTCGCTTCAAATGTCACGGTCCTAAGGGTGGAATTTTCACTCCTGGACTCGCAGAAGCGCGCGCGCTAAGGATCATGTTACGACCCTCCACGTAGATCCAAGCCGTTTATTATTTCGACTTGGTCGAAATATCTACGAGGAAACGACCCTTCTCGAGATGTACAGAGAGAAAATGTACTACCCTCCTACGAGATTAATTTCGTTTATAGAATTAAACAAACGGTTACGCGAAATCACTCGTATTAAGTTGGCATTAGCTAGTTTTATATATATATATATATATACCTTTTGGTCATTTAGTTTAATTTAGAAGTTGCGAATAAATCAGTTTAACATATCTCTTGATAATTTATCGTACACAAAGCAGACTGAAATTTTTTGACGGTGATTAAAATTTTCACGTCACAGTTAGCGGCTCTGTAAAAATTTTCGTCTCGTTCGCTTGATGGTTATGAATGTAACAGTGTGTCGCTCGGCGTTACGACGTTCGGGCTTTACGTTACTCGATAACAGGATAAACGCGCGAATAATTGGGGATTCGCGATTTAGGTAAAAAAAAAAAAAAAAAAAAAAAAAAAAAAAATGTTTACACGCCGCGACATGCGACGACGCGTCGCGATAAAAATTCATTGGCGTATGTGAATGCCGAAACGCCGATGGCACGTGTATCGTTTATTAAAAAAGCTGTTGGACGGCCGCGCCGGATCGAAGAGCGCGGGGACATACCTTCGCCATTTTACAGAGGCCCTTTGTCGTGCCGAAATTACAATTGCTATCGTCATTATCGGATGCGTTATGCGCACGATGCGTTTGGGGTGGACGCGAAATCCCACCCCATTGTTTGTCGCGCGTCCCGTTTTGATCGAAAACGTCAAAGCGACCGAAAAAACATACGTCTCTCTTCGGAATGCCGACCGGAAAAATATCACCGGGAGGAGAAGAAAATCGAGAGGGACTCGCGTTATCGGATCGAACACGCACGTACATCTGATCCGCGAGACGACGAGCAACATCCCGTTCGCGAGGATCCGCGATCTAATTTCGTGAAACGATCTGGAATCATAGAGCCATTCTTTCTCTCGGCCTTCCAAGGCCTCGCCCGCCTCTTAATGAACTCCCGCTGTTCGAAGCAGCCGTTTCTGAACATCGGATAGGGAATCCCCGCAGAGTTCGTCATTACCGACGCAAAATTAAAGCTAAAGATACAGAAGGGTCGTGCGCGTTTTCGGCGCGAGGCTTATTAGTTTTGCGGGGTGCAAAGCACCGGGCGAGCACCGGGGCATGACTCGCAAGAGCTCGCGGCCGCGATTATTTATGAGAGAATTAATTATTGCGACGACGAATTTAATATAAATGTTGGCTCTTGCTTCCTCTTCCGATTAACGAGGTTGTGTGTGTAATTTCGACTGGTGAATATGCCGCTGTTTTTCTCGCCCAAAACGTCGGGAGGAAAACGGCGGTTCTCTTTCTCTCGCGGCTACGAAACGCGGTGCTTCGACCGAGGTAGGGCTGCGATCACTAATTATTCGGATATCGTGGAGAGATCCGCGAGCGTAAGGAGCTATATTACGCGCGCATAATGAAACCCGTATTAACGCATTCGCGCACGCGGATATATACGCTAAACACACGCACGTACACGCGAAAATGCGCGGCGACGTCGAGCGTAATATTCGACTAATTACAAATTTAATAACCCCGGCTTCGTTGTAGGTTATTGCAAGCTCGCGATGTCTAAATGAATCGACTCTGCGCGCTGCGCGTCCCTTTCTATCCGCTCGCTTCCGCCTTACGTTCTCCCCATTCGCTACTTCGCTTCCGAAGATTGTCGACGATTTTGTTGTCGGAAAAAGGGGGAATATAAAAGAGCGGAAAAACAAGACGCGAGAACCAAGTCAGCCGACTGCCTTCTGCCTTAATAGACTCGCATTACCAATTAAATTTTAATTACCATTCAAATTAAATTGTTACAGTTATTTGAATTATTGCGACAAAATTATTATCCTTCAATAGCGATATAATGTCATTGTCGTTGTTATATTCAAGAAATACATGTCCTTTTCTCGATTCTTCCTCGTTGGGAAATCTTTACATTTTGCGGCCTGTGCGAGGCGTACACATAAAGCCGCTCTCCGTTTCCCTTAACACCGCCGTAACTTATCGCTCGTAGACACAGTATTTCTCTCCGGCTCTTTGAAAGCATTTTCTCATTAAAAAATTAAGGGTAGAAGAGGGGGGAGGGAGGGGAGGAGGTAGACGGGAGTGAAAAGGAGCGAAGCGGTTGTAGAGGGTCGAGCAGAGCAGGAAGGGGGCGGGGAGGGGACCGAGTTCGCGGTGCAGAAACGAAGTATGGGGCTGAGACAGGAGGGTTTTGCGGCGGCGAACAAGGGGCGGGGGCGAGGGTGGACGGAGGGGTCGGTAAGTGCTCTGCGGCTCCCAGATGCGCCCAATATTATGTTTAATGATATTAACTTCTTACTTAATGGTCCGCGGTTCGATTCGAGGTGCGAAAGAGGCGCCCTCCCCCCGCCCTCCCCTCGCCCCCCCCCCTTTCTCCGGACCACAACCCGTAGAAGCTGGAAAAAATATACCCGGGAGAATAATTTGGCGAGTCGAGTACGAGAGAAGAGAAAAAAGACGAATGAGAGAGAGAGAGAGAGAGAGAGAGAGAGAGAGAGAGAAAGCGAGATCAGAGAAGTATATATACAATAGTAAAGGAGTATAATCACGTGTGAAATGTGCTTATATTCTTTCTCTTTCTTTCTCTTCACCCTTGCGATATAAAGCGACTATGCGGATGACCTTCGCTATAAACCTCATGATAAAAGCCGTGGCATCGGCGGACGTTTCCCCTTTTTCTACAGCAATGCTCTGTCGAGGGTCGCTCTCACCCTCAACTCTTTACTCACGATTAAGGAATCCGCCCGCCTGTTCCTTAACCAAAGGACTTGTACTACGAAACTCTCTTTTGTCACCCGAAAATTATTTTCTCTCTGCGCGAAGTGATATTATTTCAGAGGAGTAGTCAAACGCTCATTAAGCAGCGGCGAAGCTGATAATTTTTAATTATTCTATTAATCGAGATCTGTGGAAAATTTCGCGTTGACGTTGGTAGAACCATTCTCTCGTGTAATTTTGTAGGAAGCTTTTATTTTGCTCATTTTCCATTTACTGCGACTTTATGACAGACTCGATTCCATAATCCTCGCTCGCTTCTTAATGCGAACAGCGACATTGAGACAGAAATCTTAATGATTCCTGGTAAACCGCGATGGACCTCGGGGGCACGAGTGTCAAACAATATAAAGCTAAGATTAAAAGTTTCTCGTGGCGTGGGAATGTAAAGCTCCGGCGTCGCATTAACGAGCGACTCATAATAAAGTGGGATGCCTTGGAAAATCGAAATAAAATTTAAAGTAGGGAAATCGCAGAATCTCTGTGAAATACGTTTTACGAATTTGTTTTCGCTCCATTTTCTTTTTTTTTTTTTTTTTTTTTTTTTTTTGCAAAATATATTCAAATTTTATTTTATATAAAAATTTTATCAACTTATTGTTGGCGACGTAAAAAATGAGATTTTTTCTTTATGGTGTCTTTGTGGCGGATTAAATAAATGCGATGTCGCAGAGGATGAGGCGATTAAGAACGATACATGGTATACAGTGATACGAGCGAGAACCGTCGCGGTGTGCGAGACCGATACTTATCTTCCTACGCGGATCCCTTGCGTCCAGCGACTAGAATAATTATTTAATTAATACCCTACGTAGAGTGCGGCAGAGTCCACCTCCGCGCTCGCTCGATTTAAATCCCTTCGGATTAATACAAAACCTTTCTTTTCTCTCTCTTTCTCTGTTACAGGCTCCGCGAGGAGAGAAGCGACGCCGAGAGAGCGCTGGCTTTGGACCACAAACCCAGGGACCTCAGCTCGCACAATGGTAAGGTTGCTGCATAAACTTCTCGATACTCGATGTTTAGTTTAATCATAGCAATTTTTTCATTGTGTAAGAAAATTACATCGATTTATCATTTTGTATTTATTGAAAGTTTCGCAGTTTAACATCAATTAATAATTAATACTTGTCAAATATCGATTGAATCATTAATCAAACTGTATTGATAAATGTCAACGTTCCTCGTTCAATTATGTCAATATGCGTAGAACAAAGAAAATATTTGTTTCGAAATAATACTACGAGTTATTCCATCGATGTTTTTTACGGGTTTATAATTTCCAATAGCGTTTCTCGTATTCCTATCTACCTATCTCGTCGCGGCGCCTGTCACCTGGATTAAGTAGGTAACGCGAGACGCTTAATCGTTAGAGTTACCAGAGAACGGTCGATCGATGCGGACTCAAAGTCAAGTGGCGCAGAAAGATTTTTGACCACGACAGTTCGATGCGGCGCGGCGCGGCGTGGCGGTCTGTCCAGACAGAATTCGATCGTGATTGTTTTTTTTTTCTGTATTTCTCTACCTTTCTTTCCATCTGGCTTGTGTTTGTCCGCGCGGAGCGGTCGAACGAAGAGGCGTCCCGGAGGATCTCGGACGTTTAGGATCTCGGAGATTAAGTCCGATATCGGGTTACGCCCCGGCACGGGGTGTCCCTATACCTCTTTTTCCGATTCCGTATAATATTATAATCCGTCTGATGGAATCCTTCTTTCCTCCCCTCTTCTCTTCCGCGATAGACTCACCTAGGTTAAAAAAACGACGTAGGTGTTTCAACGTTTACTACATGTTCCGCATTTTTTTAATCCGTCATGTAATCCGTCACTTTATCGATTGATCAGTATATTTGCATATTTTTACATCAAAACACACACACATACAATTACGTTTGATCGTGAGATCGGTCGTGCAATTCACGCAAGAGACCAACCCTTCGTTGTCGAGATTTTAACCTCCAACGGCAGCGGGAATGTGTAGGAGTCAATTTAACGTAAAAGATGTACGATTCATTAGATGGCGCGTTGGGAAGAGAGTGGAGAAAACCGCGACCCCTCTCTTTCAACGGCCAACGAGATACATGGCAGCTCCGGGCGCGTACGTGTGTGAACGGCCGAGAAGCTGGCCTTTACTACTACTATATACATACACACGTACTCGTCCCGGGTACTCGTGCGTGTACCCGTGAGATCACGAGTGGCCCGAAGCAATGCGTCAGCGCCGACGACCGTTGCCCAAACAGTATCTATCTATGTCAGGATTAAAATACTAGGATATCAAATACGCGCGCGCGTTCGCTTAGGCGGTCGGAGGAAGGAAGGAAAAAGGGATGCGCGGAAAGAGAAAGAGGTGGTGGTCGGTCGCAACGGGATGGAAGGGCGGCCGGGAGATTCGGAAAGTGGATAGTCCGCTTGTTCTCGTCTAAACGGGGATGCGCGGCGGCAAATAAAATCCATCAACTTGTCAGTTCAGTCGATGGACGCGCATCTCGTTCTTCGTGACCGAACGTTCCTCGGGAAAGATTGACGCCGCTTGCCAACGTTATCGTATCGGGTAGAAACACGGACGCAATGTCAATGCGAGTCTGATATCGATCCTGTGTTTTATAACAGATAGATAGTAATATATACATACATATATAACATGTATATTTTATGTATTGTACTTGATATATATATATATATATATATATATATATATATATATATATATATATACATACATGTTTATTTGTATTGTAAATGCGAATTGTCGTATTTTATTAATTTTCAGGCTCCTCAAATGGTCACAGCCCGGTTCTAAATCTCTCCAAAACAGCGGGAAGCGGAAGCGTGGGCGAGCAATCCGGAAGCGAGGCAGGCGCGTCGCACCGTTCGCAAGATGACGAGGAGGAGGACGATAATCTGTCGGAGGACCTCGAGGATGACAACGAAAAGGACGAAGGTATGTTTTTTAACTTTATTGCCGAGAGGAGGAGGCGATTCATTCGCCAAGCGTGACAGCAACGCGATCCACGTTCCCAGATACTTATATCTCTGATAAAGCGATGGGTCCAAAGGAGATTGTTCGCTTCGCAATCAATTAAAACGCGTTCTCTCGCTTTTGACGTTCGACGAAAGTCGAAAGGACCATTTCGACTCGAAAAACAGAAAAGGAAAGAAAACGAGAATGAGAGAAGATTCGTGCTCGTGAAATAATTATATCGATTTTGCCGGACACGCCGCGTTTAAAGACGAGTTCTTCTAGACGACTGGCGGGTCAGGCCCTCTCATCCATCATCTCTACCGAGAGAGAGAGAGAGAGAGAGCGCGAGGGACGCATCGGGATTCGTCTTCTTCCATCGTGCTCTGAGAAACACGCCGCAGCGGTTGCCAAGTTGCATGTAAATCCGAACGTTCTTAATTGCCCCAAATTAACGCGAGATAATAATATTTAATAGAGAGATTAAATGTAATTATTGCTTCTTAATGGATTTGTCGGATACATCGCGTGTTCCGCAATATGAAACGCTCTCTTATCTTCTTCAGCAGTATTCTGTAAATTGCGCGGTATCCGCGCGAGAAGCGTCACTGTCGGCGTAAAACGATCATTAAACTCGCATCTTTGGTATTTAGTTTCATTTTTTCTAATGAAAGATGGATCGAGAGATAGATCTCTCCGTCCGAGCTTTGTCTCGCTATCTCACCTTGCCTTGTTCCGGCGTTCCGACTCACCGAAGCATCATAATCGTTTTGATTTCTAATCGACTCGACCATTGTCACGTCGGCATGTTAATTGGCCGGCCCAATTAATGAATTCGGACGATCGCTTGTAAAGTCGCGTATCCGTGGACGATCCATTCCACGTACGTGAGATCGATTCCACGAACGCGTTTCCTGCGGAAAAGAAAGAGAAGGGAACATTTAGATGAGAGGATGCGTTCAATCATCTCACGTTGTCTTAATTAATTTCGTTCCTTTAGAGCTGTGTGATTTAATACACCGAGCGGTTGAATCGTTAATCGTTGAGAGAAAGCGAGATCATGCAATTCGCCGGATTCGGTCGACGCTGATTTATAGACGAATCGGGACAGAGTGCGGTGGCGACACCGGAGTCGTATTCACAGAAATTTTAAAATTATTCGCGCCATTCACTTTTCATGCTGCGCATGAAGGAGGCTGGCTGTCTGGCTGGGCTGACAAGTGGATTGGAAAACGTCGAGGATCGTTGCTCGCAAAAAGTATCCCTGCCAAATTAGTTGGGCCTTTAAATTCCGCGAAAGGCGCGAGTTGGACGTATAAATTCCGCCGCGATCCTTGTACAACGAGGAGAGGAGGGTGGAGGGGAAGGGATCAAATCTGTGTCTCGCAGCGTGTCGTACGCAACATGGAGATACCATCCTACCTACGGTGTGCTCACGGATGATCTAAGTAGAACCCCATCGAACGCCCGTGGGAGTGTACACGCTCGTGGAATGCAGTTCTGATTTAATGAGACGCGCCACTATCTCCGCTCTCATTCTCGGAATCGGATTTACCGCAATTTCTCCTCCATTTTCTGCATCTTGGCAATCTTCAATCTAGTCCAGCCCGATCGTTTGCTTCATCGAGACAAATTGTTCCTTTCTCAAGACTCGAGCGATACATCTCGATGACTTATGTTTGTAGATAATTTTCCTGGCTGCTTACCGCTTTTTTTCATCGCGGTGGTCCCATTGTGCTGTTGTCGAGAGAAAGAAATTCGAAGAACAAATTTACGCACCTTTGGTGGCGAAAAGATTCCGAGAGACTCATTCCGTCTCTCCTGATAATTGTAATGGACCGCGGCGGAATATATAGAGGCGCTCGGCGTGCGCTGAAAAAAAAAAAAAAATGAGAGAAAATAAAGATCGTGCGCGTGGTTTTTTAAGTGGACGAAAAGAAGCGAACGGAAAAGAAAGGCAACGCGCTTCCCTATCAAAAGACGCCGGCCAACATCGAAGACGCGCGCCGAGCATTAAATCGGCCAATGGCAATAAGTAACCGCGATTGCCGAGTGGCGTTGTAGGTGCGCGCAGATAATTAAAAGACGATACAATAAAGCACGTATCGCCAGCCGTAAAGCAGCCGGCTGCTAAAGCCTACGGTGCGGGCCGGTCTGTTCCGCGAGCGATCACTTAAGTCTGGGGAACCCACGCAGACATCTTGTCTCACCGCCACTCTCTCCGGGCCTCTCTTCGGCAATAACCATAAGGCATCCTTTATTCCAACGCGCGATTCCGCCCGATTCTTTTCGCTGATCTTAAAGTACGGCGACTACGTGCGCAACGGTAGAATGTCAATGTTTCCAATAGAGCATGTTTTATGAAGCGTTCAATTTTTTTTACCTCCTCTCTCTATTATTAAAAAGACAGATATATATATATATATATATATATTTAATATATAACTGAAAGAGAATAGATAAGAATATAATATATTGATAATTTTATTATTATATACAGGATACTTTGCAGCTTGAAATTTATTTTGCTGCATATTTTTTAGAGCGACATAATTAAAAACATCTGTAGACGTATCTTGTAGCTCATCGTAGCTTGTAAGAATTTCAATTTCATATGGATAATCGAATAAGAGTTGTAAATTATAACGCACAATCGATAATGATGTTTCGTTGTGTTGCTCGATATTTCATAGCGAGATGCTAAACAGCGGTCGGCCGAGACGCGACTAATCGTCTGAGGAACGCCGTGTAGCGTTCAATCCGAATGAATTTAATTCACCCATGTTGACGTTAAATCAAAAAGTGGCGAAGGGTAACAAGTAGTCGTCGCGAGATTACGACTTCGAGACACGCACGCGATATAAGTCTCGCACGTCGGGAGGGGCCCGCTCTTCCCTTACGTCGGACGTTGTTCGACGTACGTTGCGGTGAATTTATCATTGACGTTTTGCTCTCGACGACGACGCGGCGGGGAAAGAATCTCACGCGAAATGAGTTTTGAGACGTTTTTTTTTTTTTTTCTTTTTTTTTTACGCTTCTTGCAGCCGGCTCTCTTCTTCGCGTTCGCCGACGAGGATTCTTCGGAAATAAAATGAGAGATTTTGCTTTTCAGATTTGTCGGACGTGCCGGAGAATCTGCCGTTGCCGGCGCCAGGCTCGGAAAGTCCACCCCAGGCCCTCAACTACTCGCAGATAGCTTCGGCAGCGGTCGCCGTATCCCAGAGCGCCCAGGATCCCTCGGTCTCGAGTACGGAGACCCTGCTGAGGAATATCCAGGGTCTGCTCAAGGTCGCGGCCGACAACGCGAGGCAGCAGGAGAGGCAAATCAACTACGAGAAAGGTCAGTGGCAGCAGGGCTTTCTTAAGACACTTGAGGGCGCTCTCCACAATTTCATTATCTTCCAGCTCTTCCAGAACCACATTAAGAGGCATTAGTCCCTGTCCCGTCGAGCGAGACCTACCGCTCCTCCTCCCGAGATCCTCTCCGCGCTCCCTACTCTCTATTTCACTGCCTCATCTACCGCATCTCCTGCCTCTTGCGCTTAAACTTTTGTCTCGCTCGCATCGTGCTAAGATGCTGAAGAATACGTGAAATGGAGAGATGGTAATGGGGTGATGGTAATCGGGGAGAGCTGGACATTCTGGAAAGCGAACCTTGTAAGATAAAAACGCAAAGACAAGTATCGGTGAATGATGTATGGAATTTTGCTCATCTTGATGTAAACTTTAGAGTACACGTCAGTATTTGATGCTTTTTCTCGCGTATTTTAATATCCATGCGTCAAGTGTATAAAACGTAGGATAGTAATTCGAGATGCATGTTATTGCTGCGAAATTCTGAAGTCAATAAGACAAGCGTCCTCTTTTGTGAGTAGCGATTCTCGAAAATGATTCATGGAAATATTTTATACAAGAAGCAACCTTCTCCGGTAAAATATTGCTGGTAAAAAAAAAAAAGTATTGTGTTCTGGCGCGTCGCGCCAAAGACGAGATATCGTTCGCGAACGTGCGAGCGACTTGGAGGATAAATTTAAATGTTGTTGTCGCGTAGATAGAGTCTGCACCGTAGATTACGATGAACGTAGGCAAGATCCATTAAGAACGAGTCGGTGCGGCGCGAGATGACGTGCAGCATACGACTTCTTTCTCATTAACGGCGCGTGATAAATAACGCCGAGGCGTTATTATTAAATATCCTCATCGCGAGATCGTCTCAGAACGCTTCACACGAAAAAAGAGAGGGCTCGACGCAAGAAACGGCGCGTAGTCGTGTCTCTCACGCCTCGAGGTTTCTTCATCACTGAGATTGAATTAATAATTCTGTTATAAAACAGATACTTTAATGTAAATCATCAAGTTGTTTATTAAATATTGATTGGAAAATATCATAGTTTAATTGTGGCGATATTTGACAAAAAGTTTGTATTACGATGGAAATGATGATAATGCATACCGGGCGATCTGTATCCCCGTGTACCTCTTATATGTCATTAGGTATAAACGAGTTGCCATTATAGTCGCTAATTGTTATTGCTAATAGTATATGCGATATAATTCTATTGTCTAAACCTCGTTGCGAAACGTAAGGAACGAGGAGTATGGCGAATAATCGCTGATTCACGAACGTCTCGTAGGGACGCAATTATAGGGAAAAAGGAATATACGAATAAAAAGCGAATAAAAACGTAAAACGACACGCAACGTGAAGCTGATTTCATAGTCGAGCGATCGTAATTTCCAGACGTAATATTGGCGAATCATGCGCCAAGAAAGCGGAAAGAACATGCTTAACATGTCTTACACGAAATCCAGTTTTCGCGACATTTTATCCGCAAACTGTCATCGATCGAGTTATATCCGTTTCTATTTTCGCGACATTGCCACCCATGATCGTTACAAAGTCTCATATTAATATAACGTTGAATTATCTGCACAGCTACATTCACCGAGATATAAAATGTCGTCTAACATATAACTATAATTATACGTATATTAAGTCTAAATGACATTTAACGTTTCTCTAAACGCGCAACGCATACACATATTTCCCTTTTAAAATGATAATCCTTTTAAACGACACTTTGTATGTTCGACGTTGTATCGCGGATGTGGAATAAAATTGCCACATTTAGTCTCCAAATGTAGTCTCTTGGTTCCGAGCGCACATCAGTGACTGTCGGATCGGTCGAGAAGAACTAGCCGACGTATCGCAATCTTCAGCGGGGAACGGGCGGTCTCACGATGTACAAGCATTTCTTATCTGCGTTTTCGCAGGTTTTAAGTGGCGGATTCCCATAAACGCGCGTCCGATATCCAGCTGGAGAGTCGTGCGTCTCAGCGCGCCGCGTTTAATAAATTCCGCGCGAAACGTAACCACGGGACTTTAATTATCCATTAGCCGATACAAAGTGTCATTTTCAGGGTCGTTAACTAATGCGTTCGCCGGCATTAATGTTAGGAATGTGCCGGACATCGCGACATTGGCGGCGGCGGCGTTTAAGTAGCTTGCCATAGTTGCGCGTGTGCGTGGATTCGCAGGGGAGACGGGTAGATTCCCGAAGAGGGAGAGAGGAAAGATAGGATAAAAAAAAAAGTAATGGACGATTCGCTTCCCATGGGTCGGTGGCCCCCCCTCGCCGCCAACCTCGCGACTTAACCAACAGTGCCTTCGACGACTGTGCCTTTTTCGTGCTGCAAAGTCCACGAGCACGACTCGCTTGCATAATTCGTGTCTTCCTTTTGGCGTTTCTCGACGATGTCCCGCTAACGACATACATTCCCATTAAATCGCCCGACATCTGTGAGCAAGTTGTAATAACAAACTTTCTTTATAATATTATAACAGTGGGGGTATATCTCGTCACAGTTTTCGATCTGACAAATGTGTGTATTATCAATGTCACTCGCCTATACTAAGATGTTTCAATCGAATTACCGGTAGTGCATGATTCATCGATCGCGTAATATCATTGGGGGAGACCTCCTTTTCCGCTGCACGCTTGGTAAGCAGATTTTAATAAGAAGGGACGCGTTCGATCGGGTAGCCGAGGAATCAACTCGCGGGCACGTGAACGCTAACGAATTCATTTGGCGTACGTTGTGACGTTAAGCTCGGAATGTGCGACGCGGCGTTTATTGCAGGTCGGATTCCGCGCGTGCGAGTGTAGAGATCTCCAGCCGAGTCGATCGACAGGCCGGATGAGAAAAGGGAGGCTGGAGGGAGCGGATAAAGGGCTCTGCGGTATAGAGGAAGGAAAGAATAAAAAGAGAAGCAACGGCGACGACGACGACGACGACGACGACGACGACGACGACGACGACGACGACGACGACGACGACGACGACGACGACGACGACGACGACGACGACGACGACGACGACGACGACGACGACGACGACGAGGATGAGGAGAACGGGGCTAGCGAGGGAAGTAATCGGAAAGAGAGTAAGAGAGGTCCGATTTAATACTCGAACGAGCAGCTCGTTTTACACCAGATGGTTTTACATACGGCCACTATCGTGTTACCAACCTTCAACCGTATGGGTGCATTCGTTTCTCCGTCGGTACGAGATCCGGGCGCCTTCGTACGTGCATCGCACTCGCATACTCGTGCACACGTATACGCACAAACAAATACACAGGCAGGTACATACATCGCGTTTGCGTCAGTTTTAAACCAATCTAGTGGAGATACCTTCGATGAGGGAATATTGTCGATATTACTTTTTTTTTTTTTTTTTTTTTTTTTTTTTTTTTTTTATTATTAGTCTCTAACGCGACCGGATTGCTTCTACCGTAAAGACGGGATTGAGGACTGTCGTCGTTGTTGCTCTAAAAAGAGCGAAATATCATGGTGGCGTTCTCGCAAGCATGTCGGAGATCTGAAAGCGTTTATTTATCCTCGACTCGAGTTTCGTAAACGCGCTAATGCACCATGAGACACGTACGGAGATTTTTATGCGTGCGATGCGGGGAGAGTAGCGCGAACACGCTTCGAAGATCGCGACAATCTTATTACGAACGCTCGTCCGAGCGTTACGCGTCGTGCGTTTAATGTCAGTGGAATAGCACGGGATTGAATGGTCGATTGAATAGGCTCGAAAGCAATCATATGCAGATAATTTTCCAGATGAATGATTAAAAAAGGCTCGTAAAGAGATCGTTGATTTAATTTTTTTCTCTGCGGCTTTCGGCCACATTCCATCATTTTGATTAGAATTATAATAAAGTCTGTGCGTGAATAAAAATTCTTCCAAAACACTGTCTCACTGTAGTTTAACGCGTCGTTTCTCTTTCAATTGGAAAGGATAAAAAAAGACAATTGTGACGATCCCGCCTGTTCTTATCAAAGATGCGCGCTATTCTCATTTATCGTTCAAATATTTGCTCGTTACGGGCGAAGCGAGTACACTGTCGGAGCCAAGATAGAGCGTTTCGTGAGAAGGAGAGGAAACCATCCCTCTCGCGCCGCCGGTAAGTTACATGCCGCACGAGGAACAATATGAGCCCGCCGAGAGATCCTGGCGAGGAGCCCAGCGAGCGCGGCGGCAGAGAGGCTACTATCTTCGATCCTCGACGAGATAAGGGAAGCGTAGGAAGCGGGATTATGTGTGTCCGGCGCGCGGGCCCCACCGGTCCCCCGGTTCCCCGGTTAAAGGGCTCCTCTCGAACGCGGAATATAAAGAGGGGATTGAGTTGTAGCCGCGAGTGGAGGATCTTATGTAGATTCCTTGTAGATCGTGCACCCGATTCGATCGCGATCGGTTCTGCGTCCGGTACCGGGTTAATTAAAATTGTAGGAGCCCCCACAACGTCTCTCTTTCTCTGTTCACTCTATTCTTCGCCATTTTCCTCGTCCGCCGCGACTAACGTCTCCCTGCTTTCTTTATATCTCCCTTGCGATTTTTTTTTCTCCACCTCTCTCCTCTTCGTTCCGTACACCACGGTGGCTGCTGTTCAGCGCGGCAACCGCACCCCGCTACATAAAATCCTGCGATTTTTGGCCGTCGCTGCTTGGGAGGCTCCGCTCATGTGAAATCCTATTACCGCAAGCGACCGTGCGGCACGATGGAGAAGCAGGATGCGATCGCACATTTACCACAGAGCTATCGAGTAGGTATCCGCGTTACGAATGAAACGTGAATTACCGACGCTGTTGTCGGGATACATAGAGATACAAACGAGACGAGATCGTTTTCCACGCCGATGGGAACTGCATTGCAATCGAGAACTATTAGAGTCACGCAACCAATGTCGTCAATCATAAATCCTTCCGATTATCGATATTATCTGAAACTTGAAACACCTTAAAGTAAAGCTTGAGAGCTGTAAAAAATTATGTCGTTTATTTTGAAAAAAATTTTTAAACTCGTCAGTTTAGAAACTGCACTGTTGAATATTAAATATAAAATATATATTCGGAAGCTTCTGTGGTAAATGTCTCTTTATCTCTGATAAGACAGGGATGGCGGACATAAATATTTCAAAGTGCAAACAGAAATATTGATACAAACGTTCCGGACGTCCACCTACCGTGGTGCTTTCGAGATGTTCGAGCCGATGGTTGCCTCCTCTCGTAGTTGAATGCAGACTGATTGATTTATGCTTAACCCTGCCAACCGACGACCCTCCTACCCTCCTCCTTTCTTCCTCATGCACGGAGAGATACGTTAGCTTAACCGAAGCTATCTCTATATCGCACGGCGAACAGCCATTATCGCGCAAACTATGTACGCATACGTACGCATACGTGTATCAGCGGCATGCTTGTTTTTTTTCTTCTCTTCATACTTTTTCCTTTCTCCCTTCTCTCTCGCGGCCTCTCTTTTCTTATCTTATAAGCGGATCAATAAGCGATCGAGTATTCTCGCTGTTACTTATCGTTTTTTTCTTGCAATCCTTACAGAATTAATTTTAATTAATTGATAAAACTGGTTTTTTTTTCATCGTAAATGGTTGTCGTGTAACAAACATAAATCGGCGAGCGCGAAAAAATGATTACGCAGTTCGATAAAGCTGGAAATCGCCGTTTTTATGGCATCTCGGCGACTTTTATTAGCGTCGACTGTTTGCTTTAATTAACGCCGGTATTGTCTTGGATTTAATTAAGAATGAAATCGATTTATTGACCTCCGTCGCGCACTATTCTCGTACGGCTATAGAGCACCTCGGGGAATTGTTATATGGTGGCTTAGCACAGGCATCTTTATTGTCCCGTGAAAGAAGCGTAGAAAGCTGCTGATCTCCTCTCAGGTAATGCAGTAATGCAGAAAAAGATAGAAAACAAAAGGAGTACTCGCGTCGTTCCGTACATATTTATAGCAAACAATTTAGTTTTCAAATTTTAAATACCATGACGGCGCCGTAAGAGATGCTGAGGAAGCTCGGGAGGCAAAGAATCAACGAGCCTCTCTCTAAAGTCATTAAATATTTTCCGCATGCATTACGTGTATTGTATAGATATGTGTTTAGACGCGTATCGGAGAAGAGTGTACGGTGCCAGACTAGAACAACTTCCTTTGCATACATCAATTACGCCTCTCGCGGTTCCCATTATTAGCCGTCTATAATTTATTGCTTTCCACCTTAATAAGCATAATAGTTCCCATGCTATTCTTCGTGCCGCTTCATATAGCCGCCGCCATAGTAATGACGTTATTCTTTTTAATATATATATATATTAAACATAGTGCACTGACCTTTGACGTAATCAAACTACAAATATTTAATTAACATCTCTTTAGAGCGAGACAGAGATAGGTTTCTATAAAGGATTTATGAAAGAGAGTAAAAGAAGTAAAGCGCAGAAAGAAAGAAAGAGTACGATTTGAAGATGATTGCTCGCCGAGAGAGAATGCTATTGCAAAATTGATTGGCAAAATCGTAACTCTTGCTCTTCATATCCCTTTATCTTGTATCCGCTTCTACTCCCATGTGACCAGGCAGTAACAGAATTGACGAGGAGGATGCCGCTTCTTGTTGCGTTCGATTCGATCGCATGTATGCTTTTTGGGTATCCTCGGAACTATCCTCCCGGTGCGCGCGACACGAACCTCCACATCTGCGCTTATAACTCAGAAGCCTGGCCTTAACATCGACTACAAATTGTCGAAGGATGCCTCAACCGTTTATTACATATCCCTTAATTTTATGTATTTTTAATTATCAGTCATAATTTAATTTTATAAAATTGCTAACCTTTTATTATATTTTTTTTTTTCATCACGTTATAATAAAGTCCAATAATTGTCTAAGAAAAATTAAACATTTTCTGATAATGAGTTGATATTATTTCTGCATCGGAATATCACAAAATTCATTTCTTTGGAAGCGTATTTCCAATATACAGAAAGGTATCTTTAATGAGACTTCTTGGCGCTCAGGTCGCAGCGTGCTCCCTTGTTATCCGTAAATCGCAAGGTAAATCGACGAACGCACAAACAGCAACGTACGCACATGTTCATGGGATACACGCGGCGAGAGGTATGCGCGAAAGATATCTTGTATGGGAGAGAGAGAAAATTACGAATGTAAAAATCGCAAGGAACAATACGATGTCGCCGGTCGTGGATGTCGATACTTTCCCACCCAAGGAACGCAGTTCTGGAGAACGTGGTGGATTGTCAATTAAAGAAACAGGAGCAGGAAACCATGCTCTGTATTCTCAGCATAAGCTACCAACGTAAAAAAAAAAAAAAAAAGAAAAATCGAGATAGAGCAGAAAGGGCGAAAACAGAGAATAAACGATCTGCGGTCTGAAACGCGCACCACCGCGAGAAACCGCTCCAGACGCCTGAAGCGAGCACGGGAGATGTAGAAGATGCAGAAGGAGAAGGAGGTAGGAGGTAGGAGGTCGTAGCAAAGAAGAAGAAGCGGAGAGAAACAAAGAGAGGAAAGAATTTAAGAGAGAAGGAGCCTAGTGCTAGTCAGGCTAATAAATTATGCTTAACACGGGGAACAACTAGTTGATTATTTATTTAACAATAAAAGGACACCACGTGGCTCCCCTCGTCTTTGGCCCGGCCACGCTTCTTCTTGTTAAAACGTGCAAATAAGTTTCGACTCCGCCGCGATATTTTGTGTGTCTGTCTAGCGAGGATATAATTTCATTTTAATGACGTCCTAAATAATACTAAATTCGACCTCTTCTTGAGCAGATACAATAAAGAACTAACAATTCTTTTCAATGTGTTTGTGGATCTATCATATAAGTAATAACATTGATATAATTATAGCGTTTTATCAGAGAAACATTATATTATCCATCGAGAAAAATTGATTTTAACGAGTCAATTGAATCACTCGCGCTATGAATTATTATCAAACGTTTTCCTCGATTCGTAATTTTGGAAGAGATCTTATCTCGCAAAGCGAAAAGACGCGGGGTACAAACGATAAACCGTGACGTTTCTCTAGAGGTGTCACTTAAATTTTCGATTTAACGATCTGGAGACATCGATCCGGACGCTCATATGTCACATTGCCAGCCGCGCCGTCATCGTCACCTTGCACACGCAATGTCTTGGAATTAAGTAACAAACTTTGATTGTACGCGAGAAAAGGATTTTCCTGCGGAAAGAAATCTTTGTCCCCGGTAATTTCGCATCGACGGCGATTATAAAGCGAAAATTTACGACGTCTCTCGGAACCACGTTGGGGAACTCGCAGAGAAGACGAAAGCGGCAGACGAGCTACGTGACAAAGTACGATCCTTTCTCTTTCTCCTTGTTTCCCTCCGCCTGGTCCGACGACTTTGTTTCCGTGGTGGATTTTATCACCGTCGGTATTTAAGTATCATCGCGAGAAGAAAGAAAAGGAAAAGAAGGAGACTCTCCTCCGTAGGCTCTCGTAAAGACAGAGAGCGCAACACGGTTGTCCCTCGCGCCTCTTCCCTTCTCGGAACTGTCCCGATTCCGCGCGATAACGATCGAAATTAATTACGCTCCCGGTGGCGTAATTTCAGTGTAATTCTGGCGTACACGCACGCATCGCGCATTATCGCAATTTTCGTACGCATTTCGTAATCAGACGGTCGCACGGGATCGCCGCGCGACGATGATCAATTAATTTCGTCACGTTTTCCGCGGAATTGAATTAAAACCGCTTCCGGATCGAGATCGCGCGCGGATAAGATCTCTTTTGCCTGCGAGACAAAAAAAAAAATTAATTATAAAGAAAACGTTGCGACGCCAATATCGATGTGACGCGACGCTGAAAATAAAATGCGACGAAGGTGCGGCGGCGGCGACGACAGCAACAACGGACGAGGAAGAAGAGCCGGACAGGACCGGAATAAAAAGGAGGAACTTGACCTACCGCAGTTTTAACTACCGTTCAATTATACAGTTTGCTTTCGGGTCGTTGCGCGGTTGAATAAAGCGTGTAATTTACCGGCAATAAAAGGGCAGTAGTAACGGCCGCGCGTGAGAGAAGTACAAAGAGAAGAGGGATCCCTGTATATATGGTCTCGTGTGTGTGTGTGTGTGTGTGTGTGTGTGTGTGTGTGTGTGTGTGTGTCGTTAACGACACATCGTTTATTGCCGCGAGGAACGAATATTTTGTTACAGCTCGACGGCGACCGCTACGATTCGCGATGCGGTCGAGTCACGCTTAGAGAGCAAAACGATCGCACAAAGTAAGTACGCAAGGGTATACGCTTTATCGCCATCCACTTTTGATAAAAGTACAATTTAAAAAAAAAGAAATGTCAGACAAGAAAGACTAACAATAAGAAAGAGAGAGAGAGAGAGAGAGGGAGAGAAAGAGAGAGCGAGCTTTCGGAGATTGTGCGCTTTGAGATTATCGCAACGCGAGAAAATGTCGTTGGACGCCTCTTTTTCCACGCCGTGACGCGATAATTGGATTTCGAAACGACGCCTCCCCTCGTCAGCTAATGCGTATAATCGCGGATAACGGGTGCGGTAATCCGCGCCTACGACGCTAATTTTCTCACGCGACATCAGCGAAGGATTAGATGACGAGACGCGGACTTCAGCGTGACGAAATAATAGAGAGAGAGAGAGAGACATTAGCGCATGCATTAGCTTGTACCTTCTCTCCACAGTTTTTTTTTTTTTTTTTTTTTATTCACACATATAGGTGCATATTATAATTATAATTTAATTAATATTTTCGTACGAGTGCTTTTTGCATTGAGAAATGTATCAGTTTCATCTTTAGCGGAAAGTGCATTTATTCGAATCGGCTCGCTGACATATATAATTGACTGGTTGCTCGGTCCGGCGCGTCTAAAAGAATATACTACTTCCGACTGTTCACGTTCATAAAGATGATATCGGTGCGTAGGTGCTGAGCCACTCGTTGATGTCTTATTACATCGGACGGTTATTTACGATCGTACACAAAAAGAAAGGTAAGACGAGCGAGACGAAGAAACCGCTGACCTCACTGACAGAAGACATCACTGACGAGAACCAAATCCTTTCCACGTTTTCTCGACACGCGATATAAAAACTGATATACCGATTTTGATCATTTTCTCATGGTAAATTAATTGCTATTTTTAAAGAAAGAAGGAAATTTCATAATATATTATTGTACATTGAAATTCCATTAAATAATAATTATTGCGATATTTTAAATTATTATAATCTTAGATTATCTATCTTTCTCTCTTTCTAAATTATAATTATATTTAAAATATGTGCCGAGATAAAGAAACACATTTAAAGTTAACAATCATCGGTCCATATCAATAAAATTAATAATGCAAAACGGGCGCGTTATAATTTCAAATTACACCTGCGTTGCATGTATAATGTACAGAGGCACATTTAACGTCACGTTGTATTGCCACGCACGTTTATTGACGTTTTAAGCGACGCATCCGAAAGACGCTGCGAGGAATCACCTTCGTGCGTTTGTTTTTCTCATGCCGCGCCGGCCCTGCGCAACCTGTCGAGATAACGAGCGGACAGTTCTTCCCGCGACGCAACGACAATCTTAATGATAATTTTATACCGGAATTATTGCCCGGTCATAATAAGCGGACACTCTTCTTTTTCTCCCTCTCTCTCTCTCTTTCTCTCTTTCGTCAATACGGGGCGCGCCTCGAAGCATCGTCGTTTCGCGTCTCTGTCGTGCTAATAATTCGAACGTGTTGCGAAGATGAAGATAACCGGAGCGAATTCATTAAAACGATTGTTAATTACGGTCTCGAATGACACGCGGGTGAGGGCCCGGGGGAAGGAAACAGGGCAGCTGCCTCTCGGAGGTGAGGTGGGTCCCGCGATTTTACAACTCGTGCCGTTTCCGGCGCACGCGATATACTAGCACGCGTAAATTGCCGGACGAGCGTGCGTCAAATCAATAAAACAGAAGGATTAAAAGGAGCTGTTTTCATATCCTCCCGAGGAGACGAGGAATTTTTAAATCGGCGCGTCGTTAATGTGCGAGGAAATCTGATTAAATTGTAATCGTCCGCGATAATTAAGCGGGCGCGTAAGAAAGCGAAAGGTGCGTGTCCTCGTTAAAGGATATATCTTTTCTCTATATAAGTCTTTAAGGGATTATATTCTTATTCGATAAACTGTGTGCGAGAGGAATCTCTTTCCTCTCTCTCTCTCGTTCCCACCGGCACACCAAAGGTTTTACGATCGCGAGCCATTAATGTCTCGCGTTTGTCCACACATGCACACGCGCGGATAGACAGTCGTAATAATGATAAAGATCCAGCTACGTGGCGACGAGCCTCAGTCTCTCGATGTAAAGAACATGAAAATGGCCAGTGGCTTTTGCCACTACAGAAATACAGATTGTATTTCTTCAGAAAGAAATGTGCATTTTCATTTTTTATTCTCTCGCAACTTTATCAATCTAATTTGAGAATCAACCATGCTTGCAGCTGTCAATGTGAAAGAATCAAACAAACACAATGTATGTGTCGAGTATATTTCTTATAAGATTTCTTAAGATTCTTGGTAAAAGAATCCTTGCACCTATATTGTTACTCACTCAATTATATTCCTGTCTAATTTTCAAAGATAAACTACTTATGAAATATTATCACATGCTAAATTATTTAAGAAACTAGCTCTTGTTTCAGTTCGTAACTAAACACTCGTTGGCGTTATCGGTCTAATATTAACACGGTTCTTGGATCGATAAAATTTGAAGTCCTTGTTCGTATATAATTCGAATGTGCAATAATTCCGATGAATATCCTGTAGGATCTATCTTTGAAAGAGGGCGAGAATGGGATTATCTCGAAACGCGAAAACGCTCTTCGGCATATCTTTGAGTGAGAGTTTGGGTGGACAGAACTTTAGGCATCGAGATATGTCGCTGCCCACGACGAGATAATCGATTGTTGCGTACATCCGCGCACGTCTATAAGAGTTAATGGAAATCATTAAAATTTTTTTTGTATCGCCTCAACAGACTTGCAAACTTTATATTCTTTCACTTTAATTTGCAGACAATTCATGTTATTGAGTTGATTTTTTAAACTGAAATAGAGTAGAAAAATGTACAATGTATTATTATTTCATTATTTTATATTATTATTATTATTATTTTATTAGATTGAAAAAAATCACATGTCATCGAGAATATAGAGGAAAAATTAATTTTTTTCTCATTTTCGAAATACATAGCAAATACAATAAATAAGTTAACGCACTTTGAACAAAGTTCTGATAAATCAATTCATAATTATCGTGAAGAAAGATACTTTAACACATTTTATGAGGATAATGTTTCTTTGAACGAGTCTCGGGAAGCAATAAATGGTGAAGCAAAACCGATTTGCCCGGCGTTGATTCGCCGTTCGTGCAAAAATAATCGGCGGAGAAGAGGCGACTCTTCTCCGCATTCTCGATAGAACGAGAGACAGGAACCTTCGATAATCTGCCAATGAAGCTGTGGGCAAGAAATCCTAGACGCCACCTACGTGCACCGGCAGTTTTAGTGCGTATCGAACTTGAAGAGCTAGCTCCGCTGCGATCTAATCCTATTTTCGTTAGATCCGTTAATGGTTAATGGGAGGCAAAGTGGTCAGCGACCGGAACAAGGGCTAAGTCCGTCTTAAATCTCGTAGGAGGAGGGAAACCCTTGTAGCCCTTAGCCAAGGACCGTAATCCGCATGGGATAACTATTGGCTGCGCTGTTGCTTCGCCGAGTCAAACTGTGCCGAGTGTGCGAGAAAGTTTTAATTATTATCGACAACCCGACATTCTGTGCATTCCGAGCGATGAGATACGCTTATTTCGCGAAAACTCAGAGATCGAATAGTTACGTGCCCGTTAATTCGCAATTAAAGCGTTTTCATGAATGCATCTATATATATATATATATATATATATATATATATATATATATATATATATATATATATATATATATATATACAAAATTTAATTAATTATAATAAGAAATTTGAATTTTGTTTGTAATATTTTTTGTGTAAAAAAATCGTAAAGACTATGAAATATCGTTGGCATTGGCAGACAATTAAAGTTCAGCGGGTGGAATCTCCCGCGAAGGACACAGGATGCCCGGAGGATAGGACTAATTCGCCGAGTGTATATACTTAATCATTATTCGACTGTAATATGTGCAAGGGTAGAAACAACAATATCCTCGTTTCCAGCGGGTCGACGCCCCCGCGGGGTCCGCGTCACGCGGCGGATCTTCTCGTAGGCAAATAGTGCAACATTGGGATTAATGAGGATTAGGGTGAGAAATTTATGAAATTCGCGTTCGCCACGGGCTTTGAGAAATATCGATCGAAGCGAAATCTTGATTGAGATCGCGTACAATTAAGATGTGCGGGGAAAAGAGAAAAGAGAAGAGAGACACGTTGTATGTTTGTGTAAACGTGGTACGAAACTTTTCGGAGACTCTTCTTCAACGAAAGGGAGACGCAAGACTAGCCGAGGATATCGCAATGCAAATAACAGAATACCAGACGCGCGATCCCCGGGGCTGTAAATTACCGAAATAATCCGGCGGTTAATTCCTACCCGCGCTTTATTACTGCTCTTGATCCGTTAAAATTAAATTCATAAATACCCGCCAATCTCGCGCTAGTCTCGAGACCCATTTCCCTCCCTAGACAGTCGCTGACTCGTCTCCTTCGTAAATATTTCGCGTCTCTCCGCGCGTCATTCACTCCGTGGAAGGTCATCGCGCCTACATGACGGGTTAGATGTTTCGAGCAGGTCGAAAAGAAAAGGCTGATGCTTTGTAGGCGCGCAGCTAGACGCTCGTATACGAAGGAGAGTGAGTTGTATAACACGAAAACTACATTATACTATTCAAACGATTGCAGGCCGCGCCGGGCAAGTTGACATTGTTGTTTCTGAGGGTTGCCTGAGGGACTTGCGAATATCTTAGCGTCGCGTACAGCTATGTATATGCGAGATATTTATATATATATATATATACACATACACACATGTATATACATATAATATTTATGTGTATATATATGTGTGTGTGTGTGTGTGTGTGTGTGTGTGTGTGTGTGTGTGCGTGTGTGTGTGTGTGCATACACCGCGTCGTCGTGGTACAAGCCTTCAGGGCTTGTGAACGCTACACCGCAGCCTCTCTCTCTCTCTCTCTCTCTCTCTCTCTCTCTCTCTCTCTCTCTCTCGTCTTCCTGCGACCGTATATACTAATCAATAACCATGAATCGCTCCGGTAACAGTGCCATGCACGTTCCGTTGCACCGTTATTGTTACTACGCGAGTGCTCGCGCCACCGTGAAAATTATTATCGCCAACGATCCTAGGTCCGCTCGCGATATCGTCCGCCATCCGGCGAGAAACTCGTAAATCGTGATGAGCGCGGCTCTAGGAAATCTGCATTCGCCAGGTCTATCCAGCACCATCAAATGATGGCGTATGAGAGAGGTGTGCGTGAACGCGTATAAAAAAAAAATACGCGCAGCTATGCACAACAGAAAAGAAAAATTATATTGTTTAGCCATGGGAAAGTTGTAAAATGATATAAAATTTCGTGAAAATGTTAGTTAAATTTTTTATTCATTTTTTCACCGGTACATATGTATCTACATCTTTGCATAATTTGAATGTTGATGTACAAGAAGGATGATCCAGCATCAATTAGCATAGAAATGTAATACTAATGTAAAATATATGCCGCGGTCCGTTCGCTGCATATATTTCTCCGTACGTCAGACTCGGAAACGAAATTGACCGACGGACAGTTCTCGTCATTAATTACCATCTATCTGTCGAGGTTAAAGCGGTCTCGCCCGCAGCGGTCGAAGAAGCGTGTACGATCCCGGGAATTCTGTTTCGCAAGCGCGTCTGAATACGGCTGCTAAAATTAAAGATATAATTCTCAGTTTATGAGCCGGGTCGCGATTAGGGCTCGTCTAATTGACATAAGAATGATAGAACGGGGGCCGGGGCTTTTATAAGCGGCGCGGTGTCGGTATCATTTCCTTACGAGGAAAGCGTAAAGCGCTTTTCACCATGGCTAATATTAATCCCTGCAATTTTAATGCTTACGACCCCGCAGCCAAATTTCAATAAGGTCGCTCCTCCCCCACGGGCGCGAGGAGCGCTGTGCCGAGCTCGCATAATTGATTTCTAGTTTTTTTTTTTTTTTTTTTTCCCATCGCGACAAACTTTTCCAGCCGCCTCCACCCGCGAGATTCGTGCCCTGCTTTGTGCCAGAAAGAGAGGAAAAACATAAAATCTGCGAAAAGATACTTCGCAGATGGCGTAGCGTCTCTGTTTCTTACTAAAGAAAAGATTAAAATTCACACTATAATATGTAAAGAAAAATTCTAAAGATATATTTCTAAGCAAGTATTATATATCGATTAAAAAAAGACAATTGTGACAAAAATTGAGGAAAACTTTTTCTTCGAACACAGTGTTTCTTCAAAGTATGATCAAAGAAACAGAAGCAATATTCTCGACAAGGACGTTTCGTCGTTGCACAGATTTGAAAGGCGTTTTCACGAGTGAGAGAAAGATAAGCAAGCGAGCGGGGCAATCGTTAAAGCATTTCGGAATCAAGTCGATCCGGAATAAGCCTCGGGGTGGATGCAAGGGCTGGTGTTTCGTCGACGACGATCTCTAATAAAGTTCAATTATCCCCGGAAACGTTTGAAAGAGAGAGAGAGAGAGAGAGCGGCGGCGGAGACAGGAGGGAGGCAGTAGAATGTACAAGATACGGGAAAGGGGGTAGGGGATGGGCGCAGGGTGCCAGGGCCGTCGAGAGAAAGAGAAACCGGGAGAGATGATAATCTAAACGATCGCAAAGTGGGCTGCAGAAACGCGCCGAAATTGGCAATAACAGGGTGGCGAGGGGATAAGGGGGGCGGGAGGGAGGGGAAAACGGGCGGAAGGGGGAAACACAGCGCGCGGCGTATATACCACGGGGCCCCGGCCCCGGCCCCGGCCCCGGCGCGAACTTCCTATTCTGGTTAGCATTCAAATTGAATCTTCGTGGCGGCCGGTCGTGAAGAGTTACCGCCGTTAATGGACCTCGCAAACGCTCTCAAATTGCTGGCAGACTGCTGAGACGACGCGGCCCTACCCTAATCTACCGGCTTGATTCTCCGTCAGGTCTCTCTTTCACTTTCGCGTCTCGCTCCAGCCTGAACGTATGTCGCGAAACTTTTTGGATCCACGACGAGAGCCCGGGTCGGAAAATAATTGCTGCTAATGCGACGGTATAGCATATGTATATGCTATACCGTCGCATATGTATCGGCCTGCAAAAAGAGTCTTTTTAAAAGCTTACGAAATGTGATAAGCGGATTAAAACGTTGCTTCGAATTTTGTTAAATTTCCTCGATGAGATATGAAAACGTCACGCGTGAGCAATAAAGACAGATGAATATTAAACATGTCTATTTCCTCGAAAGTCTCTTTCCTCGTAATTGTAATTTTTAGTATGTCCAATTTTTTTTATTCACTTTATTCTAATTTATAGTAGGTTCTCGTCAACACGTAACGAAAAATCGGTGAATCGTTCAATCGGCGAATTGATCGTGCATTACGAATTACGTGGCTCATTACGCATCAATATAATTCGAAAAGTGAACAAACTAAAGGAAAAAGAGAGAGAGAGAGAGAGAGAGAGACATAAAAGGGCGCTCCATCGTGTGCGAAGGAGCAGCCCCTTTTGCCGCGTTACTTTTCTTTCGTTAAATCAAATTAGTTCGCTTGATTTAAAGCCCGGAAACGTTTTATCGTGTTACTGTCTAAAAAGTGATTTCGCGCACCCTCTAGCACTAAGAATACGTATAATTTTTCCGAGAGGCTTTGCAATATTCAAGACGTCGTTTATATCATATATATCCGCGCGTACTCTCTAATTTTCTCATTTATATGCCTACGCTCACATCTCAAGGCGTCAGATTCTCCGTTAGAGTGACTGGAATATTGGTCACCGCGTTGCCGTAGTTGTAGTAGCACACAGGTTTCTTAGTGCTGTTCGACGAGTTTCTGGACTCGTCGTAACGACCCTCTAGCAGAGATTCGAAATGGCTAATTTAGCGCGGTGGCTCCCACGGGAACGGGGGAGTTCTGCAAGTCGGAGACAGAGAGGAGAGGGAGGGAAACAAGTAGTACGCGAGACGAGAAACATGGACTAACCGAGTGGAGACTGACGAAGGGGGAGGCGGGATAGAGAGACGGGATCTCCATGTCTTAATATAATTCTATTAGAGGTAACTATGCGAGTTCTGGTCTGCTCATCGCCATTGGATTTAATCACGAACTCAGCCAACCGTGCGATATCCTCCTGCAGCACCTCTCGAACGATCTCGTCGAAGAATGAATAGGAGAGGAGAGAAACAAAGGAAGAAAGAATAAAGGATAGGCAGGGGATACTCAACTTATTGTCAAACTAACCATTGGCTGATTTTGAATGTCTCCGCGTTTCTGTGAAATTTACAGCCAGAGACTCTGTTTTCTTGACAACGTCTTGAGTAGATGAGACCATTCCTAGTAATTATTCATGGAGGATAGAGACACTCTGTCGTCTTAAGCATTCTCGCGCAAACTAGGTAACCGAGCAATTAAAACTAACGACAGAGGGAGAACGAGGAGAGCGAATTGAATGACAGGTCGCCCTTCTCGCAAGGCGGAGTGCGTGAAAACGTTTAAATAAATTTCCATTATCTTGCGTGTGTTACAGCCGAGCTGAAAATGGACGTTCTGCGGGAGCGAGAGGTCAAGGACAGCCTGGAGCGACAGTTACAAGACGAGCAGAAGGTGCGAGGTGAGTACAGGAGCCGATTTTACTTGCTCGAAATCGCGAGAGGTGTGCCTTTACAAAGTTGCACCGAATCGGGATTGCCGGTTTATCGAGTTTACCGAGGTGCCACCTAACCCGTCCGCCTCTCTCGCATTTACAGCTTTGAGAAAATTGACTTGGTCGTTGGTCGGCGCAAACACACGTACACGTACACGTTAATGGGGAGGCCGTGCGCGCGATTCGCGACACACACGGTAATCTCACGGGCGTGCATCGAGCGCCTCGAGCGAGTTTTCGAAGCGAGGCTTATACTCGCCGATAAATCAAAAAGCCGTAGAGAGCCGCACCGCGCTTTAAGATCTTAGCTCGCGTCTGTCCGTTAATTCCGCCTTTATCGTATTATTCTACGTTGGGGGTCTTCAACTTAAACCCCGTAACTTCTCCCTATAACGTTCCCTCAGATTCACCTCCGACTCGCCGCGTCTTTTGGTCTAATGGAGGGAAAGCGAGATCGGACCAAACCCCGCGATTGCCTAATCGAGAGATCGTATCAAATGTCAAACTGTAATAGAATAGTTACCGCTGCGTAGTCCATTTTCCTTTAATCAGCCATTCGATCTTACGACTTGCGCAAACTATTCTCGATCCATTTCTAGAAATATTATCTGGTAAGATTCTCCCGACATATAATCCTTTATTGTGTATAATACAACTATACGATGTATCATAACGATGTATTATATAATAATTTTCAACGATTAAAACGTGCCTCCAAAAATATTGTGAATTCTATTTATAAAGCCGAAGGTGTCGCGTGCGATAAAATATTAAATGGACAGATGATAAGAATGTACAGATGACCATCAATTTAATCCGTTATCTATATATAGCAAGTAAATTCGAATTGGCGTAAATTACAAGTTGACAGAGGAGAATGTAAATTGCATCGTGAAATTACTGTTGTTTTAATCGAAAATTCCAGTCACTCGTTTTGTATTTATATTTACTGTAGTTTTTCACAAACGCATTAAGTGCGCAGATTCAATCTGCCTTCATGAACGCGCACATTCGCGCCGGGGATCAGAACTGGATCTTTGGTTCCCGCTCGCAGATATAATATCGCGGATTTTCGAGGCTCGACAATGTCGACGTCTCGTCTGACGTGACAACAATGCGAGACTCGATAAATATGTAAAAGTCGGGAAGAACGTTCACGCCATATTCGTGGCTTTACGAAACGCGACGTGCTATTCTATTCAAGAATAATGAGTGAAATGGTCTCTCGGCTAAAACTGGCGTAACCGTGCCTCAGAAAAATTATGCAATTAAAATATTGTTCAGCGAGAGACGTACGTGATAATAATATAATAAATTCAACAGTTACGAGAAAATGTCACGTGTAAATTAATTAATAAATATTCGATTATGCAGCATTTCTTCGATATTGTTGTTTAAAATGATTCGCACGAAGCTGGAATTTTCGATAAACACGAGACGAACGTATAGACGCGAATGAGTTTCGGTCGATTCTCAGGAAAAACGACTCGGCGAGGCCAGGCCCTCGCGGTAACACGAGCCTGTGACAACAGCAGTCCATTAGTCAACCAGCTCGGTGTCAATACATGAATATGACAGCCAGTCTCACGGAATATCCTATCCATCCTCTTTCTCCCCCTCATCTTCTTTCCCCTATTGCTTCGTCCTTCCGACCGTAACGTCAAGCGAAACCATTACTCGCCCTATGATATCGCAAATATAGTAAATAGTCTACCCGCATTGTGCGCCCTATCGATAACTTTATCCGTACGAGCGATGTATGCGTTCTCGGCGCATGTTTCGCACGCGTACGACATTACGTTATCACTTAAACGACGATGTTGAGATCTCGTGTGTCGCGTGTATCGTTATTGATTTATATTTTCAGAGTAGACCTTTGGTGTTAGATGAAATAGTTATGGATTAAATTTTCACAAAATGGGCTTTCAAAATATTTTCTACTTACATCTCTTAGTATTTATGGGGCGATAAATACATCATTAAAGGCAATGTATTAATTGCGCGTCGGAAATATACCGAAGATTCGTGGCGTTGTGTTAGAAGAGGAATTTTACCGTAAAAAAAAATAATAGTTCGTTAAGAAGCCTCCGGTGTAATTTCGTCTCTGTTGAGGGCGGATCTTATGGCGATCGCGAGACATAAGGCGATACATAATTTCGTGCGTAGCTGCTCGCGCGGCTCGCAGGATTCTAAGATGATTGATGACCAGCCAGTCCCACGGATATTTACGCAGGCACTTCGTAAGACTTCCTCCTCTCATTCGACTAATGACCGCCTTGTAAGAGATACCGTGTCAACCTTTACCGTCCGCCGCGCCGGCCGACAACGACGACAACGACGACGACGACGACGACGACCTCGGGGCGCTTTAACGAGGGCGTATCCGTCGGCAGTTTTTCCGATCGAGTGCTCCGTGTTACACACCCCTTTTTTCCCCCGCGGAACGACGCACACGTGCGCGAAGCTTCTGCCAAGCCATCCGGCCTGGAGTTTAAAATACCAAGAAAACAGCTCAGATCGATTGTTAGGTAAACTCTGAGTAACAATGATAATAAAAACATTTAACGAGTTCAAGAATACGCGCAGCAAAGTGTAACGCTTATTAAAAATGCAATGTCAATTCGGAAAGGAATTTATCGTCCTCCGAGGGTAAATCGTCAATTACGTCTTCTCGTTATACGATATCATTACGAGAGACGCAAGTGTGTCAACGACGTCGACGGCGGAGACTCGCTTTATGCGCGATTCTACGGGCAATTTGTGCTCACGGAATCGAAATCGTACGCGATACAACGACGGCGTGTCGAGGGGGAAGCAACGTTATTAGCCCGTTTAAAGCCCCGCTTGGCATTTCGGTAAAGGTTGAAATCTTCGACCTCCTGCCGGGTAGGTGGGTGGGTGGGTGGGTTAGGTTCGTATTATCTTAGCAGGGGTTGCGAGAAACCCGGCTTCCTTTGCCTCGGTGGTATCATGACGGCAAGGGAAGTTGTCAGAGTTGAATGCGCGACTTTGTTGAGACGATGAACAATGAGATGACCTTTCGCAGCTAGCGAATATACAGCGCCTCGCAATTCTGCTCACAGTATATAAAAGATCAATGACCTTTGTGCTCGATTTTTTGATAGTTTGTTGAATGTTGAACAACATTCCTTCGAAGAAATAATAATTGAAAAATTCATAATTGAAAAATCTCATTTCGAGTTTCAATTATGTATTTAATGAAGCTTAATTTATAACAGAAACTTGACTAATCTTATTTTGTTGATTTTTGCCACAAATGTGAAAAGATTATAAAAAACACAGGAATGACGTCATTGTTATTAGCTTTTTTCTGTACCATATGAGGAAGAGCCAGTATTCAGTGGTTATGAGGCTCGTTTCCCACGTTTCTTCCGGCGCTTACGCAAACGCGGAATATCGCATTTAGACTGTGCGTTCGAATCATTACGAAATCGTGCTCCGGGCAAGTGTTCGTGACTGGTATTTACCCATCCGCGCTAATATTAATATTAGTATCGAAACGTTACGTCCGAACGATGAAAGAATAACAAATACAAGGTAAAGAAACGCGCGATGGCTTCTGGATTCGATCCTCTGACGGATATTCTGGCCGAGTACGTCTTGTCATATCGTAACCTCGGATGAACGAACGACATTTTCGCGCAAAAGCAAAAAGCTTCCGACACGCGTAAACCTTTAGAACCGCGGAAGCCTGGGAACCGACAGCCGCCTTTATCGCCGGTTTACACGGAGCTGCGGCCTCCCTGTAATTAGCCGAGTCGTTTGTCGCGAGACCCGTCGAGAGGAACACCCCTTTCAAGCCTTCTCACACCCCCTTATACCTCGTGGGCGCCTCCTCTCGTAGCAATCTGTGAAAGATGCGTTCTGTTAACTATCTTAAGTTGTGCCGCGTGAGCAAAAAAGAAGCTCCAAGTGATAGTTTTTCGATCAATCATGTCGCTGTATTAAGTCTCGCTTAACGGTCAATTATTTATCTTTCGATTTAGCGATCAAGTAAGAAGCAAAATTTGTCTTCTCATGGAAAAAATCGTGAAGAAATTATTATAGACAATTAGAATAGTCTTTAGATGGAAATATCTTTACTATAGTATAACATCTTCGATACACGAAGAGATAGTTATCTCTAATGACAAACATTACGTTCAATCGTATCCGGTTACGGTTATGGGACACGCTCGATCGAACGAGCGCGTCGCGTCGCTCTAATGCGGAATTAATCTCTATGGTGAAAAAAAAAAGTAACTGTAACGACCTGCCGACGCGTTATCTGTCGCGTCCTCGTACGAACGACAAACGGAATTGAAACTGCACAATCAACTCGCCGAGATTTATATACGACTCTCCCCTCGAATTAGCCGGGCCGTAATGCTGGGATCGGGTGTCGGTGTAATTGGGACCCGAGGGACTTTCCCGCGTTTCAACCCCTGCTCGGCCGCGCCGCCCACGCGGCAACGTCGTCCCCAGAGTTGTGCCTCTCTCGACGTTCTCTCCTTCGTTTCACCGTCCTGCGACGGACGACGGAGTCGCGCGATCGACAACGTCGCGACAAAGAGAACGACTAAGAATGATTTCACGCTAGCATGACGACGACTGCGAAATATCGGTGGATGAGGACCGTGAAAAGTAGGTCGGCTCACGGTCGATTGGCTTGTTGCAAACAAAATTACGAGAATGCCAGGTCGACGGCACCATCGTGTCGAGATGATTCGGCGGATTATTATCGAACTAATCGTTTCTTGTCGGGCTAGAAAAATTTACAAAGATATTCCAAACGGTATTACCTTTAAAAAATCGTACCGACGATATTAATACGCGTTTCTGTTCTTTTTTTTTCTTTTTTTTTTTTTTTTTTCTATTCCGTCACGAGTCGAAGGCTAATTCTCAGAAAAATCGACAAAGATAACGCCCACGATGACAATGTTGATGACAACGATGCCCTCGTGCGTAACGGCAGCTGATTCGCTTTGAAGTGAACGTTTATAGCGATCGACGGAACCCTCTTCGATGTTGTAGCTATGTAGTAGCTACGTAAAACCAGAGTAGAGAACGCAACGTTGCTCACCCCCCGTCTGTTGATGGTCGTATGATGTGCACGTATGCACGCACACAAATTCACACACGCGGAAACGTGCCAATGACCACCACCCTTTTGAGCGCATACGAAGGAACGTCTCATCTTTCTCACCGCGAGTATTCTGATTCATTGAATCCTGCCGAGCGCGATGTCGATCCTGTTCACTGCGCACCGAACGAAGTCACCGCAGTGGACAAACATTAGGAGACTCGCGCGCGGATGGTGCGCTCATGCCGGAAGTTGGAGGGTATTAGCCCGTCGAGCGGAACGAGAACGCGTTGCTATTGCCGGCAAAATAAGCACGTGGAATATGATGTTGAGCGAGGCGAAACGGACGACGAGCTTCGCCGCTCGAAAAAGGTCGAACTTTCGAACGGCGACGACGGTACCAAAAATAACGACGACGACGAGATGGTGCTCGTCGTGTGCCCCGTTCGTTCCCGAATGCCCCGCGCGGACGTTTTTGTCGCATAATTCTCTGTGTACTCCCGTTTCAAATAATGACACGGCAAGAGCGTATCTAATGCACTGTGACAAAGAATTCAAAGAGAGCGCAGAGGAAAGGTTTCACCCCGATCCGTCGTTGACGACGGAAGAGAGAGAGAGAGAGAGAGAGAAGGAGGGGGGGAGAGGGGAGATGCGCGAGGGGAGGAAAGCAGCGAAAGAGAACACGCGCGAGACGAAAGAGGCACAGAGAGAGAGAGAGAGAGAGAGAGAGAGAGAGAGAGAGAGAGAGAGAGAGAGAGAGAGAGAGAGGGAAAGAGAAAGACCGGGCAAAGGGTTCGACCGCGCTCATCGGCTTACCCCCTTTGTGGCAGTTTAGCGTTTCATGTCGTATTCCGACTCATTGGAAATTGAGGAATACAGAAGAGGCGCAAAAGGGATACGGCTTTGAGATAAAAAGAACGTTGGGCGGCGACGGTGCCGCCAGTCAGCAGCGAATGCTGTATAACGCTACTCCGCGAAAATAAACCCTTCCCTCGCCTCCTGTTCGTTAACCCACCCCCGTTGACAACGTGAGGGCAGGAACCAGGCGCGGGGATTACGTGGCTCTACCGTCAAAGGTGTCGCCGTGTTGGACCACCTCCGCGTTCATCTCGCAGATTCAACGAAGCGATTCATCGGAAAGTCCAGAATCTAGAAAGGAGGGGACACTTTTTCTCTAGAACGTCAATTTGTCAATGGAACGTGCTTACACATGCTTTGAGAGAGACGAAAGTTCAATTTGACCACGCCATAGTTTCGTTGCAGAATCGGATTCTCGAAGTACGATCGGTAATCCGAATAGTCATTCGAGCGGTCGATGTTCGTCTTGCCAATCAAGGTAACCAAGCTCGAGCCTCGGTCTTTCCTCACAGAACTCAGCGAGGTTCACCGTGTGTCCCAGGACCACCGAGCTGCACCGGAGTCGAGGAGTTGATGGTAACCGGCTACAAGCGGAGGGAGAGGGGTTGGTAGGTGCCGCGGTCACTTTGTGAACTAACCTGGCTTTGCCCGCTGTTTAATTAAGTCTCGCCTAGACTACTCGCCCTTTCCGCACCCCCGTTCCCCGTTCCCCGTTCCCCGTTCCCGTCCTCCGCCACACCGGTAGGAATACCCTCCTCTCCCCTTGAATTCGCTCTCCCGACCCTCCGTCCGACCAGCCACGACACTCGCTTTGCCCGGCCACGACCTCGTGAATATGACACTGCTCTCTCGGAAACACAGAGAGGGAAGGAGGGAGAGAGAAAAAGAGAGAGAAAAAATTAAATCGCACCTACTGTTACGACGCGACCAAAGGGTAACCGAAACCGCCCTTCCGTCGTCTTCCTTTCGGTCCTTCTCTCGCGCGGCCAAAGCATCAGGGAAAGCCGGGAAAAGGGTGCCGAGATCCGTTAATAACTACGAATCCGGAGAGATGAAAGCGACTGTCGAGTGTCGTAACTGACACACAACGAGGAATAATGAAATTTCGTTTCTCACGAAGAGTACAGCCAAATTGATTATTTCTTCTTTCGGGAACGCGACGATAATTCGACATTATTTAAAATTCCATCCTAAAAATATATATAATATTTTAATCTATTGTGTTCAAAATTCAATAAGGAGAGATGTACCGACTGTATATATATACACACACACCCCTACAGGTCTCTCTCCTTTCCGCGGCGCGCATTTTTTCCCTCCCCGTGTTTAACTTGCCGGCCTCCTTCGGGGCCCGGAGGCACGCGCGTATGAATTCGCTCGCGCGTAACAGTGAGCTTCCGTAATATAATTGTTAATGCGCTGATGGACCTCGGGCGGCGTTTATACATTGCGCACGCCGATGCGATGCGGCGCGCTGGACGCGTCGTCGTCATGGGTGCCAGCCCTCCTTACCGTAAAAATAGACGCACAGCATCAGCATCAGCATCAGCATCAGCATCAGCATCAGCATCAGCATCGGCAGCTGCCGCTGCTGCAACAGCAACAGTAGCCATTACGGCACGCCTCGCTCGCCACCTCGCATTACGGATGATCACTGATCGCGAAGCGGAGAGAGAACGCTCTTTAAAGAAGTACACGCGGCGTAATCGTCTCTTCCCGCGCGCGACACACAAAGGGGTTCGCTCGCGAAGAGGAATCGTTATCCAACGGTATTTGCGTCAGACTTTTTCCTCTTTCACCCTGGGATATCTTCGCGCGCTGTACTAAAGATAACCGCGCCGATAGCGCGACAATTACGCGTACATACGTGCGCGTCAGAAATACACGCCGGCAAAGGGGTACCGTTTTCACGCGGCGCCGCTCTTCCGCGGCAACGAACCGTCCCCGCCCCTCTCCCCTTCCGTATGCGCCCCTTCTCTCCTTTTTACTCTCTTTGCTTCATTTCAATACATGCGCAGTTCATCTTATTGTTAGCTACGATGGAAAAATAATTGTTAGAGAAATATTTTATAATATTTATATTAAATCGATCCATTTATCTATTTTCTTTCTCGAAAGCGAACGAGACGGTGAACTTATTTCACAATTTGCCTCTTCGGTATCATAGTATTTCGTAGAAGGGAAATTATTAAGTTTGGCGAATTTTCTGAGTGTGCTTCCGAACATGAGCCCGGGCCGATGATACTTGGACGGTTGCGCGAGGGCGAGACTGACACGCCGGAGGGATGAATTTCTCGGTTACCTGGGCAAGTGTATGCGATGCGTAATATTCCCGGCAGGCAGACGGGAAAAATATATGTACCGCGTGCGCGAGACGATGAAAGAAAGGAATAAAACGCGAGAGCTTATTTACGCGAGCGGGCGCACACGAGCGCTCCGCCGGGAAATAGGCGGTGGCTCCGGCTTTTCTCGCGGATTTGTAATATACATGTATGCGTCGCTCGTATAGCACTCGTACACACATAATATATAACGTATACATATATATATATATATATATATATATATATACACACATATATATACGGCCGCTCTTTCATTCCAACGCGAGATAGAAGCACGCGATTTTCCGTTACGAGCGTTGCGCTCGGAAACGATTTAGCGCTTAGAGATAAAACCGCCATGATTATTCTACTTGAGTCACGTTATGCAACGAGAAGTTGAAAATCGGTATATAAGATAATGTTGTAGATAACGTCGCATTAATGGCACGTTAGTGGCGACTTCAAGCATACTGATTAATCAACGGTGCGCGCAATTTTTAACACTCCAACAATAGCATCACGACGGCAGCAACAGTGGCACAGAGACGTCTATATTACATCGTTAATTTTCTGAATAATAAAGAATCAATATAACGTTATTTTATTTGTTTCAAACAGATTTGCAGAGGTTCATCAATTTTAACGAAATAATAGACGCAGATTCTAAAACGTCGGCGATTTAAATGCCTTGGCGGTGTCCGCTGCTGTCGGTGCGACCTCCGGGCACAAAGTACGAAGGGCTCGACAAGTGCATGAATTAATACACACAGAGGGATGGGTGGGCCGTGTCTCGCGCGCGATAAGCATTCCCGCGGATATTTTACGCGGTTGGCATTTGGAGTATCGGTCTCGCGCGCGTACAAAGGCTCGAATGTCTAGGATGCTTGGGATCGCCGTCGCGCGAAAAGTCGCCGAGGGACACAGGCGGAACGACAGACAAAGAGAGAGAGAGAGAAAGAGAGAGAGTGATGAAGAGGGAGGAGGTGCGGTGCACCTAATCATATTTCACAATAACGCGCTGCGTCGACGAGCTATAATAAACAAAGCGGGCGTAAGAAACACCCGTGTACGTAGATGCATACACGTACACAAGGAGAGCGGTGTGTAAACCCGGTGTTGGCATAAATTCGGGCGCACACACTCTCTCACGCACATATATGCGAAGATAGAGCATTCGTATAGAGCGCGCGTTTACATAGGCTCGCTCGTGCGAGGAGACGACGGCGTGGCGCGGCGCGAGAAATTTCGTCGCTACGGAATTTAGATGAAATTGCGCGAATTACTTGGGAGCCCGGGCGTACACATATTTATGCTCGCGCACACGAGAGGATACACGTTATATGCGCTCGCGCGAATACACGACGATGCTCTCCAGGTCGTCGTCGATTCCGCGCGAATGGTGAACGTTGCGATTATACATATACGTATACGTATGGTATGTGTGTATATTCTTGCACGGGAATTCTGGGCGTCTCGTCTTGCCATGCTTGGAAATGCTCCGGGCGTGGAATGCAGGTACGAGAAAAGAAAACGATATTTCGCAACGGCAACGACAACACACGGGGGGGTTGATTGCGAGCGCGTTCTCGACTCTTCGAGAACAGCCAGTCCGGCGAGTCATTCATCGAAAACAGATTTTTCGCGCAATTTCTCGCGAAATTTATATGGCAACGAGAATTATCGGTTTTCTATCGGGTTCCCTTTCACGCCGAAAGACCGCAATTAAAAAATAAATGCGTAATGCACAACGAATATTAATATACCATATACCCGACGTCGCGTCGGGGAAATCTATCCTTACGCCACGTTGTGCTGCGCGATAACACGAGTAAGATTATTATTACGTGCGATATAACGGTAGCTTTGAATCTCTAATGCAATTCATAACGAGATATGGTTGAAAAAAAAAAAAAATAGAAAAAAAATAATGTAACGCTCGCGCCTTTGTCTTTTTTTCTTTTTTGTCGCGCGCATAACCGACTTTGGCTCGCCCGCCGACCGTGCGACCGTTAATGGAGATGTAATATTTAAATGCGCGACCGGCCGGCATTGCGTAATGAAATTATTAATAATAACGATCGCGCGCGCGCCCGCGCGCTGCGGTTCTCGTAGTTTCAACTGGTTATTAGATTTTAATCGCACTCTCGCATGCTGCGCCGCGCATAGAGCAAGAGAGCAAGCGAACAAGTTCACGATTCCCTGGGACAGGATTTTTTCCGGCTGTCGGCGGAGGCTAACCCGCTATTTAAAAGTGATTTTCCCCCATGAAAACGGAACCTCGAATTATGCGAAATTACCCGCTGGAAGGTGTAAATAAATAAATGTCCGTACACGTAACTGCTAACCGGTTATTACGTGTCGCCTAGCTCGGCGACACCGATCCTGACACCCTCGACGTCCCTCCCCGATTGCTCTCTTTCAACTCCCTCGCTCGTCTCTCTCTCTCTCTCTCTCTCTCTCTGGAGCCTCCCCCTTTCCCATCAGTAACACCGTGGATATGTCAATGCGGGGGATCACGCTAAGCTCAATTCTCCGAACATTATCATTCTCGCGCCTATACACGGTCTAACCACTCGATGAGTCCATTAACAACTACAGTTATCGTTGCGCAATGATTTGAATCGCGTTATCGAATCCCTCGATAATTTTCACAACCAAATGTACATTAAAACGTTGCATGTTTGCGGTTTTCAGTCGGGATGATTTTCGATAGAAGAAGCGTTGATTGTAAATTTAGTTTATCGTCTGTCAAAATTTAACAAAAAAAATTTAACAAAAAAAGAAAAAAAAAAAAATACTTAATATCTACACATCTCGCCGTTGCATCTTACGAAGAAGAGCCACCAGGGACCAGATCGTTGGGCTAAGATCTCCGCCGCGAAAGGGAAGTTGACGGTTGCGTATATGAAAGACGTCGAATTCGTACAACCCCCGTAATACGAGTCGTCGTAAAGTAGCATTCTCTTGTAAGTCCTTCTGTCGGTCGGTCTGGCTACCATCTACGGCTTTCTATTATGCATGCGTCCCTTATTGGTAGTAAACGCGGGCTCACCCTCCTCTTCGACTACCCCGCTACCGTTGTCGTCGCACTCGTGCTACCCACTCCCCAGTATTCGGAATTACGGTCGTAAGCATATTTCTAATTATAACATCGCGAGGAAAGACCGCCACCGCCACTACCACGGACAGACGGAGAATTCCATAAATTATGTAGGAGCCGAGACTAACGCCCGGGCATTTTGCCCGGCGGTAAGAACCACCCTACTTTCTTGCCAAGGGACGCGCTGATGAACGAGGGGTGGGCGTCCGCGACGCGGAAGTACAGCCCTTTTAAAGCGATTTATAGGTAGTAACACCGCTACCAATAGTTAACGGTATTTCCGCGGGAAAAAAAAAGGAAAAAAAAAAGAGGAGAAAGATTAAACGTTTCAGAGTAAAGATTAAAAAGTAACGCGCTCGGTAACCGACATATATCTCACACGAGCTATCTTGTGAAAGCGGATTTAATTAAAAAAGTACGAGCGGATTTAATTAAAAAGAAATGTTGTTTAACAAACGGTAGAAAAATCGCCCGGCACGCTAAAAGCGAGTATGTAAGCAGCGTAATAAACGAAAAAATGTGAATTGAAAACCGCGCGCGTACGTATTCATGGCGACGTTAAATGAACATTGTGGCGCGATCGAGCGGAAAGTTGATTCGAGTGGCCGTTATTAATGCCGCAGCACGCTCGCCCGCTTAATTCGATAACATGCGGTGCCTTTAAATTTTGATTTGTCATAACGAGAATTAACGTCCGCGTTAAATACGTTCGTCATCCGCGCATGTCAATTCGAAACTAGCGCGCGCGCGCGCGCGCGCGGTTACACGCGCGATTACGACGCAATACGCTCGCGCGATCCGCTTTATCCGCGAGCCGCTACCAATTTGGCATCGAGAATGGTCCATAGTCATTAATGGGTCGTACGCGTTAACGATTATGTTTTCGGCTGTAATCATCGGATCGATTGTACCGGTCATCGGAGTAATAAAGCGCGATGGAGAAAGAGAGAGACAGGGAACGCGATGCGCGAGCGTGTCGATGACAATGATGATGGCACGACGGTAATTGCTGGAAAGCGTAACTTTTGTGGTCATCGATGATCCCGTTCAACGGTCATACTTTTCGCGATCATCATTTTCAACCCTGGATCAAGCACTCTACTCTCTATCTACCTTTATGGAACATATATATTTTTGTTAGGTATATAACATACATATATTGCAATTTAAAGGAAATTTATCTGTTACATTTTATTCAATTAACTTGTTGGCGTAGCGATAAAGATACGTGATGGTGAGATTTTGCATTTTTCTCGAAAATATGAACGAGACTCAAACGAAACTAACGAAATTTAACGGCATCTTAACGACTATGATCTCATAATCTATTTGGAATTTGGGCAAGAGGCTTCTTCGAGAATCTCGCTTTATCGACGCTCCCGATTTCGCGATTACGGCATTCGAGCAATTCGCACACTCGAGCGATAGGGGGAAGGGTGGAGACGAGGGAAAATCGCGGAGGTCGAGAAACAAGCGTGAGAGGGTGAGAGAGACGAGGGCAAGACGGCGAGCTAAGACGTTCGCGGTTTCGCGCAAGAGGCCGACGGGGGTCCTTCGCCGTAATTACGTTAACCGCAACCGCCAAACACCGGCACGAGGGGGTCCCAAAGTGCCCTAACCCGCTCGAACCTACCACTTCGTCTACCCTTACGCCCGTTCACCGTCGAATTAGAGGCGCGCGCACGGCTACTACCGCTACTAGCTACTGGAATCGCAGGTTAACCGGAATTACGCGAGCGTGACTGCAATTTGTTCGCAATGTGTTCCACATTAATAGATGGCTCAATTTTTTCTACCGACCAACGCAAACACGCACGATAATATACAAGTATGATATACATAAATTACACGTCGATTAGTTACGAAAAATTGGAGAAGAAAAACGGATTTCGATCGACGCGTCTTTCACGATAATGGACGGCCGGATGCGAGAGCCGGAAACAAGAGCACAAATACGCACGTTTATAAGCGTTGGTCTATTGACTATTTCAAGAGGGTTTGCGAACCGACCGGCGAGAACGAACCCTTTACTTACCGCCATCGCTATACTCGCCGGAAACACATCTCTACGCGCGCATTGAATTAGTAATACCGAAGGTCTTAGAGCCGGAGAGACTTGTATGTGTAAGCTGTAATTGCATTAATCGCGGTGATATTTTGGGCTCAGGTGCCTTCGCGCCCGCTACGGCTCGTTAATAGCTGCCATTATCGTTTCTGCTCCTGACGTAGGACGAACTGCCGCTGCACCCGAAACTCCGCCTGTCCCAAACTTTCGAGATGAACGCCCGTGAATCGCTTTGACGGTTAGACTCCTTGTCGAACCCGTACCTTGTCGGGGAAGAGCTTTCCTGCAGAACATATAATGTTTGCTTTTAGAGAGAAAGAGAGAGAGAGAGAGAGAGAGAGAGAGAGAGAGAGAGAGAGAGAGAGAGAGAGAGAGAGAGTTAAATTTAGTTGGTTGATTTTATGAAAGAATTTTGCTTTACAATATTTTTTTTTCTCTTCATAATTGTTTGAATTTTTTTCGTGATATTTATTTATATATTTTATATATTTTGCGCACAATTATAGTATTACGATAATTTGACGTCCGTCCAAACTCGATCGCAGATTATTACAACATGTCGCGATAGAAGATTCATCTATTCCTCTATAGGGATCGAATCGACGGTGGCTTTCGTTCCCATAGAACGGAGGAGACACTTTCGTACCGCGAATCACGAAACGATATTATCTCGCCCTCGATCGTCGACGACGTGTCCACTCGCTTTCGGGAACGATCGACGGGGAAACGAGAGTGGAGAACCGGAGAGAATACGCTCGTATATGCGTGTAGGTGTGTGTATGCGTATGAGAGAGAGAGAGAGAGAGAGAGAGAGAGAGAGAGAGAGAGAGAAGGAGTAGGAGTAGGAGAGAGGACAGGTTACGACGAAACATTAATCTCTCGCGGTGGCAATATCGGGCCGATGATATTCGAGGCACGAGTATTATACGAGGCGGTGTCATTAGTTAGCGGTGTGTGCGTGTGGCCGAGGTATAGAGAAAGAGAGAGATAGCGCGGCGCTAAGCGGGCGTTTGTGAAGGTGGCACGGTCACTGTGAGCTCGCGTGTCTGTGTATATGTGTATATGCGTTCACCCGATGTTGGACGGTAGTATCGATATGCAGGACCGTGATAATCGATTGCCGCATTCCTCGAGACGGAGCGATGTTGCGCGCTTTGAATACGGCCAGAGGGGCTCTCCCGATCTCGTGCACACGACGCATACGAAGCGCGAGCGCGCAGTAGATACGCCTCTCTCTCTCTCTCTCTCTCTCTCTCTCTCTCTCTCTCTCTCTCTCTCTCTCTGTATATACCCTCTCTTCTGCCATTGCATCTCTCCCCGTATCTTTCTCCCTTCTCTATCCGTCACATTGCCGTTCACACGTGTGCGAACGATTCAACGCCTACGCGATCCACTGTATAAGATCCATCTCTCCTCTTTCTCGCCCTCGGTCGAGGCCAATTTCGAAAATGGCTTTTTCATCTCGCCTTTTCGCGAATTCGTCGCGAGCCACTTAATATTTGCGATACGCCAATAAACTAATTGCGCAACGATCGAGTAATTATCGCAGAGATTCGCTCGACTCTTTTATTCGGCAGCTGATGCGCTTATATAGATTCGTTTCGTAAGAAGCTCTATCGTTACATTGTCGATTATTGTGTAATTAATTCTTCGATTTAGATTAGTTTTCGTGTGATGACGCGAAAGATGATGCCACCAAACGCATGATGATGACGCGTCATCGCGCGTATTCAACCAACAGCTGTCATTTCGCGATCGTATAGTCACCGCAGGAAGGGTCCTATGCTTCTCTCATCCTCCCTCCCTCTTTCCCTCCTCCTCCCCCCCTCTCTCTCTCTCTCTCTCTCTCTCTCTGTACATTTGCGCTCACTTGCCGCCC